>NC_138772.1:186343808-186803808 GCF_965119305.1 Pelophylax lessonae | reverse complement strand
ATATATATATATATATGTGTATATACCACTGCACCAATGCTCTTGTTTAAATCAATGCTTTATTCTATGAGATATTGCCATGTCAGCCGGTTTTTTCTCCTATTTATTGTTAGTAAAAATATGGCATCATTTTTTATAATATTTTTCTTTACTAGTTAAAGGGGCAGAGAAGTTTGCTAATATATTAACTTCATTGGTTTACTTGAAATGAATTTAGGTTAATACTTATTATCATCATGATGTATTTATTAGCGCATACGCTGTATATCAACATCTACAATATTGAACAAATATATACATAACACTATTCAATTTATATTTAATAGAAAATATTTCTTTTTATAAATTCAGAATCCTACCATACTGTTTCATTGTTTCCACTTGTCTGAAATGTATTGCTACAAAGGCCAATAAAGCATTACAGGAAAGCATGTTGCATCACAAAGCAATAAACAAGGGTTCAAGGACTAACCAAGCTACATCATGTATTTCATTTTACACAAGAGGCATATTTACAAGACATGACTACTGAATTATGTCTACAGCGCTAAGATGGAGGGAAAATATGTATGTTAAATTGAGCTGTCCAAAAATGAATGTGATTTCTTCAAAGAGAAGTAAGTTTGCCTCACGTTACTTCAACTTGTGTAAGGAATCCCTCATGTACTCAAAAGTTAAAGTAAATTAATAAATGTGTTACTGGGTACACAGTAAAACAGCAGTAAAATCTACCATGTAATTCAACTCAGACAGCAGAAAATAAATTGGTGTTTTACAAACCATTCAAAAAATAAAATACTTCAGTCATGGGAACAATTCCAAGCATATGGCATGGAAATATATTACAATATACAACAGATTTCCTCAGAGTACATTACATCAACTTAAACCTATGCAGGCACTACGAATAAAGTAAGGGAGCTGAATGACATTAAAGAAAGTATAATGCATAAAACGACTTCTAGCTATGTAATGAATTCAGAATCATAAACCTCCAAGCAGATGAAGTGAGCCTGCTGAATCAAAGTCAGAAAATAAACTCCTGCCTTCAAACTCACCAATCATTATTCGCCCTCTCTTTCCACCAATAGCTGAGATGTGATTCTGTTATGACAGACTGGACTGGATGTGGCTAATGCAAGTTTGTTGCAATTTTTAGACATGTACTATAGTCAGAACTGCTATTTTATTGCAGCCAAGCTTTAAAGGAACTCAAATGACATTTTAAAAAGAAAAATAACAAATCACGCTTGCATAGAAAATATTTAATACTTAGCTGATCCATTGCCCACACCACCGATTTTCACTGTCTGGAAGAATCACATATGTCTAACACAAGGCCTGGGAGGCGAATTCAGCCCGCCAGGCCATGTCATGTGGCCCACATACCCAGTTATCCAGCTCTCATCCTCTGCTCCCCACTGTCACTTGTAAACACAGAAGCCTTCTGTGTTAACAAGGACAGCTTTGATCTGGGTGGCTTGCGACTCTAACAGATTCCTGCCAGTACTCAAGGCAGGGCACGGTGGGGACATATCTACAGAATCTGATTTACAGAATACCTACACTAGTACTAGAGATGCTCACACAGAGAGATACTAGAGCCGGGTCAGGTAGGAGAAATTAGAGATGCAAGGGAGCTTTGGGGGGGCACTCCTAAACTCTGCACTCTGTACATAACACACTCCTGAACTCTGTACATAGCATAATCCTAAACTCTGCATTCTGCACATAAAGCACCCCTAAACCCTGCAGTCTGTACGTAGCACACTCCTAGTGCACAATCAGCCTTCTGAAGGCAACCAAACTGCAAATGCAGCCTGTGATGAAATTGAGTTTGGCACCCCTGATCTACAGCATTCAGCATACTTCTGGGTATGTCAGATGCCTGGTCCTCATTTGTGCACTGTGGTTCCTTTCCCTAATCCCCACGTCTAGAATGTGTTCTGTAGAGACAAGGACCAGGTATCTGATACTCCAGGAAGTGTTGAATGTAGAAGGTTCTTCAGCACGTTTAGCTCTTCAAGAAGGAAAAAAGTTGTTTGTTCAGGCAGCCAGACAAGTAAAGTATTATTTGTTTTCTTTGCATACAGTCTAAAGTTTATGTAGTTTG
Source organism: Pelophylax lessonae (assembly GCF_965119305.1). Taxonomy (NCBI): domain Eukaryota; kingdom Metazoa; phylum Chordata; class Amphibia; order Anura; family Ranidae; genus Pelophylax; species Pelophylax lessonae. The sequence continues at coordinate 186,801,695 of NC_138772.1, read as the reverse complement.
TTGCAGCCAGATTCAGTTATTTTAAAAACCTGCAAATCAAGGTTCCATAAACAATTGGGAACAATAAATCCTGAATGCATCATATTTAGCAATATATGATAATGTTTTGGGGAATCACAAGCCCCAATTTTTCTTGCAACAACAAAACTAGTGGAAAAATATTGACACATATCTTTAAATGATAGAAAAAAGTACATAAACAACTCAAATTGTGTCGAATGTTGTATTGTTGCCATATTCAGATTGTCAGTAATGTTTTATACATTAGTAAATAAATAAAATTAATATTTATAAATCAGTGAATGTGATATTTACCAAAAATAGTGGACCAATTCACACCACAGTGCATATGTGTTGACATTTGTTGACGGTGTGATTTGCTGGGCATTTTTGCATGTGCTGTGGTCGGGGGCTGACCGGCAACTTTTGGCCCAATGGGCAAGTACAACTTAGAGGCCCATGGTGCAGCAATTGTTCCCCCCTCTCAATCTCCCTCTTCCCTGCTTCTTACCGACCCCATCCCAGGCTGAAGCTTCACTCCAGACACTCTTTACTCACCGGGCCGGTCATAGAGCTAAAGAGATCAAGGGTCACATTCAGATAACTAACTATCATTTCTGCCCCACTGAAAAATGATACGTGGCAGATAATTTTTTGGAGTGTGTTTGATAGGCTGTAAGGAGGCTATATGCCACTTCCTTAAGGCCAGTTTTTACCCACTGACCCACAGTTGTATGCATTGCATGTAGTGGTAGTGTGCCCCCATTGCATTTTTTTTTTCATGGCCATGAAGCAAAGCATGGCATGGGTACAGAACAGCTGCATCTCCTTGTTCAGGTGGGTGGTCAGAGAGTGGAAAAATGGGGCTCAATTGTTTGCTTTTATCACCCTCTGTCCACCCACATGAACAAGACTCTAAGACCTTGTTTTCACATGCAGTTTGAGGGGGCGAGAGCAGTAAAAACAGGAAGTTGAGCCATGTTTTTACTGCTTCCCAACTGGCCCAACCATCTCCCCTTTCTGAACTGCCAAGATGACTGTATGGGGTATACACATACTCAGCAAAAATTATCCATGTCATGTTTGACAGACAATACTGAACTCTAAACATGAACCATGTAAGTGAATGGGGCTGAACTGCAACAGCATATAATTTTGGCAAAGTGGTGTAGAATATTAGGGGATTAAAACAGGAGATGAGGAGGAGACATAATGTGTCTTCTCTGCCTGTCAAATGCCCCCTGAAAGGTGATCAAATTCTTCTTCTTCAGAGGGCTACAAGTTTAAACTAGCCCTAAGGATGCACTCAACTCTCTGCAGTTGTGATGGAGCGTGTGCTTTTTTAATGCAGCGCACAGTGCAGTACTATTCATTTGAAGGTGCTGCCATATGTGCTAAAACACACAAAAGAACATTTTTAAAAAATTGTGCCACTCCAAACGCACAGTTCTTTATTTCCATGTGTTTTGTTACATGTGAATGAGTTCAAAAGTAAGGCATGTGAAGGTGCCAGTAGGAATAATGGTTAGTCTGCACCACCACATGCCTGTGTGTTTTTGTGCATTGTGGGAATGCATGCAAATTTTGTGCACTTTCCTGCAAATGTCTTCTTAAAGTAAGAGAGAGAGATGGCTTAGGGGGTCTAAGGAGGAGAGGGAACTCTGGGGGTGGGGTCTGAGGAGGAGGGGGGTCTGAGGATGAGAGAGGTACAGGGAGGAGAGAGGAGGTCTGGAGGGCTCTGAGAAGGGGGTATCTGAGGAGGAGGTGGGTCTGAAGGGGGGGTCTGAAAAGTAGGGGGGAGCTTAGCACTGGGGGTCTGATGAGGATGGGGCACCTGGGGGGTCTGAGAAGGAAATGAGAGGTCTGGGGGGTCTGAGTAGGAAGTTTGAGGCCTGGGGGGGTCTCAGAAGGTGGGGGAGGTCTGGGGGGTCTGAAGAGGAGAGCTCTGGGGCTGGATTGTCCTCCTTCCTACTTGTACTCACAGATCATCTGGAATTTAGAGTCAACTTCTTCTTCTTCTCTCCAGTCATGTGACATGCCACATGAGAAGAGGAGAGAGGAATAAGGGCAGCCTGCCCTCACTACTTAGCTGTACTGTGCTGAGACTGAACTGAGTTCTCGGTCCCAGCATCGGCTCTCTATGGCCGCCTGCAGGGAGAGAGTAGAAAGCCAAATATGCCGCTGCTCTTTCTGACAGGAGAGGTCAATTCTGTCACTGAAGAGCGGGATGAGCAGTTGAATTACCAATGCGCCGCCTCCTCAGCATGGCACCCAGGGCAGGTGCCTGCTCCTCCCCACCCTTGTCCTAGCCCTGAGCATGTCTGTGGCATAAGTGGTGCAGGCTTTTTACGGTGCATCAGAGCAACCCATTGAGAAATTGCCCCCCTGCCCCCTGGCTGTGGTGCATGTTTTATGCGTGTAGTAGTATGTCAGGTTTTTTTTTAAGACATATTGTTTTTCATTTTCCATAGCTGTTTCACAGCAGTTTGTGTTTCATTGTAATGCATTGTACATGGTTCCATTTTAGACATAAATGCAGGTTTTAATATCAAATGAGGTATGTATTTTATTTTTTATTTTTTTAAAGAACACATTGTGTTGTTTTCCTTCTAAATGCAACATGTTCCACTTTCTTTGTAAAAAGACTTAAGGTAGTAATAAACCCTCAGCAGTTTTTTAGCTTTATACATTGAGTACAGTAAAATAAACTTTCCCCAGTATTTGGTATTTTTTTTTTCTCTAGCACTTGCAGTTTACAACTTTCACTGCCACTGGCCCATGCTTTCTCAGTGCTGTTTCTCTTAACTTCTGGTCTTTGCAGGAAACAGTGGACAGTACAGTCTCCAGTTAGTCTTTTAGCTTGGAGAAGGGAGAGGGGAGGAGAAGGGAGGAGAAGGGAGGAGAAGGGAGGAGAAGGGATGAGAAGGGAGGAGAAGGGAGGAGAAGGGAGGAGAAGGGAGGAGAAGGGAGGAGAAGGGAGGAGAAGGGAGGAGAAGGGAGGAGAAGGGAGGAGCAGGGCAGTGCCTTGCCATTCTAGGCTACAAGGCTGTATGTCCATATTGATGCACACAATGTAGGGAGACACAACTGCAATGCACCTCCAAGGGATGCTTCAAGAAATAGGAGCCACCTTGAAACAGATAACCTGGAGCAGCAGTCTAGGAACCAGTTTATATAAAACATAGACACGGATTAAAAAATGAAGAAGTGGCATAATCAGTAGGTTATTAAATCAGCTTCTGCAAATGCCTAAAACTGAGGGTATATTATCACTTTTATTACAAGCAACACTTTCAAGGAAAAAAAAAAGACAACAAATTTTTGGTTGACACAACATTTCAACATAGATTGCATACCCCTGGTTAAATCTTTCTCAACTAAAATCAGTGGAACTTTAGATTATGGATGTAGGACTTTCTAGATATCTGTGATAAAGGTGGCACAGTTCCATTCTTCTTGTGACCCATGAAAATCGGTGTGCTGCTCAGGCTCGTTTGTTAATCTGGGAAGTAATGTAGATGGTTCTGAGTATGCTGCTATGGAAGTGCCGGCGAGGGAGTGGAGCTCGTCCCAGCTCCTGTAGTCACTAGGGGAAGGAGGGAGTCCCTGGTGCTGCACATCCACAGGGTTGTGTATTGGTGGAAGAGACAACCTCAGCCTGGGATACCACCAGGCCACACCCCAAACACATTTTGCTCCGCCACCAGAGCTTAGTCATGTGGGATCCTCAGCCTGGGATGCCACCAGGCCACACCCCTAACACATTTTGCTCCGCCCCCCAGAACTTAGTCATGGGGATCCCTATAACTAAGCTCCAGGAGGCAGAGCAAAATGTGCTAGGGACGTTGCATGGCAAGAGCCCAGGCTGAAGTTGTCTCTTCCACCATTACACAATGAGGTGGATGTGCGGCATCAGGGACTCCCTCCTTTCTTCCTCTAGTTCTATTCTTCTTGGTTTGAATAAATCAGAGGGCAGAAAGAATCCAGGCACAGGCTCTTCGATGTTTCTCTGCACTGCACAATATGGTTTGAGGCCTGACTCCCTTAAGTGGCAGTTTGCTAGTTATCTACTTTGGTTTCACACTTATTTTTATGCAGCATGCAATTAAAGTGTTTTACTTACTTGTAATTCATAGTTGGTGTGCCCTTTAGGCTTAGGCAGGTATGTTATAGCTATTTAACATTTCCTAAAAACAAACCACATCCTGTGATTATGTGTTAACAGAACTGCAAGCTGTAGCACATGCAAATGTTGGATGAATAAAACTCCTTCAGCAATATAGTGCATTTAAGGTAATAGTTTCACACTCATTGGTTATGCATAGTGCATTCTCAGCTAAACGCTATTAAAAGAGGAAAAATAGTATAGCCTGCAAGCATCATTTTCAGAAGTGTAAAACTGCAAGTGGGCAATGCAGGTGTCATGTTCCCTTCTTTTGAACAATTGCACTCATTTTTCCATGACCTGAATTTAGAGGGTGGAATCTGACCTCCTTAAAAGTATGTAATAAAAATGATACATCAGGAATATTGTGATTTCTAAAGGAAGAAAACTGCCATGTAATTTACAACTCCACAGGATATCTTTCTAATTGTAATAGTTTAAAGGAGAAGTGCAGGAGATAACAAAAAAACCTACACACTTAGCTATATGGCTGCAGCAAAGGCTCAATATTGCAGCTGTCCCCTGTCAGATCTAAGACAGAGAACCAAGCAATAATATGGCCGCTGATCACTTAGTTCTTGGTCTTCTCTAAGCAGAGGGCAGTAATTGTCAGTCATAAGCTCTCTGCTTTGCCCCACCAGTGCTCACTGGAGAGCTGGGCTGTGGAGGGAGGGATAGCGGCTGCTAAGACTCTCAGCAGTGTGCTGAGATGCTGAGCCAGCTGCCAATCAGGTATTTGGGTGGATCCTGACCTTAAAGTCAAGATCTTTGCAGAATCAGGACTGGCTTTCTGACATAAGCCGACAGAGGGCTTTCTATTTTGGACTGCCGCTGTCATTTCTTTGAAGTGTAATTCTTGGCAAAGTTAAAAAAAATTAATTGCAGAACATTTTACATGCATATGGCATAATGTTTCAACCCTTTAAAAACACAGCTAGTACAAATACCTGATGACCCTGCTTGAGTCCAATGAGCCCCTGACCTCCTGGCATAGGCTGAAAATCCAGTGCAACAGGGATTGCACTGAAATTCCAAGCAGTGCTGTCAGACATGCCTGAGTTCTCTTCTGGTAGACTACAGAACTCCACCTAACTCCACTAATCCAGCCCTCTCTGTCCATCTTGACATACAGGTATGTTAGCAAAATAATAGGGCTATTTTGCTTTTCAAGATCCTGCCCAAAAGGGTTTTTAAAAGATCTAGTCCTTTGGAGCATGTGCATGTCAATAGCAGCTAATGTAAGGAACCCTGCAGATCCCTCTCTCCACCATCTGTAGGGAAAGTCATGACATAACATAGAATAGTTAAAGCTGGTTCTTACTACAGGAACAAGGTAAAAGGAAAGAAAATAATGCTGGCACATACTTTAGAGAAAAAGGAGGTTTGGGATATAAAGTTGTCTCTTGCCATTATAAACCCTTTAAACTGGCTGTCAAAGACACCATTTATTGTTTTGACAGCCATTTCCGACGGCTTTATCTGTTGTTTAAAGCTGTTCTTGTCATGGTCTCCACACACTTTGCTCTTTTTTTAGGAACCTTCCCATTAGTACCATTTTGTAGGCTGCAGGCTGCAGGAAGCACAGGTCAACCTTTTTTTAGGAACCTTCCCAGTAGTACCAATTTGTAGGCTGCAGGCTACAAGAAGCACAGGTCCACCTTTTTTTAGGAACCTTCCCAGTAGTACAATTTTTTAGGCTGCATGCTACAGGAAGCACAGGTCAACATTTTTTAGGAACCTTCCCAGTAGTACCAATTTGTAGGCTGCATGCTACAAGAAGCACAGGTCCACCTGTTTTTAGGAACCTTCCCAGTAGTACCATTTTTTAGGCTGCATGCTACAGGAAGCACAGGTCAACATTTTTTAGGAACCTTCCTAGTAGTACCAATTTGTAGGCTGCATGCTACAAGAAGCACAGGTCCACCTTTTTTTAGGAACCTTCCCAGTAGTACCATTTTGTAGGCTGCAGGCTACAGGAAGCACAGGTCAACCCTTTTTTAGGAACCTTCCCAGTAGTACCAATTTGTAGGCTGCATGCTACAAGAAGCACAGGTCCACCTTTTTTTAGGAACCTTCCCAGTAGTAACATTTTGTAGGCTGCATGCTACAAGAAGCACAGGTCCACCTTTTTTAGGAACCTTCCCATGAGTACCATTTTGTAGGCTACAGGCTACAGGAAGCACAGGTCAACCTTTTTTTAGGAACCTTCCCAGTAGTACCATTTTGTAGGCTGCAGGCTACAGGAAGCACAGGTCACCTGCACATTTCTGCATTCTCTGGCATTTGATCTATGTAGACTGTGTCTGATCCAAAGATCAAAAAATAAATCCTGACCCATGTTATAACATAACACCAGTCCAGATTAAATCTTTTGCTCTTTGGCTTCTTTATCAGAGAAATAAATACTAAGATTTAGGGAGGGATGTTCCTAGGAGCAACATTTATATATGAATTCACAAAGGTCCATTTTGCAAGTGGGAGATTACAGTGGGAACATATATTGTGAGCTGATGGGGAAAGAGAAACACCAAGAGTAGTAAATGTTAAAAAAGGGAATTTGAATGCTCTGCTGTTTTATTCAAGTGCCTTTTAGATTCTATAGAAAGCATGCCAAACTAGTGTTTTTATTTTTGGCTGCATGCAAACCTGGAGTTCCTCCTTTGTTTCAATTGGTTTAAAATGTATGCCCAACCCATACTTTTTTCTTAGGTTTGGATGGTGTGGGAAGGGTTTAGAACTCCTGTCAGGTTTTTACTATTAGGCTCCATTCACACCTGAGCGTATTGTTTTCCGGCGTTTTTTGGGGCTTTTTACAGGCAGTTTTTGCAGGTGTTTGGAGGCAGGCATTGACATCTAACAAAAATGCTTGTAATCTGCCACAAAAGAAGCTCATGTACTTTTTTAAGCTTCAGGCGTTTTGCTTCAGGCAACAAAACGCAAAGATGTGAACACGGGCCATTTTAATGAATGGGATTTTGCTTGTTGGGCGTTTTGTGACTTCAGAGATGACCGTTTTACGAGCTAAAATATGCTCAGGTGTGAACAGGGCCTTATTTGGGGCTCTGTTCAGGAGATTTACTCTCATTTCCTGTCTTTCTGAAAACATTTTGCAGATATCTGCTAAAAGCAACACAGACAGAAAAAACTATTATAAGAGTAGGGAAAAGCTAGAACCCCTTTCAACTTTTTGTTTCTATCTGTTCCCCTTACTTTCTGTCTAGTAAATCTATTGCCTGCTGGAGAGAAAGTTAAGATTAATGTTCTCTAAAATGGGCCCCATATAGCAAAAAAACCTGAAAGGAATTCAATTTTTTTGCTACCTCATTTAAAACTTCAAAACTAAGAAAAAAAAGGATTTGCCGTCACCGCTCCCAGCCCATTAACCACTTTAGGACTGCTCACATTGCTGCTACTGCTGCAAGGTGGCAGCCCTGTGTCTAGCGATGTAGACCTACGTCACTGGATTCCCTGCTGTCTTGGCGCGCCGCTGGAGGCTTGCTCCCGCTGTGTTTAGACACAGCGGGAGTCGGGCTAGGGGCGAAGAGACATCGATCACCGTCTCTCTTCCCCGATCATCAGGGAAAGACTGCCCGCTTTGTTCTGTGACAGACAGGGACAGATCACACGATTCAGCATAGCTGAACCTGCGATCTGTGTCTGTGTCACTCAACCCCCTCCCCCCACACACGTCAGTAAGAGGAACACATTTAACCCCTTGATCACCAACAGTGTTAACCCCTTCCCTGCCAGTGTCATTATGATAGTAACAGTGCATATTTTTAGCACTGATTACTGGAGTAATTTCATTGGTCCCTCCAAAAGTGTAAAAAATGTCAGTTAGGGGTCCGATCTGTCTGCTGCAATGTCACAGTCCCGCAAAAAATTGCAGATCGCCGCCATTACTAGTAAAAAAAAAAAATAAATAGAAATGACAAATCGTTCCCGTAGTTAGTAACTTTTGCGCAAACCAATCAAAATCCGCTTATTGCGATTTTTTTTACCAAAAATATGTAGCAGAAAACAAATTGGCCTAAAATGTTAAAAAAAATTTGATTTGTACATTTTTTTTGGGGGAATGTTATATATCAGAATGTGAAAAATATTGTTTTTTTTTTTCAAAATTGTCGCTCTTTTTAAAAAATATAAAATCGCACAGGTAAACAAATACCACCAAAAGAAAGCTCTATTTGTGGGGAAAAAAAGGACATACATTTTATTTCGGGACAGCGTCGTACAACCGCACAATTGTCCGTTAAAATAACGCAGTGCCAAATCGCAAAATATGGCCTGGTCAGGAAGGGGGTCAAATCTTCCGGTCTTAAAGTGGTTAAAATACGCTCATTGAGAATTTTTTTGTCAAAGACATGTAGCTAAATAAAATTTGGCCTAAATATATGACAAAAATTGAATATATTGGATATTTTTTAAATGTCAACGTAGAAAATGTCAATTTTGTGCAAAATTTTCGCAATTTTTTTATTAATATCGCAAAAAATTAAAAGAACAGAGGTGATCAAATACCACCAAAAGAAAGCTCTATTTGTGGGGAAAAAAGTACGTACATTTTGTTTGGGTACAGCATTGCATGACTGCACAATTGTCAGTTAAAGTCATGCAGTGCCAAGTTGAAAAAAGTGGCCTGGTCATTAAGCAGGAAAATCCAAATGCCGAGGATCGGAGGTGGTCTTTCAGATCTTGTGACCACTGGGATTGACTGTAACAGTAGTCACATACTTGGAAGCTCATGGTCGCAATTGTGCATCAGGAGCTACCCCAGGCATCTTTGTTACTTTACGGGGAGCAGGCAGTTTAGGTGCTCTCAGCACAAAAAAGCTGCATCCCATGGATGCATATATGTGGCCACTTAGCATTAAAGAGTAACTCCACTTTTGTTGAGAAAAAAAAAGCATTCCCCCTAAGTGATCTCTTTACATTTCAGGGATTTTACCAAACTTTGTTGCACATTCCTACCTATTGTTATTCTGAAGAAATCCCTGTGTGTTTTCCTGTGTCCATGTGATAAGGTAATCTAATGGGAGTGGTTTCATAATTATAAACCAGCTGGTTCACCTGCAGGGCTCTAATGAGAAAAATTGTAGGACCTGCACCCCTTTAGACGTGATTTCCTTTTGGTAATATCTAACCAAAAATGACATTTTTGTTGCAGGGGATGCCTGAACTCTGACTTGTATCTTAAGCAGATTCGGGAAAATTGGTGAGCCAATCACACAAGCAGGAAATTATGTTTCTGGGGTGTGGTCAGGACACATACTGTGTACGGAACACCTCCAGGTGGCCATATTCCATTGCATTTTACAGAAAATTACAGAACTGCAGATTGAAAAGGAAAGGTCATGTTTAATAATATTCAATTACAATATGACTTGAGTCGCAATTGAATATGCTATTATATATTTTTTTATTTGCTCTTTATTTTTTCCACGAAAGTGGAGTTACCCTTTAAAGTCCACCCACCCAGCGGCCTCATTAATGTGTTTAAGGATTTAAACAGAATGATGCCCAAGCTGTTCTCCTGTTGCTATCGGTCGCAATGTCTTATATGATATTGTAGCCAATGTTAATGCTTCACAACATGCTTTTAAAGTCCCACTAGGGGGGTTCCTTTTCTCCCTTTTTTCACAACATGCTTTTAGGGCCTTTCTTTGAGATAAAATTGCGCAATTGTTAATATAAATACCAAATATGAATACTAAAATGCTATAACCTTTTTCTCTAAATGTATAGGTGTAGCCATGAGTAGAGATAACGTGGCTCCTTGAAGGTTATTTCTTTGAATGTGGCTCACTGTTTTATTTCAGTTTGGTATGCCTGATCTAAAATTGATCTTCTCCATAAATGTGACAGGTGATAATAGGGATCCAGATAGTAATATTGAGAACAAGTATATGAAATGAAACATTCGTTTCATGATTCTGATTCTTTTGTGGTCTTTGAAATCTAGAGAATGCTATAAAAAGGCCAGGAACTAACAGGTTTTTAACTAAGTTATCATAAGGGCTCCCATATATCTTTTATGACAGGTTCCCTTTAATACTGTCCAGTCCCAATAAATACATCTCACAAACAGCAAAGGGCATAATCTCTGCAATTTTTCAATTTTTTGTACATCTGATAGTATCAGTCATCGTGGCCTTTGGTTTACTGTTTATTTCTCCTGGCATACTCTTGATTTCTCATTGGAGATGGAAATCTAAGTTCATTTTTCTCAATCTCTGCAGCTTTCTCAGCCTCATGGTGAAATAATGAAATTTATTTATTATTCAGCCCTTTCAAAAACGGTATATTGACATGTCACTGGCCTGCACAGAAATGCAGAATTTATATCTGAGCGCCAAAGGTCACATTGAGTCCCCTTGTTTAACCGTCTAAGAGATAAAACAAGACCTTTAACTAAATGTTTCTGTAAAAGCAATTCATTTATCAGTTTTGCCTTAACCCGCACACTGCCAGAAAATGGCACTGAATTACGAAATATATATATATATATATATATATATATATATATATATATATATATATATATATATATATATAGATATGTAATAAGAATGTAAGGTTCAAAAGGATGCATAAAGGAATAATAATATTTTTTACAGTAAAAAAAAAAAATACTGCATATCGCATACAGTGCATTGGTCAGAATAAAAATAGTGAATTTTTTTTTTTTGTTTGGAAACTGTTTTTGTGTCTATATGTCACATTGCTGGTTTGCAGTAAGGTTTATGACCTCTATCCTATATTACTTACAATGCCAACATTTTTTTTCTAGCCGTAGGATTATGCACATTTCCTAAACATTGTCTAATGTTTTCTACTTCACACACATATTTTTGGCAGGCATTCACATTTATGCATAAAATATTTATTAAAAAGCTGTTGCAATATTATTTTTAATTTATTGGTTTATAATTTAGACTGTAATTTAGATACAGTAGCTTAAAATGCAAAACATTTAGAAAATGAATACCTACAGCCATTTCTTATGAGTTAAAACCAATGTCATTTTTTTTTTTTTCTTTTTTGAGTCTTATTGAGTAGTTTTTCCCTTTGCTTTATGTCTCAGAGACAAAACAAGACAAAAATCTGAAAAAGGACCACTATCCTGATAATGGTGCTTAGGACAAACAGAAAGGAATCTACCTAGCAGCGGCACAGACAACAATAAAAACCTGAGAAATGTTCTCTCCCTACTTTATCTATACTACAAAAAACTAGCAATACATACACTTTAACCTGTTATGGACCACCCCAGGCAGATTTACTGTGGCCCTCCTGTGCAAAATCACACATCTGTATGTGATTTTGTGCACTGGACCTGGGGCGCACGCCGCCAGCGACCCGCTCCTACTGTGATTGCTAAGCAGTAATGCGGATCTCTGTTTTCCCCCAGTCAAAGCATCCCCCACATAGTTAGAATGTACTCCCTAGGAGCATATTTAACCCTTTATGATAACACGGAGCGTAGAATAATTGTAATACCGACTTGGTTACAAAACACACACTCACCCCGCGCTAGACTCACAATTCAAGATAGTACAGGAGATAAGTAAATGTGACCTCAAAGGTCTCAGCAGCTGTTTTAGTAAAAATAATTTATAAAAGGTGTAATCAAAAAACCAAAAAAACTCGGTCCAATCAACCACACAAACAGCGCTAACAGATGAATGGATAAATATTAGGATCTATATTCTCAACAGGCAAAGGTGTGATAAAACACAAATGTCCGTATAGCAGTCCAAATTGGTTACGGGAAAGGGTGTGAAGGAACTTGGATACACCACAATTCGACCAAACACCGGTGCTCCCCCCCTCTCCTCAGGAACTCACCAGATGATTGGTAAAACAGGGCTTCCTCATAAGATGCTCTCGGAAGAAGTCTTGGTGACGAAACGTCAGGGCATGTGTGCGCGGTTGCCTTGTGAACATATTGACGCCTGGCTAAATTAAGGAATAGTCATCATGCGTCTATATATGCAAATTTTGAATGCCTTCATTCAGATATGAAATTGTAAGTAGACATCTGGAGGGGAGTGGGGCCATATTGGTGTGTTTTTAATCAATAAACCTTGCGGCATTACACTATATGTCCCTCATTCTTCATTTTACATGCCATCATGAATGGAGTGACATATGAAGGCTAATAGGATATGAGAGGAGATCCAAGTTGGTGGAAGGTGAAGAGGTTCTGTTGGTGATTTGAATTCACTTATGAGGAAGCCCTGTTTTACCAATCATCTGGTGAGTTCCTGAGGAGAGGGGGGGAGCACCGGTGTTTGGTCGAATTGTGGTGTATCCAAGTTCCTTCACACCCTTTCCCGTAACCAATTTGGACTGCTATATTTAACCCTTTGATTGCCCCTGATGCTAGCCCCTTCCCAGCCAGTGTCATTAGTACAGCGATAGTGCATTTTTTGTAGCACCAATCATTGTATTAGTGTCGCTGGTCCCTAAAAAGTGTCACTTAGTGTCAGATTTGTCCTCCGCAAAGTCGCAGTCCCTCTAAAAATCTCTGTTCGCCACCATTACTTGTAAAAATATTAAAAATAAATAAAAATAAATAAATATATCCCATAGTTTGTAGATGCTATAGCTTTTGTGCAAACCAATCAATATACGATTATTGGGATTTTTTTTTTTTACCAAAAATATGTAGCAGAATACATATTGGCCTAAATTGATGAAGAAATTTGATTTTTTGCCTTTTTTATTGAATATGTTTTATAGTAGAAAGTAAAAAATATTGTTTTTGTTTTTTTTGTTTATAGCAGAAAAAAAAAAAAAACGCAGACATGATCAAATACCACCAAAAGAAAGCTCTATTTGTGGGAACAAAGGATATCCATATTATTTGAGTACAGCATCGCACAACCGCGCAATTGTCAGTTAAAGTAACGCAGTGCTATATCGCAAAAATTGCCTGGTCGTGAAGGGGGTTAAACCTTCCGGGGGTGAAGTGATTAAATGTGAGGGAAAGACTTTATGACTAATAGAGAGGCTTGGAAGGAAGGAGAAAACATGGTCAATCCCGACTTTTTCAGAAAATGTATATCACATCACCTGTACTTATTTTCAAGTCAGTAGCAGTCTATAATACTTTTCCCAACATAGACACATTATTATAGCTTCCCAGCTAGAGTCTCAAGACTGGACTGCATTATTCTGCTCCATCATTAAAGCTGTCATGTAGCAGAAAACTTACTATCCCAAAATGCCTTGAGCCCTATCCTTTGATCGAGTATATGTTTTTTTTTTTTTATCTCTGGTATTATCCCTGACTTTCAGTACTAACTATACTATACTTTATTTTCTGTGCATTATGTATATTTTCCTTTTGGCCATTAAAGGTAATATTTATTGATGGCTAACATTTAGGAAACAAATTATTTTTTTAGTCTATTTGTGTTTATTTTCTTTCAAGTCTTCCTGAGTTGCAGAGCCATCCTTGTTTGCTGAGATTTTTTTTTTATACAGCCACAGTTGAAGAAAATATTTGATAAAGGTCTAAGGTGTAGGGGGCAGTCAGAAAATTGGATGAAGAACTCAGACAAACACATTACTTTATAATTGTGAACAATTTCAAACAATAAGAATAGTTCACACACTATCTGTGCTTCCTCTAGTAACCTCTCAAAATCTGGGATACATTCCTTGCCTTCTCAGCCAGCTTTAAAAACTGATTTTTAGCGGATATTAACCACTTTCCGACCGCCCGTCGCAGATATACTGAGGCATGCTGGCTTGGCTGTGCGAACCGCCGTACCTGTACAGCGGATTGCGGGGGCGCTCCTGGGGGCGAGCGTGCGCCGCCCTAGGCACGTGCATGCCTCCACTAGTCAGCGGGGATGCCGATCCTCAGGGATGGCGGCCGCGATTTGCTGCTGGGCACCCGCGATCGCTCCCTGATGAGAGAGAACAATGGTCTGCTGTTGTAAACACAGAAGATCATTGCTCTCTCTGAAATGAGCACAGAGCGCCTGTGATCCTCCTATTTAGGATCACAGATCTCTGTGTTCATTTCACATGTCCCTCTCCCATACAATTAGAAACTACCCCCCTAGGCTCACACTTAACACTTTGATCATCCTGGGTTAACCCCTTCCCTGCCAATGTCAATTTTACAGTAACAGTGCATATGTTTAGCACTGATTACTGTAGTAATGTCACTGATCCCCCAAAAGTGTCAAAACAGTCAGTTAGGGGTCTGATCTGTTTGCCGCAATGCCCCACTAAAAATTGCAGATCGCCGCCATTACTAGTAAAAAATGTAAAATAAAAATGACATAAATCTTTCCACTAGTTTGTAGACGCTATAAATTTTGCGCAAACCAACCAAAATGCGCTTATTGGAATTTTGTTTGCAAAAACTATGTACAAGAATACAAATTGGCCTAAAAGGATGAACAAATTTTATTTTTACATTTTTTTTTGGGGGGGGGGGGTTGTTATATAGCAGAAAGTAAAAAATATTGTGCAATAAATAAAAATCGCACAGGTGATCAAATACCACCAAAAGAAAGCTCTATTTGTGGGGGAAAAAAAGGACATCAATTTTATTCAGGTACAGCATCGCACGACTGTGCAATTGTCCATTAAAATAACGCAGTGCCGAACCGCAAAAAAAAAAAGGCCTGGTCATTAAGGGGGCAAATCTTTCCAGGCCAGAAGTGTTCCATGCATGCAGTGGCTGCCTTTTAACACAACATCAATAAATAAATTTAGACTCTTATTTTTTTGGTCTGGCGCTCCTTCTATGTATGCACATATTTTGCCGGTAAGCTGCTGGAGTACCCCCAGTATGATAGCCTTGCCTGTTGTGATCAGCCTGAGCCTAACCCAACCCAGTGGGCACTTCAAATGTTTCTTGCCCCCTCATTACCTTGTTTAAATCATATCAAAGTCCTAGTGCCTTTTTTTTTTTTTTCCATTGGAGTCATTTTAAGGGCTTGGCGGTATTTGTCACCTTTGGTTAGATCCTGCTCTAAAGAAAAATTAGAGACCTCACAAAAAGAAGAGCTGACACACAGATAGATTTCCGATTGTAGAAAAAAAAGCTGAATTCATGATGACTTTCCAATTTTGACAGATAGTAAGTTGTCACTGGTCCACTTTGGGGGTGGGGCAAAAATAAAACATATAAAGTTCTTATTTCAGTCCCAAAATCATAGATTTGGTTGCTACTATTAAGGACATACATAATTATATATCTTAGCATTATAATCAAGTGTTTCAGAGGATAAATTTACCTTTTGGAACATGTTCCACCCGTATTTAGAGTGGAACATATAACGTAATCCAGTAGTTGCAGCCTTTACCCCTCTCTCCTCCCCGCCCCCCCTTCCAGCGACATCATTCATTCACAGTTTCTTGTGAATGACTTGAACTACAACTACCATCAGCCTTTGTGGCCGACGGCTTGTAATTCTGAATGGACTGCGAAGTCGCTGATGAGCAGCCTCGTAGTTCATTCACAAGGCCTGCAGCTTGTAAACAGCCAGCTCCTATGCAGGTATGGGCTGAAAGCTTCAGGAATTGTTGCCTGCAGGAATCTTCCATTGCACCCCTCATCCACTGATCAGGGGTGCAATACTTTCTAGGCTCCTTAAGGAAACATTTATAAATGCATTTTTATTTTTCCCTGCAAAATTATTTTTTTTCCCAAAAGGGGAACTTATCCTTTAAAGCCTAGTTAAACCCCCTTCATTTATTACTGTATTTAAAGCCTTACAATAATACATTCAAAATGTTTCAACTTTCAGCATGTGTAAGGTCCCATTCACATTTAAAGCCTATTTAAACTTTCCATTAATATTAGCTAAATATATTTCAAATGCACCAAAATAAAAAGTGCGTGAAGTCTTACAATTTATTTTCTTTAAAAATCAGGCATAGCGAATTTAGAAAAATCTGTGTTCTGGCAGCATGCTGTAGATTGGGACCCCCCTGGGGAAGCAATGATGTCTTTACAGTGGTCCAACAAGCCCCTTTTAAAATTCAATGATTGCAGAATTATATATCTGACTTCATTAGGAATGTGTTAGATCTCTCCAATTAGACCAATACTTCCCCACAGAGAGTTTCTAGCAGTGGATGGCTTCCCTATACAGTATGTGAAAGCAAACTGTAAGACACTGAACACCTTTTGTTTTGATTTTTTTTAAACTGTCTGTTTTTTTGTATGTAATAATTTGTTTTATGTACAAAATAAATGGGTCCTGCATAGGAAAGGGCTTAGTGTTCGAGTCGAACCTAAGTTCAACTCGAACACAGCCGTTCGCCGAATGGCGAACAAATGGGCTTCTTTGCAGGAACTTTGAGTTCACCATCCATAATGCACTGCGCACTGGCAGTGAATTATGTGATTGGCCAAAGCATGGACTCTGCCCTCCATGCTTTGGCCAATCAAATCATTTGTGCCATGATTGGCCAAAGGCAGGTGCCTTTAGCCAATCATTGCTCAGGGGCAGCTGGTAAACTCACTACACTCTCTCTGAAGGAATTTCACTTATAAATCACCCAATGGCCAATGTGTGAACCAACAACCTCTCAATTGCAAGCTTGGTATTCTACCACCTACACCACCGTCAAGCCTGCTTAGGCTGAACACACTCTCCCTACCAAACTAACTAACTTCTATCTCACCCTACACACAGTGCACGGCAGCAGCCCCTGAGCCGTGATTGGCAAAAGGAAGGTATTCACGGCAAAACACATATACAGTGGATCACAGTGCATTGTGGTAATGCACACTATGGTGTGAACAAGATTTTAACTGATCATAATCAGATACAGTAATAAATCATCTGTCATAAATCAAAATTCTGTTTTGGTGTCACTTTTTGTAAAGTATATTTTTAGGTCTGTAATTTTTTAGTGATGCTCATTAACCACTTCTGGGTCAGAAGGTTTTACCCCCTTGATGAACAGGCTATTTTTTACGATAAGGCACTGCGTTATTTTAACTGACAATTGTGTGGTCGTGTGACGATGTGCCCAAATAAAATTGATGTCCTTTTTCCTCACAAATAGAGCTTTCTTTTGGTGGTATTGCATCACCCCTGCATTTTTTAATTTTTTGCTCTATAAACAAAAAAAGAGCAACAATTCTAAAAAACAAAAAAAAAAACAAAAAACAAAAAAACAATAATTTTTACTTTCTGCTATAAAACACAGCCAATAAAAAAAAATACATTTTGTTCATCCTTTTAGGCCAATATGTATTATGCTACATATTTTTGGTAGAAAAATCCCAATAAGTATATATTGATTGTGCAAAAGTTATCGCGTCTACAAACAAGGGGATAGATTTATGACATTTTTATTTTTTTTATTTTTTTTACGTGTAATGGTGACGATCAGCAATTTTTAGTGGGTCTGCGACATTGTGGCAGACATATTGGACACCTAACTGACACTTTTTACACGTTTGAGGGGACCAGTGACAATACTAAAGTAATCAGTGCTAAAAATATGAACTGTTACCGTACTAATGACACTGGCAGTAAAGGGGTTAACACGAGGGGTGATCAAAGTGTTACATTTGTCCCTGGGGCGGTGATGGAAAACCTTGGCACCCCAGATGTTTTGGAACTACATTTCCCATGATGCTCATGCACTCTGCAGTGTTGTTGAGCATCATGGGAAATGTGGTTCCAAAACATCTGGGGGTGCCAAGGTTCCCCATCACTGCCCTAGGGGATGCTTTCTAACTGTGTTTGGGATGCACTCACTAGATGAACATAGAGATCTGTGTTCCTAAATAGTAGGAACACAAGATTTCCCTGTTCATCTGTGACAGAATGGCGGTCTGCCTTGTTTACATAGGCAGACCGCCATTCTGTCTCTATGTGGAGCGGCCAGGGGTGGCTGGCGGACATTATGTCCTCCAGACCCGCTGATTGGCTCCCCCCTGGCCAATCAGTGCACAGGCTATTGCATGAAATGACATAAAGGTACGTTGTTTCGCGCAATAGAGCCGACCTGCCGCAGAATATGTACTGTTGGCGGTCGGCAAGGGGTTAGTTCAATTTTTGTACATTTTTCACCTCATATTTTAAATGATGTTTCTCACAAATTGAAGATATTTAGTCCATGTTAGAGGCTTAAAATAACTATTTTCCATGTGCAGCTGTAGATTTTCATGTGTTATAAATTGCTCTGGAAGTTATATAAAAAAAGTAACTTTACTGTGTACTCTACTTGCAGATAAATTATTACAATTATTTTGTATTTTACCATGGATGTAAAAGAATATGTCCCTAGGTTCTCTGATGTGTTCATTTTAACATTAATTCCTTGTAATCACTGCTTCATCTTGATTGTATGATTATTTATGTGGGAGTAAAGTACATGGATAGCAATTAATCAAAGAGTTCTTGGAGAAGTGCAAAAGCATCGCTCAGCATGCCATAATTAATTCAATTTGCTATGGAAAATACCACCTTAGTATATAAATATATAGGTCTGAGCAAAAAAAGCAAAAATAAATAAATAAATAATAATTCTGGATTTTTTATGTTTGATAAAAAGTCAGCCTTTGTTAAACTATAAAATGAAGTGCAATAATTGTTTAAAAAAAAAAAAAGGAATAAATAGGCAGTAGAAAAAAGTGGCAAAATAAACAAAACATTATTGGAAAAGTATAAGAGTGAACTCAGTTTATTATGTACTTGTTGCAGGAGGAGTATATTCTCAATTCAATCCTAAAGTTACCCTTTCAGGGCAAGAAAAAAAATTCCTAGAACAAAGTGCCCTGCAAGAGAAGCGTTCCTAAACTCATCTTTCCAGAGGTCCCTGTCTCCTGCCTCTGCTCCATTGCAGTGCTGTAGCCTCCATCAGTCACATCCAGATTGATGTGTTTTATTGTTGAATACTTGTATTCCTCATTGTCCACTATAATTCCATCCTCCAATACTGCTCAGCCCTGTAATGACATGGGTATTGGAGTATGAAACCATGGCATGTGGCAGGGGACATGGACATCTTACACTCTCAGAAATTTTGAAAACCAGAAAGACTGGTGGAGACAGCATAGCTGGAAAAGATTAGAGATTAGAGACACAATGATAAAACCTGATGTAGTTTTGCATTGCTTATGGGTGGGTCTGAAACTATTTGCCAAATGACTCTGTGATACATAATCTACCTAAGAGCTTAAAAGGAATTCAACATGAACAAGTGCAGACACTGCTCTGAATTGTCGGAGGCTCAGGTCCAGGTTCACTCGAAAATGGTGAATCTGAAAACCCTAAGGATTTAAAAAGTACTTTAAACTTTTTTCTGCAACTTTTCTGAAATGGCTTTATGCACAAACAGAGTTATTTAATAAAAGTTGCAGACCAGCTGAAAGAACCTGGCCCAAGAGTAATGGAATTTAGTAATGTCTCAAGTAAAGACTCCTATAAATAGGCATATTTACTAAATGTTACCCGACGCCCAAAGCTATTAGTGGTGAAGATGCAGTAGTTAATGAGTCTTGCTATTGCTTTAAAAGCTAGCTAGCATCAACAGGCAAGAACCTGTTTACCGGCAAATGGCAAACTCAAGGTTTTTTTTTTACTATTAGACAGAGTGAGACTGTGCCAATAAGAAGCAATTTTCAAAACAAAAAGTAGTTGACCGCACTCAGGATTAAGATGAAAACATGGAAGTGTTTAATCCTCACCACAGGTAACAAACTTGACAGTACATCACAGTAACAAGTACATTGGTTGACGCGTTTCACGATACTGTTGATCGCTTAACTCATGGTTATGAGTAAGCGATCAACAGTATCCTGAAACGCATCAACCAATGTACTTGTTCCTGTGATGTACTGTCAAGTTTGTTACCTGTGGTGAGGAATAAACACTTCCATGTTTTCATCTTAATCCTGAGTGCGGTCAACTACTTTTTGTTTTGGATCTTACTTGGACTACAGAACCGACTCGCACCTGGAAATCTTGTCTCACCCGAGCAGCTCTGTCTGTGTAAGGATTTACTTGTCTCCAAGAAGCAATTTTGACCTGTATGGGTCATATATATGTTTTTTTTTACCATCATCAGCAGGAATACAGTTCTCTTAGATAAGTTTGTCTACATATTTTCTAAATTTTCTAGGCCATGTTAGAACTGTTAAATAATATAGAAACTATTTGAAAATGTAATGAGTAAATTAGATGATCCCAACAGAGGGACATTGTTTTGATAATCAAATGTTGTGATGTTCAAGCTCCAATGGTAATACTCTGGCACTGTCCAACTTGTAAACTAGGGCTTGTGAACCTAAAAACTGTGAGAGGCTCAACCGTGACCCCCTGACAGCACCAAAGGGATCTACATAATGTCTAGTATATGTAATGCTTCAGAGACTGCAAACATGCAAAAGTTGGATGCACGGTTGGAGACATACTGCAGAAAAAGTTAGGGACTAATATATATACAGTATATATAGTATATATATTGACAAGGTGTACATGCAGTGTAGAAAAAATATTATAGGGGATCAATGAACTATATTAACCCCTTCTGGACCAGAAGATTTTCTCCCTTAATCACCAGGCCATATTTTGCGATTCGGCACTGCATTAATTTAACGGACAATTGTGCAGTCGTGCGGCACTGTACCCAAATAAAATTGATGTCCTCTTTTTCCCACAAATAGAGCATTATTTTGGTGGTATTTGATCACCTGTGTGATTTTTATTTTTTGCGCTATAAACAAAAAAAGAGCGACAATTCTGAAAACGAAAAAAAAACTTTTTTTTTTTTTCACTTTCTGCTATACAACATTCTCAAAAGAAAAAAAATTAAAATCAAATTTTTTTTAACATTTTAGGCCAATTTGTTTTCTGCTAAATATTTTTGATAAAAAAAAATTGCAATAAGCCTATTTTGATTGGTTTGCGCATAAGTTATCGCGTCTACTTACTACAGGAAAGATTTATGTCATTTTTACTGTTTTTTTTTTACTAGCAATGGCTGTAATCTGCGATTTTTAGCGGGACTGCGACATTGTGGTGGACAGATCGGACCCCTAACTGACATTTTTGGGGGACCAGTGACATTACTACAGTAATCAGTGCTAAAAATATGCACTGTTACTGTAATAATGACACTGGCAGGGAAGGGGTTAACATTGTGGGTGATCAAGGGGTTAAATGTGAGCCCGGGGGAGTGATTCTAACTCTGGGGGGGGGGCATGGCTTGTGAAATGATCATAGATACCTGTTATCCTATATAGAAGGATCACAGGGGCTCTGTGATCCTTCCAGGGAGAAGAATGGTCAGCTGTGTTTACAACAGCCGACCGCTCTTCTCTCTCAGCGGGAAACGATCGCAGGTGTCAGGCGGCAATCGGAGCCACCTGCCCCATGTATAAGAGTCCCTGCTGCCTAGTGGGGGCGGGACCTACATTGTTTCGCGCAGGAGAGCCGCACTGCCGCAGTAAGAAGGCGGCGGGCGGTCGGCAACCGGTAAAACAAACTGGGTATTTTAAGATTCATAAATTATCGTATTCATTGTACTATGAAATATTCAGTGATATGTGCACCTCTGATGTCAATAAAAACTACTACATTGAAAAATGATTCCCATTTTACTTGCTGCCAGACAGTTGACACAAAATGCATGAAGAGGGAGTTAAGCCATATTATGCATTTCTATGTGTGTTTGTTAATAGTATATTCACAGCTAAGCAGCATGTGAGATATATGAACTTTTTTTTGCTAAAACTAAATTGAATTTTTATTGGTTTTGGCAAATTGGACTAATTAAACGTGTTGTGTAGGATGTGAAAACATTTAATTCCCAGTTTGCTCAAAGAATTTATAAAATTGTCACTCTTATGGTAATAACATGCCTAAAACATGTGACAATTAAACTTTAAAAATAGATTGACATTGTCATCTGATAATTTTGTGTTACTATTTAGTAACTGAAAGTATATTTTCAGCAAAATCTTACACATTATTTAAAGCTGAACACACATTATTCTGGCTCTGCATTATAAAATGTATTATTTTTATGTAAGCAGTATAAGTACGGGAATGTGGCCATATATCCGATATAGCACTGTGCAGAAGAACTCAAACTGGGAAAAGCGTGAAGCACAACAAGGAGTCAATCAGTTGTGCTGCAGTTTACATGCTGATATGAGGAGGGAGCAGTGTGATAGAGAGGTTAGCTCATCAGTCTGCTTCTTGTCCTTTCACTGTCCAGTCACTGGCTGGGGAAGAGACAAGATTTTTCAGAGTTACTTAAAGTGTTACTAAACCCACAACAGTAAAATCTGTCTATAGATGCAGAATACAGTAGCATGCTTGTTATACTCACTGTGTAACTTAATTAATTAATCCTCTGCATTGTGTAAAAGGGCTGTGTGATCCTGTATGCACAGATCCTCCCTCTCCTGCACATTCACTCTTGACAAGTCCAGATAAGCACAGTACGTGTAGTTCAGCTGCACATGCTCAGTTTGATCTCTATTGCTGGAGAGGACATTTCCTGGTTTTAGCTGAGCTATTCAGGTCACGTGGTGTTAATATCACACATGTGGGTGTGTATAAAGATCCTAAATGACAGCCCAGTCTCGCCTCATCCATGCCCAGTAACTAAAAAAGAAAACAATGGGTGGGATGTCACATCTTGATTGATGGATGCTCCGCCTCCTATAAAAGCATGAGAACTCAGGCTAGACGAGATTCCATAAATGAGATAACACAACTGTACATGTTTTTGCAGTGTTCTTTTTTGACTTCTCAACAGCATCAGTTACAGCCTGCAGACATGCATATAGAGGTCATAGATATTTCTAAACTTTTAAAAATACATTTATTTCCCAATTTCTAAATTCATAAATAATACAGATCATGCCAAAAATGTGTTATGTTTTCTCTTTTTCATATTTGTGATCCTTTTTTCTCTCTTTCTGTGCGTTTCCTCTCTCTCTCTCTCTCTCTCTCTCTCTCTCTCCCCTGTCATATTCATCCCACCTGGCAACTAATACCCCACCCCTGTCATCCTCATCTTCATCACACCTTGCAACCATTTGATACCTTTCTAACACCCCATACCCTGTCATCCTCATCACACCTGGCAACCCACTGATACCTTACTAACACCCCACCCCGTGTTATCCCCATCTTCATCACACCTGGCACCCCACTGATACCTTGCTAACCCCCCAACCCCTGCCATCCTCCTCCTCATCTTCATAACACCTGGCAACCCATTGAAACCTTGCTAACACCCCACCCCCTGTCATCCTCATCTCCATTACACCTGGCACCCCACTGCAACCTTGCTAACACCCCACCCACTCTCATCACAATCCTCATTATTAGAGATTTAGAGTTGAATATTATTTGAAATGATAAAAGTCTCTGAAATATATATGAATTTTATAATGTAATATGCTAGTTTTTGAAGTTTACTTCAATATGTATTTGTCAAGGACAGAGAAGTCATTTTGCCATTTATGTATGTATTTCTCTGCTGAGTTTCTATGTCAGTGGGTGTTACTTTTATATTTAGAATTACTACTTTCTTGGGACACACTTGTTGCTGACATCATCTTTACATATAGTATAAAAATACACTATGTTCTTGGGAGAGAGATGAGAAAAGAACATCCTACACTCTGAATACACGTAACACCTCTCTCTCTTTCCTTTAAATGCATTTCTGTTTTGTTCTGTTTCATATGTTTGCTTTACATTAAGAAAATAAACACATTTCCTGAAGTATCGTGACAGGTGAGAAGTCTATTTGAACACTCACCACACCTGGCACCCCACTGCAACCTTGCAAACACCCCAGCTCCTGTCATCCTCATGTTCATCACACCTGGAACCCCACTGCAACCTTGCTAACACTCCACCCCTGTCATCCTCATCCTCATCACACCTGGCAACCCAGTGCTACCTTACTAACACCCCACCCCCTGCCATCCACCTCGTCATCTTCATCACACCTGGCAACACACTGCAAGCTTGCTAACTCCCCACCCCCTGTCATCCTCATCCTTATCATACCTGGCACCCCACTGCAATCTTGCAAACACCCCACCACCTGTCATCCTCATCACACCTGGCACCCCACTGCAACTTTGCTAAAACCCCAACCACTGTCATCCTCATGTTCATCACACCTGACACCTCACTGCAACCTTGCTAACACCCCACCCCCTGTCATCCTCATCCTCATCACACTTGGCAACCTACTGATACCTCACTAACATCCCACCCCCTCCCATCCTCCACCTCATCTTCATCACACCTGGCAACCCTCTGCAACTTTGCTTACACCCCACCCCCTGTCATCCTCATCCATATGTTCATCACACCTGGCACCCCACTGAAACCTTGCTAACACCCCACCCCTGTCACCCTCATCCTCATTACACCTGGCACCCCACTGCAACCTTACTAACCTTACTAGCACCCCACCCCCTGTCATCATCGTCCTCATCTTCATGACACCTGGCAGCCCATTATTAACCTTACTAACACCCCACCCCCTGTCATCCTCATCTTCATCACACCTGGCAACCCACTTATACCTTCCTAACACAATAATCTTAGGCAGGCCATGGATGGTGCAAGACATTTGCATGATTCCCCCATAAACACAGACAGTGTTGATGCGGAAATCCCTCCTTCCAAGCAATTGTCTTCTCATGGTGGGGAACTGGGGTTGGCAGAGAAAGTCGTTCCCACTGAGAGAAGACAGTGATTATCACTAGCGGCTATAGCAGCTACTTGCGATTATAACAAGCATATTCGATAGGCTGGTTGCACCCAAATTGATTGATTGATCAACTTGGTACATGCAGTCTGCCTATTAGTGGTTCAGCCTTAACCGGCTCAGATTCGAACTGTCTGGCTGGCCTTACCTTGAACATCCTCCTATGCTTATGTGGTTATAACTTTACAAGGCTGCTGTGCCAATCAAAATAAATCTGTAAGTCTATATTGTGATGGTAAGAGCTATGTTATATATTTGGGATGCCCAGTGAGGAGAGAGTGACCCACTGATTTCTCCAAGTAGTAAGATTTGCATGCTCATTTTATTTGCTAATAAGATATTAAAAGCTCCCAGTAAAGGTGGTCATTGTTTCAGACATCATTTTCTACATTTCTTTGTATTCAAAACAGGTATGATATTCAGACATAATGACATTTTTGACATTTAAATGAAAGTCAGAGGAAAAAAATGACAGTTTTGCTATAGCTATAACGGTAGCAAAATGTATCCATTGAGACAGTTTACGGACTTCTCATGGTTTTTAGCCCCATTTACATTCACTATGTGCTATTTTATACTCTATAATTCTTGACAAGCACTTGTTAAGCAGCAATGGCCCAGTAGCTACTTATTTGCAGCCACATCTAATAAGAAGCCCTGACACTGTTTCACCCTACACCTGGGGACAGCTAAGAAACAAACAGCTACCCTCGTTTATCTGGGTGTCCTAAAGAAAAATTGCCTATATTTCCAGAGCAATTCGATTACACGTTTCCATTTTAAAACCTGACCACTCAAATATGTTTGCCATGGGCAAAACAAACAATTATATAATAGGACAATGATGAAATAAGGCAGAATTTTAAAAAATAATAATAATATTTAAAATAAGATATTGCAATGTTTCATTTTTCAGTAATAAAACATTATTGGTATACATTTTTGTATGGGAGAAGTACAGGGTCATTTAAATTGAGTTGAAAACAGAATTATTTGGCCTATAAAGCTAAGCGTGTCTAATAACATGACATCTACTATAGTGATGCATATTGCTGAAATTAAATCTTGATCCCTAAAAATTAGGTGAATTAAAAGTCCAGGGCTAAACTTAATTACAGGAAACTGCCATTGTTGGCTAAGCTCTTTCCCTTCAACTTTGATTTATGACTTTGATTTGGGAAGAATGAAAAACTACAGAAACATGTTTTGGATGAGTTAACCTAATCAAAACCTATTTTTCTAAATTACAACTTATACAGTGCTATTTACTGCACTGTTGGCCAATAAATTCTCTTGCAATTTACTGCAAGAGAAATAAATTTTGCAAAGCACAGAATAAACCTGAATGACAGAGCACATAATAACATAGGGGAGGAATTTGATTTATATAATGCTTGAAGGCAAGTCCAAACTTGTGAAATCCAGTCCCTGCATTGGGATATCAGAAAAAAGCTTGACAAACTTTTGATTTTATATTCCTTCTCATCATGCGTTCAACTTTTACAGTATGCTTATGGCTACCAAAAAGATGAGCTAACAAACAACAGGGAGTTTGTGGTCAATGGTTAGCAGTTTATTGGCTTGTACTCCTGCCTTTACTAAATATGCTATATTTGTTTTTTACACTTTTTAAATAAAGTCCTTAATGTATGGAAGGAGAACATAATATTTTCTAGTTTTAGGTCAAAAAGAGTGGGATTGTTTATGAATTTTCCTTAAGTCCTTTAGTATTTGAACACATTTATCAGGTGATATCATGCCTCTAATCGATCATATTACTAGAGATCACAAAAAAATCTTTGACTTGAAGCTGAACCCCAGTCAAACAACTAAAAACACTGTGTTATATGCCAGAATGTATAATTCTGTTACTGCCAGCAGGGCGACAGCAATTGAGCCAGTTGAGTAGATTAGTGATTTCACCTCTCCTCTTGGAGACTGCAGATTGAAGGAACAGCAACTGCTTTCTCCTCCTGTCAGTATGTTCCATCTCAGTAAATGTACATGTAACAGTATTTGATTGAGTCCCATTGCTTCTCCCAGTGTTGCTCTACGAGGGATAACATGAGGATAATCTCAATACAGATTTGGGTACTTAACCACTTTACCCCCGGAGGATTTTGCTGTCTTACGTCTGGGCCACTTTTTGCGAATTCAGCACTGTGCGACTTTAACTGACAATTGCGTGGACATGCAACGCAGTACCCAAACAAAATTTACGTCCTTTTTTTCCCACAAACAGTGCTTTCTTTTGGTGGTATTTGATCATCTCTACAATTTTTATTTTTTGCGATATTAATAAAAAAATGCGACAAATTTGAAAAAATAACAATATTTTTCTACTTTGACAGTTAAAAAATATCCAATATATAACATTTTTGTCATATATTTACATGTATTTACATGTCTTTGACAAAATTATTCTCAATGAGCGTATTTTTAACCGCTTTAAGACTGGAAGATTTTACCCCATTCCTGACCAGGTCATATTTTGCGATCCGGCACTGCGTTAATTTAACGGACAATTGCACGGTAATGCGACGCTGTACCCAAATTTAATTGACGTCTTTTTTTCCCCACAAATAGAGCTTTCTTTTGTGGTATTTGATCACCTGTGTGATTTTTACTTATTGCACTATAAACAAAAAAAGAGCGACAATTTCGAAAAAAATAACAATATTTTTCACATTTTTTTATATGAAATTCCCCCCCCCCCCCCAAAAAAAAATTAAAAATCAAAATTTTTTAACATTTTAGGCCAATTTGTTTTCTGCTACATATGTTTGGTAAAAAAAATCGTGTCATTTTTATTGTTTTTTCTTTTAACTAGTAATGGCGGCGATCTGGCGGTGATCTGCGATTTTTTTTGCGGGACTGCGACATTGCGGCGGACAGATCGGACCCTTGACTGACATTTTTGACACTTTTGGGGGTACCAGTGACATTACTACAGTAATCAGTGCTATAAATATGCACTGTTACTGTAAAAATGACACTGGCAGGGAAGGGGTTAACTTTTATTGGTGATCAAGGGGTTAATGTATGCCTGGTGCTTACTAACGTGTGTGGGGGAGGGGACTATGTGACACAGGCACAGATCGCAGGTTCAGCTATGCTGAATCCTGCAATCTGATCCTGCCTGTCACTGAGATCCGTCCTCTTTGTTTACACAAGCGGGCGATTCTCCACACTCGATTCCCCGACGATCGGGGAAGAGCAGCGGTGATCACCGCCGCTCCTCCCCTGGCCGACTCCCGCTGTGACTGAATACAGCGGGAGCGAGCCTCCGGCGGCGCGCGCGCGCTGCTGAGAGAGGGGAATGTCTGGTGACGTAGGTCTACGTCGCCAGGCGATAACGAGCCACTGTGCCGCAGTAGCAGCACAGTGAGCAGTGTTAAAGTGGTTAAAGTGTGTAAAATAGGTAAAAATACATTTAAAGCAAGACCCTAATGTCAAAATTAGTTTTTTTTAGATACCCCCCTCCCTTATGTATTGAAAAAAATTCTGACAAGGAACTCACACTCCCCATACTTCAACACACCTCTTGCTCCCTCAACCCACTTTCTGTGAGCCCAAGGTATGAGGGACCTTCCTCTGGGGGTACATCAACCAGCCATGGATGCTTGGGAGATCATTATGTGATGACATTGTGATATCATGTGATTTGACCAAAGATTGCAGAAGAAAAAGTATGTATAGAAATATAACAAAAAAAAAAAAAATATGGGGGTTGATGAGTTCTCCAAAGGATGAGGGGAGAGGGGGTGGAAGCAGGATCAATGTTAGGGAGAGCAATTTTTTAAATAAATACATAACTGCATTCATTTGTTTCAAATATCTGTTTGGAGTTCAGTTTTAAAGCTGAACTCTGGGAAACTAAAAAGAAAAAAAAAACTAAACAAAACTAGCCTTTCAGCGGGGTTTCAAATTTAACAATGCAATGGTTTCATGCTTATTTTGTTATCTGGGGTACCATTAAAAAGCAATTACTTTACCCCTTGCTGGATTCTCCACCTGCGTGACTGGTTTCCCTGATGTCACTTCTTTTCAGTGCTTTATCCATTGGTTGCACTCTGGAATTTTTGCATATAATGCAGGACCAGCAGCCCCTAATAGTGAGGACACCAAGGGATTACATATTACCCGGAGTGTCAGAGGAAGGAGGGGAGGGCTGGGTGCAAGCGATACGTTAAGTAAAAGTCCATTTTAATGGTACCCTAGGCAAAAATGAACATTTAACTCTTGCAGTGTGGTGGAAACCCCAATGTAATGGAAGTGATATTTGGTTCCTCAGAGTTCAGCTTTGACAAGTTTCTAACAGTCCAGTAAATTTGGATCAATGGAATTTTGCTACAGGGTAATTTTTGAGATAGGAATTAACTTAGGGTTAGGTAAGCTTCAGGGTTTTAGGGGGATTGGTAGAATTAAGGTTACATTTTGTGTGTAGGGTTAAGTGTTGGGAGAAATTGTCAATGGTTAGTTTATGGATTAAGTGCAAGGAGCAAATTTTAAGTTAATGTATATCTCTAAGGGCGCATGTGCGCAGCTTCCAAGATGGCCATGTGAACCGGGAGCTGCACACCAGGCTGACCACCTCAAGCCTCTCACGGCGGCCCTGGAGACACAAGACCTGGCGGATTGGGGGCTCTAACTTGGGATGTCCCCTAGCTCTCATAGGTGGCAGGAGGCAGCGATCAGCGCAACTGTTCCCGAGTCCCCCCTGACCAAAATATTCTCAGCAGCCTCCAACAAAATGGTGGTGGGTGCAACAAAGCCACAATGTGCAGGAGCCTCGGGGACCTCAATGCAGGCGGGTATGTATTTACAGCACCATAGACCACAGTCAGCAGTGAGTACATCCCCCATACAGCAGTCAACAGCCTCCACTGAGTCCCTAATGGACAGGACATTAGAATATTTGCTGTCTTCTCAGCCTCTACAGTCTCCGACCTGTTCAAACGCCTCTGAGCCTATTGACAGCCCCCTCCCCTCTAAAGATGGAGACCACCAAACTCTATTTGCAAAATTATCAGACCTCCTGGAGCAGGGCCTAACTAAAGCAGTGCAACAGATCACTACCACCATCATGGCTGACTTGCAGGGGTTGGGGACCAGGATTGAGTCTGTTGAACAAAAGCTGGAAACCACTTATAGCCCGCACAAATCAGAATACTGCTTGTATTGAAACCTTGCAACAGCAGCTTGAGCAAGCACTTGCCAAAACAGATGATATGGAGAACAGATCTGGCAGGTATAATTTTTGCTTTTGCGACCTACCTGAGTCTGTGAAAGATGTGGAAACTACAGTGTACACTTTAATGATATCGCGTGGAGGCCGACGGGCCTCCACGCGATATCATTGTAAAGCCCAAAACCAAGGAACAAGCAATTCTTTCCTAAACTAATAATTTTCCTATGGCGTCCCCCTAGGGTTAGGCCCTTTATTATGGTGCCCACCCTGTCCCACGTCTTTGCGGTGTGGTACCGGGTGCGCACTAACCTAGCATTGGTCTAGGCCTTTAAGTCATTGGACCACTTATTTCACAACCCAGCTTTCCCTCTGGGCATTGAGATTAGAGCCTTCAGATGGTGGACAGACAGGGGTCTCAACCGCATAGGACACTTTTATAAGCATAGAAGGTACCTTTACCTTGTCACACTGTATTAATAACTTAGAGATGCCCCACACTGAACGGTTTTGTTTTCTCCAAATTGCACATTTTCTATTCGGTCTCCATTCCTCCACAGACCCTCCTTTATTAACACCTTATGAACAATGGTGTTCTAAGGACCAGTGCACCAGGAATGGCATCTCCATGGCTTATGCATCCTTACTGAACTCACCATTGAAACACCTATATATGTTGGCATGGGAGAGGGCTCTCAGTATTGAAATAGACCCTGAATCTTGGTACTCCAGGCTTCAAATTGCATATAAGGGAACAATGAATGTCTCTTTACTAGAGGCGAGTGTCAAAGTACTGACAAGGTGGTACCTGGTTCCAACTCCCTTAGCCAAGATGTATCCATCATCATCAGAGGCATGTTTTAGAGGTTGCTCTCCGCGAGAAACATTGCTTCACTTATGGTGGTTAGTGCCCTAGGATGAGGAGTTACTGGAACAGGGTTTTTTCCTTGATAAGAAAGTTAACCAGCCGTGAACTAGAGCAATTACTCTCTATCGCCCTACTAAACGACACTCCAGGCAATGTCCCAAGACACACAAGTCGTTTAGTCTATTTTATGTTGCTGGTGGCTAAGATCACCATTGCTGGAGCTTGGAAGTCTCTCTCTGTATCTATCCATCGTATGAAGCATAAGATATCCTGGAAAATGCTGCATGAGAAAGTGGCTAGTGTTGTTAATGATAAACAAAAAATCTTTGAGCTAACTTGGGAGCATGGGCAAATTATGTCAAAATGCCCTTATCACGCGCACTTGGTTGACAGTATAGCACTATCATCCACTGGGACTAGGTCCTCTTTTCTTGATCTTCTACTGCACTTTCTTTTCTTATTACTTTCTTTCTTGACTTTTCCTTCTTCTGCTATATACAGTATCTCACATAAGTGAGTACACCCCTCACATTTTTTTAAATATTTTATTATATCTTTTTATGTGACAACACTGAAGAAATGATACTTTGCTACAATGTAAAGCAGTGAGTTGTTGAAGCTCATTTTCAGGGTATTGGCAATCTTCTTATATCCTAGGCCATCTTTATTTAGAGGAACAATTCTTTTTTCCAGATCCTCAGAGAGTTCTTTGCCATGAGGTGCCATATTGAACTTCCAGTGACCAGTATGAGAGAGTGAGAGCGATATTACCAAATTAAACACACCTGCTACCCATTCACACTTGAGTCCTTGTAACACTAATGAGTTTACATGACACCGGGGAGGGAAATGGCTAATTGGGCCCAATTTAGACATTTCACTT
Source organism: Pelophylax lessonae (assembly GCF_965119305.1). Taxonomy (NCBI): domain Eukaryota; kingdom Metazoa; phylum Chordata; class Amphibia; order Anura; family Ranidae; genus Pelophylax; species Pelophylax lessonae. The sequence goes on along the minus strand of NC_138772.1, from coordinate 186,769,849 downwards.
TTGTTGCCAGAGGTTTAGACATTAATGGCTGTGTGTTGAGTTATTTTGAGGGGACAGCAAATTTACACTGTTTACAAGCTGTACGCTCACTACTTTACATTGTAGCAAAGTGTAACTTATTCAGTGTTGTCACATGAAAAGATATAATAAAATATTTACAAAAATGTGAGGGGTGTACTCTCTTTTGTGAGATATTGTAGAGATGATCTATTCTTCCCCTATACGGGGCAACATTTTTAAGCATTCCAGAATAACGGGTATAAAGCGAATCTAACATCATAACATTAAGAGCATTTTATACCCTTTTTTGAACCCTTGGAGTTACACAGCTATATGCCTTGTCATTTCTGGTACTCTGGATATGCAAGTTTGTATTTCTGACGTTGTTTACATTGACTTGTTTATCTTGACATACTTCTTTTGTTTCTCAAAGAAATAGTAACAATTTTTGAACGTAAAAATTTTGACATCTAGCTGTGGTTGACTGTGTTGTCACCCTCCCCATGATACAGTTTTGTTCCCAAATGGGGTATTTGGGCATGGGGAATAGCACCCCAACTATAAGTCTAGAACTGATGTTATCTCCTAGGTCAAGATTACATATGACTTGCATTTGGCGTTGTATTCCAACAAGTAATACATTGTATATGTGAAAAAACTAATTTATACCCGCGCTTATGGAATAAAAATACCTAAATTATAAATCTCCAAGTGACCAAATGGTGTATAAATTCAGTGCAAAGAAATAGTATGACTATAAATGAGCAGCTGCTGCGACACTAAGAAAATCTTAGGAATGATATACAACACAAATTTAAAGCAGCGCTAGCCCTTAAAAAATTGTATAAGTAAATAAATAACACTAGGTTTCTCCTAGGTAAAATATGTGACACTCTAAAGTAAAATATGTGAATATTAAATTTTGTTAAACAATTTTTTTGAAAAAAACTATATATTAGATATTGTGAAAATAGCAATATTTTGGTGCTAAAATACATATATGATTATAAAGAGCTGTGAAATCGTGCTAAAGTCCATAAAAAATATGAAATGATAACCCTTAGGTGATCAAAAATAAGGTGCTCCGGTGCCGGTTATACAATAAAGTGCTCCAAGGTGAAAAAGTGCCCCTCTTGGTTCGCTACTCACCGCAACGCCAATATTTAAGAGCCTCAACAGTATTGCACATAAGCCTTGACACCAGGATAATTTCCTCTGTACGCCTTTCACTGTAAATATGGGTTCACTTGCGCATCCACCATTAAAAGAAATAAAGGGCGTATATAGTGAAGTAAGTAAGTATGGGTTTATTTCTGCTTAGCAGCCAAATGCATACTTACAGCAAGTACGAGATATTTAGGCATATACAAGGTCTTTGAAAACGCCGGAACTTACGGCGAAACGCGTTGACGTATTTCCTGTCACGCACGGAGCGGCACGTCACTTCCGGTTCATCACTTCCTGTCCGTGGAACGCACGCCGAGCGGCGTAACCACGAGACACTACCTTGTATATGCCTAAATATCTCGTACTTGCTGTAAGTATGCATTTGGCTGCTAAGCAGAAATAAACCCATACTTACTTACTTCACTATATACGCCCTTTATTTCTTTTAATGGTGGATGCGCAAGTGAACCCATATTTACAGTGAAAGGCGTACAGAGGAAATTATCCTGGTGTCAAGGCTTATGTGCAATACTGTTGAGGCTCTTAAATATTGGCGTTGCGGTGAGTAGCGAACCAAGAGGGGCACTTTTTCACCTTGGAGCACTTTATTGTATAACCGACACCGGAGCACCTTATTTTTGATCACCTAAGGGTTATCATTTCATATTTTTTATGGACTTTAGCACGATTTCACAGCTCTTTATAATCATATATGTATTTTAGCACCAAAATATTGCTATTTTCACAATATCTAATATATAGTTTTTTTCAAAAAAATTGTTTAACAAAATTTAATATTCACATATTTTACTTTAGAGTGTCACATATTTTACCTAGGAGAAACCTAGTGTTATTTATTTACTTATACAATTTTTTAAGGGCTAGCGCTGCTTTAAATTTGTGTTGTAATACATTGTATATACTCTACTTATGCAGTGTGTAACACTGTCATTATTTGTCTGTATTCCTTCTTTATGAAAACTCAATAAAACTATTGAAAATAATGTATATCTCTAGGCAAAACCTTTTTTAAATTTTGCATAGAATGGGGGAAGGGTTAGACCTCCTGACAAATTTGTATTGATCTGCAATCATTCATTAGGGAGATTAACCCATCTATTTGAACTGGTGACCATTTTCATGGAAAAAGAAAGTGAAGGGAATGCAAAAAATTGTCCTCAAAACTAGAGTTTAGCAGAAGCAATCTTCCAGTGGGGACACCTTAGACAACTCACTCCCACAGTTTGGGAAATTGCATCCCAACTTCCAGTTGAATCTTTTGGATAGGAAGAAAATGGAAATTTCTACACTAGTACACAGATAGCAAAATAAAAAATGTTAACTGTCCAAAAGTGAAAAATATTTAGCTAAGTTCCATTTTTGCTGTTAGTTTATTGTTAAGGAAAGTTTTTGGCTTTAGAAATACTTTAGAAGTTAACTATTTAGGATTTTCACTTCTTCCTAGAGGTGAAAGCCTTAAACAATTAACTTTTATTTAGCTTTGGGCTCTGAGAACTAACATATATGGTCTGGTCCCTTAGGGTGCTTAGTCTACTATCAAACTGTTCAATTTATATTTCTTACCACAGATTTGCTTATAACATGCTTTTCCATGTCATTAAATATTTACTCAAAGAAATTTGATTTAGTGAATGTACAAAGCCATTATCTAATAAAGGAAGTAAGCATGAGTGCACCTGATGTAGCCCCATACAGAATTATTCACATTACTCTGTATATTTAAATATAGTGTAGAAGTATGAGCAATTGTACTTGATGTTTACCAAGGTAATATAACAAAGGATTTACTAGTCCATTTGCTAATAGTGATTGCATTAGGATGTGCCTCATTTGCTTACACAATTAAGCCTATTTCACAGGATATTCCTCACCCCATGGTGCACCAGTGTTTTCTAAATCTACTCATTAGGCATGTTCCATTTGAACAAATCCTTCCTTAAATATAATTACTATTATGTAAATATACTTATAATGTAATATAACTATGTCTATGTTTATGTCTGTCTATAAACACATTATATATTCAGATATTAATGTATAAGTCTATCTTACTGTGTGTGTGATCATCCATTGATTGCATAGGTAATGAATCAAAGGGAACATAAAAATAAATGTAACAGTCTATAGTATGCACATTAATGGGAGGTATTTAGCTGCTCACAATGCTATTATTGCCCTTTATCTTTTTTTATTTATGAGGTACAGTATGTATTTCATTTTTGTCTGTCACAATTTAATAGTATACTGTATATATGCATGAAAATATAAAGAGATCCATATTCTATCACACACTGCATTGCTATCGTACATCGAAATACACTGGATTAATAATCTTTGTTTCCAAGGCTTCAAGACTCACAGACTTCCAGACAAATACATACTTCATTAACCTCATAATGACCGTGCTGTAGCTGAATGACAGCTAAAGCATGGTGGCAAATTTACAGGAGGGTGTCAATTGATGTCCTCCTGTGATTGCGCTTTCTGCCCAGCCCCTGCAGTGCACATCAGCTGTGATCTGTGATCACTGCATCCTTCGGACACAGCTGATCACAGATCGGATTAAAGAGCCAATCACAGTGGCTCTTTACCATGTGACTATCAGTTTTAGCTTTAAGAATAAACTTAGTCACATCCCTAAGCATCCCTTTGTAGCTGTTGACTTCTGAGAAACAAACCCGCCCAGGAGTTCAGAGCTGTCTTTGCCTGGGCTGATTTTTCACTGGGACTGGTGTTCAGATCCCTGGTGTCTCCATCTTTACTGTGGGAGTGAGCTGTGTGTGGGTAGGGGGCAGGCCAAACTTTCACAATTCTCACCTAGGCAAGAATTATTGAAGTTGAAGTGGGTACCTATCAGTTACCTACTCCCCCTCAAAAAAAATCAAATAGGTTGGGGTGGAGGCAAGTTAGTGGTACTTTCACTTTGAAGTAAAGCGTTTTTCAAACCAAGAGACCAAATTGCCTGAAGTTAATGTATCACTGTACATTGTATGTATTACTTCTTTTTATAATAAGTAGCAATCCTAATTACCACCTCTAGTGTTCCTATGTACATGATCTAAGGCAATGAATCTTAAAAAAACAACCAAGGGGGCTGTAAAGGAGGACATGATTGCAGAATTCCTAACACACTGAATATATCAGTCACCTAATTTAAACCCTGAGAAACCAAATATTACTTCTGTCCAGATCGTGGCACAGAACAGAACATAATGGAAAGAAAAACAAAATCTATTGTGTCTCTAACATACTGAAAAGTATCACATACATCAATAAGGCATTAAACAGCTGTCATAGCTGATTCCCATAAATCCTGCAACTTGGCTTGCATCACAAAAATATGGCTATATGTAAATGCAGGATCCATCACAGAACAAGCAACTATTTAATATTGCCTTGCCCGGGGCAAGATCACAAGGGTGGTGGCATTACAATCTGTGTTAAATCCAAGCTGAAAATTTTCCATTGGCCTAACCAACTCATCTGGCTATGTAGATGCGCAACTATTTGGAAAAATTAGCTACATAATATTGCTTATTCACTCACCACCAGATGATGGAAAATACTTTCTTTAGAAAAAAAATAGCATTAGGACTGTGCTGCCCATAGACCACCCCAGATTGATTATCCTTGAACATTTCCTGAGTTGATGGGAAAGAATCTCGATTTAAACAAGTACTCCTTCTTACTATGACAGTACTGGTGATCACTCAAGTGGTATAATCTGTCACTCACCCGAAAGGTCATACACCTGACCTTGTTTTTTTTTTGTTTTTTTTTTTTTATTTGAGACTTAAGATAACGATCTAACTAAAGAAGCCATCTTACGCATTTTCATACTGCTCTACCATCTGACATAACTGGAAAGATGAACTTTTGAAACATTGCTCATTAAGACAGCTGCTTTTACAAAGCTTAATTTTTGAATTATTTCCTAAAGAGATCAACCCCCCCCCCCCCACACTATAAGCAACTAGACTCAAAATACCCACCTCCCATGTAGATAAGGTACCAGGCAAGGAGGGTACAAAATCTTCCACAATATCTTCATGTACACCTGGATGTTGGAGCTTGTTTATATTGTATGTGGACCAAGCACAGATCTGGCTAGCATTTACTGTCTGACCAGGAGTTAGTTTAGGCTATAAAAATTACTCTTTAACTGTAGAGGCAATTTGTATTTGCATATAGGCAGTAGTTGAATGGGGACCTCAAAAATGTTCTTGTGCAGAGACCCTTTGATAGCTATGACCACCATTGTAGGTACAAGTGCAAAAAAAAAAAAAAAAAAAAACATCAAACTGAGATTCTCCTTTATTATATCTTCTGACAACTAGCCATCAGTGTTCTGCTTTAGATCATCATGGAAAGACAGAGAAAAAGTGTGTGCATGATATAAAATGTCAAAAGAAAGATATGTTTTGATGAGAATGAAAAGAATATGATTGAACAGTTGTATAGTCAAAAATGTAAGAACATTTTGACAATCATTGTGTCTGTGAAAAAAAACATTCCTAGCTTTGTATGAAAACTTTGCAAATATAATACAATTAAACATACTTTTGAAAATCACATGGAATAAAGATATTCATGTCTAAATACTGTGTTCATAGTAGAAGTAGGAGACACTGATTTTGTGACACTTCAAAGTGGGCTGGAGGAACCATGAAGAATTGGTACTCCTAGTAGGTAAATACATATTCAAAACAAGATACAAATTATGATTGTGAAAGCACTTTAGAGCCAATATAATGTAATTTTTTGATTTATGTCAAAATCAAATGGGCTTGATTTACTTAAGGATATGCATATGTCAGTGCATCAATATTACTTGAACAAGCAAGTAGTATGCTCAAAACATGTACTGTGTTTGTGATATGCACAAATGCATGTGTACAGGCCACAGTATATACATTCAAAAATTAAAAAACAAATCAGCATCCGAACATATGCCATAGCATGCCTAAAGTAAAAATGTGAATTTCCTTAATTTTTTTGTTTATTTAATCTTCATGAGTATTGTTAAATGTGAAAAGGACAAATGTCGCCTCTAAGTGCAACATCAACATTTTATTTCAGAAAAAAAGGTTAAAAATGCTTACAAGAGACTCCATGAACAAGGGGCATATAACTAAGACAATCCTTGTAAATGTGCGTTGTCCTCTGTGTCAGTATGGGAGGAGAGAGCCAACCAGCACCTGTCAGGGACCCAGGAGGACACCGGATGGTGGCAGAGCAAGGAGGCAGCGATGCAGCCAGGCTTCCGAAACTAAGCTGGAACGCACTTGGCCAGTAGTGACGTCAGGTGGGGATGGTGGGCGGTAACGCGTTTCAGAGCATACGCATGTCAACAGGCATTGTTGTCCTACATTTGAAACACGTCAGAAGCAAGTCAGCAAAATCCTATTGCTTTAACTGAGCAGTACACACGGCAGTTAAGAGGCTGCTGCATTTCTTTGGACATAGTATATCCCAGTGATGGCAAACCTTGGAACCCCAGATGTTTTGGAACTACATTTCCCATGATGCTCAACTACATTGCAGAGTGCACGAGCATCATGGGAAATGTAGTTCCAAAACATCTGGGTTGCCAAGGTTCGCCATCACTGGTATATCCTATTGAGAAACATTTAAACTGCATGCAAAGCAGGTCAAAAACGAATTTTATTTTGTAAAAGGCTGTATTTTACATTTGAATGTGTGTATTTGAATTACAAACAGAGCATTTAATAGGAATGGCATTTAACATAAGCTCTAACATAAAACCCAATTTAAAAAAAAAAAAAAAAAAAAAGTTTAAAGAACTGCACGCAGACAGTTTTGGTGCTATGCATGCATACTAGCTCAAACACTAGCAGAAATATAAGATACCATATGTTGATGCTTAGAATAGAGATTCTGATAATAAATACCATTACATGTGCTGCCTAGTTCTAGCATAGTGCATTGGCTTTTTGAGCAGAGAAATGTTGACCTTAGCATTCTATGGTGTTGATTATAAGAACAGAAGGCACAGAGGTGAATTATTTGGATGTTCAATGCATATAGCCAATTTGGGCCACATTGTATTTATTGAATATCCCCAAATAATCAGCTAGTTGAGAGATCGTGTTTGATATGTGCATGACCATCTGCTGGCATATGTGCCCATGATTCAGGCATACCCTAACTATTTTTCTCTGATCCTGTTAATTTTCTTTAGTCAATAAACCCAAGTTTATGCATTTCTACACTGCTTCTTTTTTAGCTTTGAGTAATATTTTTAAAACATCCTATATTTAGATTGAGGTTATCATTCTAAGATGTGCTAAAGGAGGATTTGTGATTTTTGTCAGCACACTTACCTATGGTTAAATTTCCTTCCCTCCTATAGACACTAACCACTAGTTTCATTTTGTGTAGATTACTATATTTATGTTATATAATCCTGTGGATGGTCAAATAACATTGTCATTGAAGGTCACCTTATAACAGTAGTAGCATAATCTATAGTTTCACTCTTTTTTTGTCTGTATCTTTTCTTTGTTTTAAGCAAAGCCATTGGAGATGAAAAGTGATATTGCAAACAGATCTGAAGCATAGTATGGGCTGCTCCATGATAATGAAATATTCTTCATCTAATTTATCATCAGCATTGCCAAATCCTTGGAGCATATGACTGGATAATGCAAATTGAATTTCTGTCTCATTGAACATTACAGAGAGAGTCTAACATGTTTCTTCAAGGGCAGTTCTTGTGGTACATGATGTTTTTGCAGTGTTATGGGTTTTACTAGACATTTGATATAGTTAATGTACATTACGCATTAACAAAAAAGAAAAAAAAAACACTAGATGGTTTGTTTGGCCATGGGTTTATGAAGTACTAGATCTGTAACAAATGGCAGGTTGGGCATGTCACTTCATTCCTCTTATCTATATTTAGTATTGCAAATATGCAATTCATGTAGTGTAATAAAGTATTCAAGCAGTATTTACATGTGCTGCATTTACAGGCTATAATATCTCCAGATCAAAATAATGGTTTAGTCAGCAACCAGTGGTAAATACAGTACTTATTGATGGATGACAGTGATATGACAAGGATTTTGCACTGTCAGTCAAATGAGAATGCTATAAAAAGAAAAACCATCCAACAGTATACTGTAACGAGTTAGAGCTAGTATGCGGAACATCACAGACTTTTTTACTGTTTGAATTCACATGAGAAACTATACATCTGGAGTATGTACAATAAGATACCAATCACTTTAAGTCATTTATACATCTTTCTTGGGGCATCAGATGTGGGGTAGAGGCCCTTGTCCCTCAACATTAAGACAAGGGTAGTTTTCAAGGTGTTCCCTCAATATTAAAAGCTATGTGGTCGAGTCGGGTATAGGAAAGTGGGCTTCACACTCCTGGCCACCCAGCCTGCATGCCTGGATAAATGTCTGGGGGGGGGGAGTTGGGGGGAATCCCACTAATCCATATCACCATGTGCAGCTTTAAATGATATTCATATTTTCCAAAACGAAGCCATACAAACCCACAATTAAATGGCCATGTAATATATTTTTCATGAAATGTTTTCTTATGTTTTTCTGCTACCTTCTAACATCACCTGTAAGCTCCTGAAACTCTTGTTTTCCCCTCACTTCCATTTGTGGTAAATGAGAAGTGTCCCTTAGTTGCAGTCACCAGAGTTGTATAAAGTACTCGAAACCCATACTTGAGTAAAAGTACAAGTGCTCGATCAAAAAGTGACTTGAGTAGAAGTGGAAGTGCTCGATCAAAAAGTGACTTGAGTAGAAGTACTAAAGTATTCAACATTTTTTGTACTTAAGTATTGCAAGTAATTTTTTAAAAAAATTTTGCTACTCAAGTACTGAAAGTAAAAGTACCAGTAGTTTTGAAAAAAAAATTGCTACTCAAGTACTGAAAGTAAAAGTACAAGTACTGTCTTATGTAGTTATTAAAGAAAGAAGTCAAAAGTTTGAACATCATATTGTTTTTTATTATTTCAAATGCAGCTTTTATTTATACATACAGTAGCTTTTATTTTCGTATGCGCTAATAATACACATGTTTTGAGCTTCATGAAACCTGCCATCTACTGTTCTGGCAGTGGTAACTTTTATAATTGTAACGAGTAACTATGCAGCACAAAAAAAAAATATCGGAGTAGAAGTATTGAAATCATTGAAAAAATGTAGTGAAGTAAAAGTGGAAGTAGGAGAAAAAAATTATACTCTAGGAAAGTACAGATACCGCCTTTCGGTACTTTAGTACAGTAGTGATGAAGTAGTTCTACTTAGTTACTATACATCTCTGGCAGTCACATACACAGTTCATAGTCCATAGTCCATAGTTTCTAGTCCATCACTGAAGCAAGCAAAAGAGGGTGGCTTCATTCCTACATACAGTGTGACCATGGATAAGAAATGTAACCTCCTTCTAAAAGGAAGTCAGATCACAGCAGCAAAAAAAAAAAAATTAGATATTTGCAGGAGGCTGAGAACAATAGAAACTTAGTACTTTTTAGAATTTTTGACTTTAGTTCCACTTTAGGGCCTCCACCAAGCATGATTGTAAAGTATTTTTTTTTTTTCAATATTGCCACTTGCCTATTAGTCTTAAAAATGGCCAAAGGATGGTTTGATGCTATGGTCAGGTTTCATGGACTTCTTCTGGATTTGCCAAACTCGGTTTGTACTGAACAGGTTTTCTAACCCCTATTAGCAACCATTGCAACATTATGCTCTTTTCCTTTTATCGCTTTTGTCTTTTCTGCTGTAATGAATCAGTTGCACACTGTGAAATTTCAAATGTTTGTGATGTACATCTATTTTAACTTTCACCTTTGTGCAGTGCAGTGTAGTGCAGCTGCTACATGTTGTGTTTAGATACATTTTAGTGATTTTTTTGTTTTTTGCTGCTGTGAAGCCTATAGGAGATATGCTGTAAACCACACACAATAGATAATAAGCAAGAATGTAATTTGTTAGAAATGAATGGACATACATTTGAATGTAATCTAAATTTGGCAATGCCCTTCACTTTATTATATCTATCCGTTTACCATAATACAAACTGCAAAAGCAAACTACAGTTCTGCTTTAAAATCTCCAATGGGCTTTGTTTTTGCTGTTAGTATACCCCTGGGGAATTTTCTCCTTCCTTTCAATGCAGACACTGAGGCAGGACTTCAACAGAATCTCTCCCAGAATCTCTCACAGGGACACAGGCATTAATAAAATCACTTTTTATTTTATTTTTTCCTTTTAGAATGGTTGACTTTCGACTGCTATTTTTACTGTCTATGTTCCCTTTAGAAAAATTCTCATTTTCGGTGTGGTGACTAGCAGTTCTAACCACAGAATTTCACAATTCTATCGAAAACTATGAAAAATGTTTTTCCTCTATTTCAGCCTAATCATTTTATCAAAAGCTATATAGGAGCAGACTATTGTAACAGTTCCACTAAACTAGAATGTGTGTTATCTCTTTAAGAAGCATTTAAATAATTGATTTTGTTTCTTTATTTTCACATCAGATATCAAAGGAAAGTGTCACATATTAGATGCATTCAATTACACTGTGCTGTAATAGCTGATGTTATCAGTCATGTTTCTCTTTGCACATTATTTATCTCACATTTCTAATCACTTTGTTAATCAGTACACATAACTCCCAACTGTCTATTTTGATACAGTCCTTATGTTTGAACCAAAGCCCATCCTCTTTCCTCTACAACTGTCCATGACCTAAGTCTCCATTGTACATACAGACACAACTTTTTACTCTGTAATTGATACATGGCTAATTTCTGTATGGAAACTTTAATTTCAATAAATTGTTTTTGGAGAAATAAAATGTCTGATATGCTGATCTTTAAAAAAAATGTACTGTTTATTTGCTTAACCTGTTTATGTTGCTCTATAAGCATACAGATCCAGACTATAAATTAATATATACACAATGATTTACTTTTATTTTTAGAGTCTAGTAAATTAAAATAGGTAAAAAATGATCTGTATGTTCAAAGCAGACCTAAAGTAAAAAAAAGAAAAAAAATTAGATATTTAGATAATTAGAATTTTCTATTTTGGAGCTGCCATTGAAAAAGTCCCACTGAACCCCTATAATACCTAGCTTTACTTTGGACACAATGGCCCCCTGGTAAACCCCCCCCCCCCCCCCAGAGTTTCAGCACTATAACATCAACTCTCACTGTTAGCCAAAGCTATGGGGGAGTTCTGCATGAGGCAGAGGCTCTGAATGACTTCCTCTACCTGATCATTAGTCACCTAGTGCCTCTGCCTCCCAAAGAACCCAACTTTAGCCAAGACGACAGCTTCAGATACTCATTAGGACTCCTACCCATGACAGAGGTAAATATGTAGTTAGGTAGGCATTTCTCAATGGCAGCTGCAAGGGGAGCATAGTGGACCTAAAGTAAATTTGTTTATGTTTTGTGATTCAAATGTTTAGGTTTCCTTTTTTTGGCTATTGCAGTTTTTCTTGGTTTTGCTTGTGAGTTAAAACAAATGTTATGCTAAAAAAATGTTTTCTTGCAACCAAAAGTTTAGAAGTATAGTTACAATACCTAGTATTTTCAGTATTCATAATGACTCTGGCCACATGTATGTTAATTGCTATGTTTTGGAAATATCAATTGACTATGGAAAACATGATTGCACCCTAGCACAAAGTGGAAATAAGAAACATGATACATTCCGAGAAGGTTCAGAGCTCTTCTTATCAAAACAGAAACCACAAGCACTGCTGGCATTCATTGTTGCATGTTACTGTGCTGATCCATGGAATAAATTGATTTTCAGGCTGAAATCAAATATTGCTTTTTCCCTTTTTCATGTTAAATTGCACCATGGTTTTTATTTTCCCTTTTGCATCAAATGATTTGGGCTGTTAAGTAGCGGTGTTTTATTTGACACTATTTATTTGTAATTTTACCATCCTGGGATGAGATTTTTCAATGTGCGTCAAAGCAAGCCTTGGTCTATTGTCTTTCCTATAGCTTGCAAACAACCAAAACAACTCAATACAGGCTATCTCTAAAGGATAGAAGGGAATATATATCAGAATCTTATGCAAGACACAAGCATTATTTAGAAGCCAAAGTGTCAGTATACTGACATTGAGTTTACTGCATGTAAATGCCATACTCCATTGGAATCTGCTATGAATTTAAGGAGAAACCCCACAGAAAAAATGACATGGATCCTCCTAAAATATCCAAATCAGGCCCTTCAGATCAAGTACTTAATTGAAATGGATTAAGTTCCCCAAAACAATACTAGATCCTTAATCTAAGCACACAGTCAGGCAGGCTGCCCTCTTCTCCTGATGCAAAGGAGGTCAACCGCCGGGGGGGTCCATTTTAGGATAAGGGTGCCCACAAATATCTGCCACCCCACGTGAATGCATCAAGGGTACATACTTGTCCTACTCATTCCCCAAAAAGTCAGTTGTAAACACACACAAATCTTTAATTAAAAATGTACCCCCCCCCTAAAAAAAAAAAAAAAATCCAGCATTATAAGGATGTGGTGACACCACCAACCAAATATAAACATAGCTACATTTAGTCTATGGCCTTGGCCTATGGTCACTGCTGTCACCACCCTGCCCCTTTCCTTACATGGGATTCTTAGCCATGTGTAGCGATAGATAGATAGATAGATAGATAGATAGATAGATAGATAGATAGATAGATAGATAGATAGATAGATAGATAGATAGATAGATAGATAGATAGATAGATAGATAGATAGATAGATAGATAGATAGATAGATAGATAGATAGATAGATAGATAGATAGATAGATAGATAGATAGATAGATAGATAGATAGATAGATAGATAGATAGATAGATAGATAGATAGATAGATAGATAGATAGATAGATAGATAGATAGATAGATAGATAGATAGATAGATAGATAGATAGATAGATAGATAGATAGATAGATAGATAGATAGATAGATAGATAGATAGATAGATAGATAGATAGATAGATAGATAGATAGATAGATAGATAGATAGATAGATAGATAGATAGATAGATAGATAGATAGATAGATAGATAGATAGATAGATAGATAGATAGATAGATAGATAGATAGATAGATAGATAGATAGATAGATAGATAGATAGATAGATAGATAGATATGTCTATACATATATCTATCTCTATATCTTGCTCTCTCTATATATGTATGTGTGTGTGTGTGTGCGTGTGTGTGTTTGTGTGTGTGTGTGTGTGTGTGTGTGTGTGTAGAACCTTGTATGCCAATATGCCAAGTTGTAATTTTATCATTCGAGTTATTATCATTATCAGGTAATTAGCCATGAAGACACTACATTCCTAAACATTGGTATTGTCTGGCAGTATCCAAAACTTTTTTTTTTCTTGCTTTCTTCTGCAATATTACATAACATAAATTCATTATGTATGAATACCAAGCTCCTGCAGAAAGGACAAGGCATTGAAATTGTTCCATACAGGCAATATGTGATGGAAAAGCAAACATTTTTATTACCTTGTATTCATGCCAGAAAGTTGGGTAATATCCGTCACAGCTATATGCATGTACTGAAAGCCTTATATATGAAAAAGAATGATGTTGCCAAAAGCAATAGAATTGTACAACATATAACTCATTTCTCTGTTTTAAGCGGATGTAAATTTTCTGTTAAAATCTGTCTTTTTTGTTTAAAGGAAACTAGTCATACTTGTATAATTTTAAAGTCAAGCAGACAGTCACTGATATTTTATGATAAGCTGAAACTGATCAAGCATGTTCACTTAATTAACTTGACAACTGATGTAATGAAGTTTATTTCAGTGTAAGAAATTTTATAGTGCTGATCATATCTCATGGGTATCTCAAAATACCATCTTTTGTGTGCCTTGAAAATAAGTTCAAATGATATTGAACATAATTTAGCATGACTTTAACCAGTTCGGCTCTACAGCAATTTTTTTATTTGTAAAAATCATTTTTTTGGCAATAAAATTACTTAAACCCCCAGAACATTATACATTTTCTGAAAGCAGAGGCCCTGTAGAATAAAAAGGTGATAGATTATTATTTTTGTGTCACTTGATATTTGCGCAACTGATAATTAATTTTCTTGAAAAAAATAGAATACAATGAATTTTAGTGAAAAAACACACCATATCATACCAATTTTTGGTTAAAATAAAAAATATGAGGTTGCATTGAGTAAATAGATACCAAACATACCATGTCTTAAAATTGCATGCGACCGCGATATAGCCAAAAACGATGGTGCCCAAAAATCCCCATAGGTGATGCTTTAAAAGCCTTTACAGCTTATCAGTTTAGAGTTAACTAGGAACTCTTGTGCTAGAATTATTGTTCTTGCTCTGATATTCGCAGCAATATGTCACACATGTAGTGCGACAGTGGTTTACATAGGGGTGCGCACCCTGGGCTTGTGTTTGCGCAGTTAGGTGGGGTAACAGGGGTTTCAGCTATTTGTTTTTAATGTAATTTTATTTATTTTTCTAGTTTTTATTTTTACCTGATTTCAATCACAAGGGGTTAATAAACCCCTATGCGATAGCATTGGGCAGGTGACAGGTACTCTTTATCTTTATAGAGACATTAGAGATCTAATAGCCCCCTATGTCTCCCCTGCGCTTTACATCATCTAACCAAGCACAGATCGGCTTGGTAGATGTGTCCCTTGGCTGTACTGGCCAGGAAAGGGTGCAATTGAAACCAGAAGTGACATCACTTCCGGTTTCATTGTTTGCATGCGAGATCAAGGCATGGATTTGCCTCTGTCTCACTGCAATATCTCTCCCCTTGCAGGAGGAGGGGGGCCGCCACTGCCAGCTCTGAAGTCGCCACATCACTTTTATTTTGAAGCTGGGAACCGGCTGAACAAAACACACACACTGATGGCTGCTATTGCAGCCATCAGCTTGTGATTAGAGGTTCACTCTTTGGATGTATATAGTATGTCCAAAGAGCTGAACTAAATATGATTTTTTTTTTCAAGTGGCCTGAAAAAGGTCTCTGTGAGGGTCAGAAGACCTTTGGGTTATGAAGTAATATATACATAAATAAGTTCTAATACGAGTAAAGAAACACATTCCATGTACCCTTTTGCTGGATTTATTAAGATCATACCCTTGATTACAGCGCTATTGATGCTTGATGAATCCCCAAGGGCAGGGCTTAATTTATCATCAGACATATATGCTAAAAGTCAACCTGTGCTTTGTCCATGCCAGGTAAAGCAACAGTTTTTAACTAAAGCTAACTTTCACAACAGCATATACTTCCCTTCCCTTTGTGGTCTCTTTAGCCCCAGGAGCAAAGGATAGTTACTAACAGAAGAAAAATAATGCGCCCTATTATTTAAAAAAAAAAAAAGAAAATTAAATATTATTTGATGCAGTGTTTTATGCTCACTCATACAATTCCTTTTGAAGCTTTCACCAACACACAGTTGTTGATTTACTAAAACACATAGGATTTTTACTTTGCAAGGGAATTTTTTCCAGAGCTTAGTGAATTTGGTGAAATTTCACTTTGCAAAGAATACTCAATCACATGCAAGAAAAATTAAAAACAGCCTTTTTGACTGGATAATGGAAGTCAGCAGAGCCTCTCCAAATTCACTATGTTCTAGGGAAAATTCCCATACAAGTATAATTTTCATGCAAAGTGAATAGACTATTTACCTTTAATAAATCAACCACATAGAGTTCACTTTCATCCCATCTCAGGTTATCTAAGGACTGATTTAAATATGTCTTTCTTCTACAAATCCAAACTGTAGATCACTTGCCTTTTGCTATTATGATGCTTATCTGGAGCTACCACCCTTTTTCTCCATCTCTGTATTTTCAGGCCCCCTGTGCACTTAGAAGTCCAATACTGTAACTGCAAGATGGCCCTTCAAAAGAGGGAAACCTGCTCAGTCATGTGTGTGTTTTTACTTTTTAACTTATCCAAAATAAAATGTTAGGCTGCCCTAGTTTTTGCTCAGTCAAGATGTACTGACATTGAGGTTGCTCAATGCACATTGGAAAATTATTTGATCCCTAGCATTATATAGGGCCTTAACATTTACTTTTAACATATATAATTTGTGTACTAGCATTTACTGTTTTTTTCTGTGTTTGTGGTTATTATAAGTAAAGTCATTAATGATCACTATTACCTAGGCCATTTTTGTCTGTCAAGGTTATGTGTATCTTTTTGTTTACATCAAATTAAAGAAAGCCAAATTTGGGGTTCTACATGATCCTTTAAAAAACAAGTTATTATTTTTTTTTTCTTCAAGTCTGGTGCCAGCTCACTTTTTTACCATTGTATTCCCAGCAGCCCCACTGTAGATAATAAGCTTTATTATGACCAGAACTGAAAGATTTGTAAATCTAAGAACTGGGCTGCCACTCAACAAGTTAATGACACAACCTGGAAATTAGATGAATATGGTAATGGTAATGGTGTATAGAACACCCCTAATCGGTTGTCATGGAATTCTTTGTCTGCTGTAGAAAATTTAAGCTGGACATATAGTGATTTGCAAAGGTAATTTTTTTAATAATGTTTAATTACAGAATGGCTATTGTATCCACTATGTTTATTATATCATTTATTAAAATGAAAGTGGTACTTTGCTTGAAGCTTTGTATTGTATTAAATGCTAAACGATATTACTAAATCAAGTGTCCTGTGCATAAGATTACAAAATATTCTACTATAAAGTTTCTCAGATAAATTCAATTCCATCACTTAAACTTTTTGAAAGCATTTCCATAGTAATATTTCAGTTATATTTGTCCAAAGGATTCTGCCTAGAGATTAATCAGTTTCTGTAAACAGTTGGATGTAGAAGTACTGAGCAATTCTGCATGGGTTAGATGTAATAGGTCAAATACATTTTCTTCAACAAGTTACAGGGAACATTCCCTAGACACATTCAAGGGAATCCAATAAAACAATAATGTCACTTTTCTGGTGGTATGGACCCTTTAACATGGCCTGCACCTAATTCATGAAAACATTGTGCCAGTTTTAGATAGTTCTTACCACTGCCACTTTTAGAATCTTTCCCCTGCTTTAAAATAAGAAAATTGGAGGTAATTCGGGCCAACTCAAAGTTGGCATGCAGGGGGAGGGCGCGTTGCATGTTCATTACTTTATTAATACATTTTTGTTTTACATTTTATTATTTGGTTACTAGAACAAAGGCCGTCAGCACTTTGGCAATCAATGAACCACACTGAGTTAACAATGGGCAGAGCCAGATGGGGAACTCTTGCTGTGCCTGTGATAGACAGCGAGTGACAGTGGGCAGGTCATAGAGTCACTAGTTAGTGTAATATTGGCTTTGGAATCCTCCCCAAAAAAAGCTATCTGAGGTCTCAACAATTAAGCCCACTAGGGGGTGAAATGCATCTGAGGGACCTCTCCTGTGGCTGGAGATCAGAGCTGAAGTCATCTTACATTACCTGTTTAAGTTTGGTCACAGTGAGTTGACATCTTAAGTGTGATCATTTGACATTTTTCTATAACATATTGTAGCCTGACAAGCTGTTTGTATCATCTGAACCATTTTCTTACATGTCATGTTGGCTGATATTAGTGATAGGAGCATTAGAGCAGTACTTTTTGTTTTGTCCACTTTTGGAATCCTCCCACTGTCATCCAGTGACAATCATAGGCAAAACAGACCTGAAGGGGAACTAGTCCTAGAGTTCTCCATTGGGCTATGCCCACCTGACAACCTAAAGTCACAGCCACTGAGCCAATTGGGTGGGTAAAGCCTGAATGGGAACACTGAGACTCGTTCACATTCAGGTTCACCTTATCTGCAATTGACAGCATATGGCAGTGGTGGATTCCAAAGCAGCTATTGGACTGAATAGCAGCTATGGATCTGCTATTACCATCCTTTGTTAATCAAAAGTAAAGCAGTGCTGATGGGGAACTAGTCTCACAGTTCTCCATCAGGTCCTGCAATCCCTAATACAAAAGTCTTCAGCTATGCACCTGTCAGAAGGGAGGACACTGAAGAATGAGAGCCCAGAATGCACAGTCCAATTTCACTACCAGCATAGACAGATTCCTGTACGTGTCTGTGACAGGTACATAAATCAACTGCAAGCAAGCATTGTCACTTTTGATGCTGTGCCCTGAAAGAATTTTAAAGGGTATCTATGACACCTCTTATGAATTGCCCAGACATTATGTTTGTAAAGCTTTAATAAAATTAAGTTATAGTAATTCTGTATCACCCTAAAGTAATATACTGTAGAACAAACCTACAATTGTACAGTAGGCTCAGTAAGGTGCCACATCACATTTACCCTGATATTCTGTTTTCCCCTCCACATAGAAAAATGCTGGATCCCTTTTTAATTTTTAGGGAAATACCTGAAAAGTCTTGAAAATCCATGTTAGTACTGGCATAGACATAACTCCTCCTCCAACACAACAAAGTTTGGGCCTGGACATTTACCCTAAACACCAGGCACTGTCATACAAGCACTGGCTATTCTCCCTTTACAGTATTTGGAAATGGCATTCCTTGGTTAATAAGCAGGGCAATAATCACCACATTGGCACGCATGGGCTGATACCTAGGGCAGCAGGATGAGGAGACCCAAAACTTACAAACTGTCATACCTTTTTTTTAATTCTGTTTATCCTTTTTTAGCCATCCCAGGGCATTTCGGGCTACAGGGGTAGTGTGTGCAAGGAGTGTTGAGAGGAGTCACAGTATTTACTGTAGTTCAAACATTAAATCATTTTTTCTCTCTCATGTGTTGGTCTGCTCAGTTAATAAGTAACTGTGAAAAGAAAGTAGATTCCTTCAGTAGCACATGGCACAAGGGGCAGAACTTGTTAAGAAGGGAACATCATAAAGTCTAAATACAGAGAAAGGGTATAATTGTGCACCTTTTGGTGCCTGCTGTACCTCCGGAGCCTAGTTTTATTTCTAGGTTTTCTTAAAATTGCACAGTGGCTGAAAAAAATGTTTTCCAGGCTACTTTAGTCTGCTTGTGTAAAGTACTGACTTACTATATCTAAGCTTTATCCAAAACTAAAAATTTGCTGACATAATTGGGCAGTACAAAAAAATGCACTCAATATTCCCTGTGGCATGATACATTTTAGCAAGTTTCCACAGACTGACACAAAGGAGTAAAATATTGTATGCTCCATTTGCACGAAATAAGCCTTGAAATGTGTGAAAATGTATTTTTCGGACTTGAGATCTAAAGGGTTAATTGATATACACTTCTGTGGCTAGACTATTGTCTGAAAATCCGTGACATTTTAATTTTGAATCTAAAATTCACACGTACTCTTTAATGTTAAAAAAATACCAATGGATAAAATAGCATTATGTTAAGATTACCAAGGCATATAATCATTTGAGGCTGTTAAAAGGCTGTATTAGCTTATTTCTTTATAAATTAGTGTAACAGCTTTCTAATAACTTAATTACATAATATGAGGAATGAAATGAATGAATTATCACTCAAAAAAGCTTATGCTTTCTCTTCAATATGAAAAACATAAACCATATATACAAACATTTTATTTATACATATATATATATATATATATATATATATATATAGCTTTTTTCAGCTGGAACTTGGTGGAACTCAGTTCCACCTCTGGCTCAGGCCTTCCTCTCCCTGCTCACCACTATCACTTGTAAACACAGAAGTACGACTTCTGTGTTTACAAGTGACAGCTTGTCTTCCAACAGCTCTCACAAATCTGTTCCCATAAGTGGCTCCCACTGAGTGCAGAATGAGGACAAGGGAGATGCAGGTGCCTGGGGTGTAGTGAGGATGCTGACACCCCGATTGGATAATCTCCCTGCAAGTGAGAGAGGCGGAGCCACCCTACAGTGTGCAGGGGGGTACTAGAAAAGAAGAGGAGTGAAAGTAAGATGTGGATGGGGTTGCGTAGTGCACCCCCAAACTCTGCACTGTGTGTAACCCCCACTGAACTCTGCACTCTGTACTTAGTACATACTGTATTATGCACTCCTGGTATTTAATAACCCTTTAAGATCCTCCCACCATTAGTTAAATTTGATCACACTCACTATTTGATGCGGTTTGGTGGGTGTGTGTGTGTAGGTGGGGAAAGGGTGGTTTTTGGGGGGTCGTGATTGAGTTCCTTCACCTATTTTATGAGAAAAAAAGCCCAGTATATATATATATATATATATATATATACATATATTTGGTGACAAGAGGGTGTGCTTTGTCACCCAATGCTGCATATATGCCTTGCCAGGTCAGTCGATGTTTCTCTACTGGAAATATGCTCACTAAGCACCATTCCCACCACAGACTGAGCTGTCAAAGACAACTCTTGATCCAGACTAATGACTGGTGGCCACTTAAATCGTGTGACAATCGTGACAGCCAATCACATTGGTCGAATGATCAAATATGTACTGTATATATGCTTGACTAAAATTATATAGATCTGACTATGCAGTCCACCATTTAACACTAAATATATTTACTAAAAATCCTGTTCACTTTGCAAGGGAATTGACCATTATCTTAGTTGATGAGGTGAAGCTCAGCTGACTTCAATCATTCAGCCATGTGCAAGCAAAAAAACATTTTTTTTATATCTTTTTTTATCCTTGTGTGGTTGGGTATTTTTTTTTGAAAATTCAAACTTGACTGGCCTGCACCTCAACCTGATAGGACACCACTGGGAGGAATTAGAGCGGAGACTGCGAACCAGGCCTTCTCGTCCAACAATAGTGTCTGAGCACACAAATGCGCTTCTGGAACAATGGTCAAACATTCCAAAAAACACACCCCTAAACCTAGTGGACAGCCTTCCCAGAAGAGTTGAAGCTGTTATAGCTGCAAAGGATGGGCCAACTCAATATGAACCGTATGGTCTAAGACTGGGATGCCATTAAAGTTCATGTGCATGTAAAGTCAGGGGTCCCAATACTTTTGACAATTTAGTGTATTTCAGCTTTTGGTTGGATTCACCATACTGCATAATAAAAGAGCTGTTTCAGCAGATCTGTATTTTAGCTTCAATTTTGTGTCCATTTTGCAGCATTTTTAACATGCATTATGTAACAATAAAAACAGGGAAAACAGCACAAAAATGCAGCAAGGTGTAGGCTAATGGGCAGTAGTAAAATGAACATTAAAGAATTATGCTATAACTTGATAATTTTATGTCATTATTGCTCCCTGGAGCCTTGGTCTCTGGTAATTCTACAGAAAACCTTACTCAGATTTATTAAAGAGCATGCAATATGCATGTGTCTGATGGCTTATTTGCATACCTTGCACCAAACTATTTACTTATAACGTGACTGAAGTCAAGCACATATCCCAATGGATGTAAAGCTAAATTTCAATCATAGATCTTCAGGAGCAGAACTGCCAACATTTTAACCACTTAAGAACCAACCACCGTATATATACTGCGGCAGGGCAGCCCTTAAGTGCAAAATCAGGCACATATACATGATTTTGCTTTAAGGCTCTGGGGCGCGCATGCGTGCCTCTGGTGCCGTGTTCCCAGCTGTGTCAAACTAAAGTCCACAGGTCCGGCACCCGCGATTGCCGCTGGCCTCCCGCAATCGTCAAGGAGATAGAACAGCTGTCTGTTGTATGTAAACAAGGCGTGTGTTCCTACTAATCAGGAACACCGATCTCTCCCTTACTGCAGTCAGTCCACTCCCCCTACAGTTAGAAACCACTCCCTAGGAGCACACTTAACCCCTTGATCGCCCCTGATGTTAACCCCTTCCCTGTCAGTGTCATTTATACAGTAACAGTGCATATCATTTAGCACTGATCACTATATTGGTGTCACTGGTCCCCAAAAAGTGTCACTTAGTGTCCGATATGTAAGTTGCAATGTCGCAGTCCCACTAAAAATTGCTGATCGCCGCCATTACTAATAAAAACAATTAAAAAAATAAAAAGTCCATATATACCCTATAGTTTGTAAATGCTATAACTTTTGCGCAAACCAATTAATATATGCTTTTTAGGGTGTTTGTTTACCAAAAATATGTAGCAGAATACAAATTGGCCTAAACTGATAAAGAAATTAGATTTTTTACATTTTCTATTGGGAATGTTTTATAGCAGAAAGTAAAAAATATTGTTTACTTTTTTCAAAATTGTAGGTCTTTTTTGTTTTTAGCGCAAAAAAAGAAAAACTGCAGAGCTGATAAAATGTCACCAAAAGAAAGCTCTATTTGTGGGAAAAAAAGGACATCTATTTTATTAGGGTACAGCATCGCACAAGAGCGTAATTGTTAGTTAACGCAATGCAGTGCCGTAACGCAAAAAATGGCCTGGTCATTAAGGGGGTAAAACCTTCCAGAGCTGAAGTGGTTAAAGAAATCAATCATTAATATTCTTGGTGTCGCACTGCACACATTTGTATAAATATGTAGCCATGTCTTTACTACATCTGTGGACAAGTACACTTTTGCTGCAGAAGAATAATGGTGCAAAAGTACGTAAAAAAAGACCCTTGCCCCACTAAAATCAACAGTGCATGCAGCTGATGTTTAGAACAATTAAGGTAAATTATAAAGTTTTGAGGATTTTTTTTTTAATAGGTGCATAAAATAATCTTTTAAATCATTGTAACATTAATGTAAAATATTTTATATATTTAATACAGAGTGTTACAATTACACTTTGCTTGCAGAGGATGAGACAGCAGTGAATACTACTTTTTTTTTTATATTTGACCCAGAACTAACACTAGACCATATAAGAGGATTTTGCATTGCTAACTCATTCAGTTACGTGTATGTTTTGAATAGTACCAGACAACTACAGACAGTAGCAGATAATGACACAATATTCACAACACAATAGTAGAATAACCAATCAGAAGCCTAAAAAAAAAAAAAAAAAACTACCTTAAAGTATTTTCCAAAGGCTGAAGATTTTTTACCTTCATGCATTCTAAGCACTCTCCATGGGGAGGGGCCAGGAGCTCTGGCAGGGGAACCAAGAAGAAGAGGACCAGGGCTGCTCTGTGCAAAACCCTTGCACAGAGCACGTAAGTATATCATGTTTATTATTATTATTTTTATTTTTTAATTGAAACTTTACAGACACTTTAAGTCCCCGTTCACATTAGGTCGCTCCGACTTCGGGGGCGACCTGTGAAGTCACGTGCAGCGTGACTTCGGCGCGACTTGCACGGACTTCACATAATGGAAGTCAATGCATGTCGCCTCCAGGTCGCCCCCAAGTAGTACAGGACCCTTTTTCTAAATCGGAGCGACTTGTGTCGCTCCTATTAGAACGGCTCCTGTACTACACAGTGGGAGAGACGGTGCACGACTTATCAGGCTGACCAAGTCGCCTGACAAGTCGTACCAGTGTGAATGGACACTAAGTGGACCACTTGCTAGCTACAGTGAGTAAGCATTAAATATTTATATAACCCCAATAAAACCTCAATATAAAAAAAAACTTTACCAAATTGACGACTGCCAGTAGTACATATACTGTGGCAGGATGGCTCTGTCCCGTGAAACTATGTAACTGGACCTATTCACCACAGGGGAAGCTGATCTGCGGGTCCTGGCAGCCACGATCGCCACCGGGCACCCGCGATCACTCCCTGTGGAGACAGTACGGCGGTCTGCCATTGTAAACACGGCAGAACGCTGTTCTGTCAGCTATGAACACAGAGCTCTTGTGATCCTCCTATTTAGGAACACAGGTCTCTGTGGTCATTCCATAAGTCCACCCCCCACAGTTTGAAAGCACTCCCTGGGAACACATTTAACCCTTTGATCCAATGCCAGTGTCGTTAGTACAGTAACAGTGCATATTTTTAGCACTGATTACTGTAGTAATGTCACTGGTCCCCCAAAAGTGTCAGAAATGTCAGTTAGGTGTTCGATCTGTCCTCCACAATGTCACAGTCCCGCTAAAAATCGCTGATCGCGGCCATAAATATTTCCCCTAGTTTGTAGATACGATACATTGTGTGCAAACCAATCAATATACTCTTATTGGAATTTTTTTTACCAAAAATATGCAGCAGAATCCAAATTGGCCTAAAAGTATGAAAAAATTTGATTTTTAAATTTTTTTGGGGGGAATGTTATATAGCAGAAAGTGAAAATTATTGTTTTTTTATTTTTTTTATTTTTTTAGAATTGTCGCTTTTTTTTTGTTTATAGTGCAAAAAATAAAAATCGCAAAGGTGATCAAATACCACCAAAAGAAAGCTCTATTTGTGGGGGAAAAAAGACATAAATTGTATTTGGGTACAGTGTGGCACGTCCGCGTAATTTTCAGTTACAATAACGCAATGCCGAATCGCAAAAAATGGCCTGGTCATTAAGGGGGAAGATCCTTCCTGTCCAGAAGTGGTTAAATTGGAAAGACAGAATTTTATTTTTATAGTTGCAGATAGAACAGGGCAATGTTAAAACATTTATCATTTTTTATTGATGATTATACAGTATTTTTATTTGGTGAGCTATCCACTAACTTTCTGTCCCAGAGATGCAAAAATTCCAAAATATCACATAAAGAAATACAAACCTGCAACCCTCCTCCCTTTAAGGCCTCATGCAAACAGTATGTTCTGCAAACTTTTCTAAAAGCCTTTTCTCCTGGCAGCAGCATTTTGGTGGGAAAAAAAGTGTCTAAAGCTTTTAGGCGTATTTACAGGTATCAAGAGCTCAGGCGTTAATTAATTTCATTGGTCAGACAAATAATTTATTCCGGTCATTGGAATTAACAGTCAAGCTAAATGTCCCTGTGTTTAGCAGCATCAAGCGTTTTTCTTTCTGTCAAAACTCAGCTGCCCCTTGGATGCACTGGCAGTGGGTTTATTCCTGCCTTTAAAAGCCCAGCTACTAAATGCTGCTAAAAGTCTATGTGTGCGTGGATATATAGGCTAACATGTGGGGGAGTTTAGAGGCAGGAAAAGAAAATCGCTTGACGCCCCTAGAAGCAGCTGCAAAAACGTCCAGTGTGCATGTGGCCTTAAAAGTAAAATGCGTTGCTTGGATTATGACAAACAATTTTCAGCCTCTCAGAAACCTGATCACAAAATATAGTTTTCTATTTAGCACCTCTTTTGCAGGAATTTTTCTATGTCAATGTATAGGCGTACATTTATATTTCTAATTTAGGTAGCATTATCATTGTTTTTGTAACTGTTGACAGCTATTTAACACATTTTAAAGACTGAATTGTCATTCCTTCTGCTATTTTTTTTTTAACTGGAAAGCTGTGAGGCTTAATTGATTAAAAGGCTTTTTAAAGAAAAAGAAGTAATGATGCTTGATTAGATGCAACCAGGTTTAACTACTGCCAGTACGATTGATTAAAAAAAAAAAAAAAACAGAACTTCTTTAAAAGTACTTTTTTGTGATATACTATATATATATATATATATATATATATATATATATATATATATATATATGTATATATATATATATATATATGTATATATATATATATATATATATATATATATATATATATATATATATGTGTTTGTATATATATATATATATATAGAGAGAGAGAGAGAAAGGGAGGGTGAATCCCCTAAGTAGGGATGTTTCCATACTCTATCCAAAGCTAGAGATATAAATATACTGTATATAAAAGCCATATACTATGCAGCCATCTAATCATTGCTTCCCAAGAACATTGTTAGTTTGCTTCCTGCTGGCTCTATTGCTGAAAATATGATTGACACTAGCGCTGGCTTCATGCCTCCATGGGTGTTCCATGGCTGTTCACAAATTGCATTGCCACAGCATCGTCACAGGCTGTGTTTTATGAATGGCCACACATAGACAAAGCCTAAATGCAATGTTTTTAAGCTATTTGAAGAAAGCAAAGATTACATTACTGCAAAGCACTGGTAAACACATACAGTATCTCTTTACCTGCAAGTGTATTATAGTTTCTTTCACCAATCTTTTTTTTTTTTTTACAATATGTATATATATATAAACACACAAGATATTGTCAAAAGTTTTTGGACGCCTGCCCTAAAACTCACACTAAATTGAAGCTAAAATTCAGATCTGCTTAAACAGCTCTTTTATTATGCAGGATGGTGAATCCAACCAAATGCTGATATACGCTAAAATTTCAAAAGTGTTGGGACGCCTACCTTTACACGCACATAAACTTTAATGGAATCCCAGTCTTAGTCTGTAGGGTTCAATATTGAGTTGGCCCACGCTTTGTAGCTATACCAGCTTCAACTCTCATGGGAAGGCTGTCCACAAGGTTTCGTGTATAGGAATGTTTGATCATTCTTCCAGAAGCACATTTGTGAGGTCAGGCACTGATGTTGGGGAGAAGGTCTGGCTCGCAGTCTCTGCTCTAATTCATCCTAAAGGTGTTCTATCGGGATGAGGTCAGGACTTTGTGCAGGCCAGTCAAGTTTCTCCACCTCAAACTCACTCATTCATGTATTTATGGCCTTTGCTTTGTGCACTGGTGTGCAGTCATGTTGGAAAAAGAAGGGGCCATCCACAAACTGTTCCCACAAAGTTGGGAGCATGAAATTGTCCAAAATGTGTTTGTATGCTGACACCTTAAGAGTTCCCTAAGGGGCCAAGCCCAACTCCTATAGCACAACCCAACACCATAACCCCCCCCCCCTCCACCAGATGATTTGGTGATTTGGACCAGTGCACAAAGGTCCTTAAAGACATGACAGAAATATTTTGGGGTTGAAGAAGTTGACTGACCTACACAGAGTTCTGAGTTCAACCCGATAGAACACCTATGGGCTTGCATTAGAGCGGAGACTGTGAGCCAGGCCTTCTCATCCAACATCAGTGCATGACCTCACAAATTTGCTTATGGAAGAATGGTCAAACATTTCCATAGACACACTCCTAAACCTTGTGGACAGTTTTCCCAGAAGAGTTGAAGCTGTTATAGCTGCAAAGAGTGGGCCAACTCAATATTGAAACCTATGAGCTAAGACTGGGATTCCATTAAAGTTCATGCTTGTGTAATGGCAGGTGTCCTGATACTTTTGGTAATATAGTGTATATGTCTTGTCACATAGTTTGAACAGACCTAGATCAATGATTTGAGCAATCATGGAATTCACTTTGACTCTCTATAGGACTCTCCATACTACACATTTAGTAGGTTGTAGTCACATTTATTTGTTGCAAAATCTTCATCTTCCAGAGAAAAATAACTGTAAATTGTAATAATGAAATCAGGGGTTGCTCTATTACCAATACTTTTTTTAGAAAAGGTAAAGGAACCAATAAAGTTTCTAGATCCTCGCAAATTAAGTGAAAAATAAAAAAATAAAAATCTCAATAATCAAATAAATTACAGTGAAGAGCTGCACGTGATAAAGTATAATATACCTAAAACATAAATATAACCAAAATAACCATGCTCCTATAAGCAAATCATTAAAAAACACCACTGTGAGTATACAAAGTACATATAAGTAACTTCAATTGAAATAAGTGAATAGGCATTATTGTTGTGTCCATAGTGTCCCAGGTGCAGATAACATAATTTTTGAGTATAGAAAAGTCTTTCTCCACCAGTATGCAGACACACTACACACTCACCAGATCTAACTGACCCCTATTACAGGGAGTCAACATGCACATAGAGGGAGAAATCCCAGGGTATCCAAAAAAAGGCTCAGGACAGGCTCAACCAGTATTCAGCAAAGTAGTAAGCAAATATAGTTTTAGTGTTGTGGGGCTTTGTGCAGCAGGTTCAGAACAAACAAAACATCTGCTGCTCCAAACCACTAATTAACCACTTGCCGACCGGTCACGTTGATTGTACTGTGGCAAAGTGGCTCGATTCTGTCCAGCGACGTAGACCTACATCGCTGGACTCCTTCCCCTGTAGGCGGCGCTCGCTGCTCTTCCCCGATCGTCGGGGAATCGAGTTTGGAGATCCGCCCGCTTGTGTAAACAGAGCGGGCGGATCTCCTAAGTGACAAGGAGTGACAGATTGCAGTGTTCAGCATAGCTGAACATGCGATCTGTCCTTGTGTCACTCAGTCACCTCCCCCCACACACGTTAGTAAGCACCAGGCATACATTAACCCCTCCCTCTCCAATAAAATTAACCCCTTCCCTGCCAGTGTCATTTTTACAGTAACAATGCATATTTATAGCACTGATTACTATAGAAATGTCACTGGTACCCCCAAAAGTGTCAAAAATGTCAGTCAAGGGGCCGATCTGTCCGCCGCAATGTCGCAGTCCCGCAAAAAAATCGCAGATTGCCGCCATTACGCGTTAAAAAAAACCCACCAAAAATGACAGAAATATTTCCCTTAGTTAGTAAACGCAATAACTTTTGCGCAAACCAATCAAAATATGCTTATTGTGATTTTTTCTACCAAACATAGGTAGCAGAAAACAAATTGGCCAAAAATGTAAAACAATTTAGATTTTTACATTTTTTTGGGGAGGAATTTCATATAAAAAAATTTGAAAAATATTTTTTATTTTTTCAAAATAAACGCTCTTTTTTTGTTTATAGCGCAAAAAGTAAAAATCGCACAGGTGATCAAATACCACCAAAAGAAAGCTCCATTTGTGGGAAAAAAAGGACGTAAATTTTGTTTGGGTACAGCGTTGCACGACCGTGCAATTGTCAGTTAAAGTCGCACAGCGCCGAATCGCAAAAAGTGGCCTGGACGTAAGACAGCAAAATCCTCCGGTGGTAAAGTGGTTAAATTCAGGTCAGTTGCTAACTAATGGGTTGCCCAATACAGTCAGCAATTTAGTGCCTTTTTATTGTTCTGTCAGCATTCAGACTTTTCGTCCAGCAGCAGGCTTCCATAGCAGAGAGTGCAATCGATCAAGACAGGGAGCCCTAAGCATAAAGAACTGGGGACAGCTGAGATGAATAATTAAGTCTGGCTACCAAGTTAGATGTGGCTCTAGAAACTCTACAAAGCACCTGGGCTCCAGAACCCACAACAGATCTTATTAGGATTCTGATAAAATAAAACATTAAGGCTGGGTTCACACTAGTAGCGGCCGCAGCTCACAGTAGGGCGTCTGGTGCGTCCCTGTTCTCCGTTTCAGGTGCGAATCAGGTCAGAATTTTTCCCTGAATTTGAATCTAAAACAGGGCCAAAGACGCACAGGACCCTTTTCCAGTGCGCTCTGTGCCCACCCCGGAGCTGTGTGAACCGGCTCCATTGAGAGCCGGTCACAGTCTGCTGTCATTCGAACTGGATGTGGAGAAATGCACATCCAATTCTCATAGGTGTGAACCCAGCCTTAGTTCTCCAGAAAACCTAGGTGACACTGTCCACAATCCTGCCAGCCAGTGACTCTCTATATATACACAGAGAGAATGAGAGAATAAAAAAGAGAGAGGGAGAGATATGGAGAAATGTATGACTAACCTTGTTAAAGATTAGACCTTACCCTACACATATGGGCACATTTATTGAAGTATCCATAAACCACTGGATATTACCAGGATGCATACACATTCAAGGGATTAAGACAGTCATTACTGGATGTTTCCTTTTATTGTTCAAATACATAAGGATCATAATTAGTGTTCTCTTGGTAATAATTTTGCTTGGAAATGTAAGATGCTATGGGATGAGCATATGCAGCGTGCCTGTGACTGTCAAAAGAAGGGTTGAGTTGAGTTATTTAATGACCTTGCATTCAATTGGTCAATGCTCATCACAACACAATGTTCATAAAGGGCGTTAAAAAAAGAAATTGGTGCAATCTACAGAATTTCATAAAAAGTAGTATAGTTTTCTTTGCAAGATCACATACAATAATGGCTTTGTCTTTCCAATTGATTTCAATAGGCACATTTAATGGCACATTTTGGCATATAGGATAAGGTCATATTCAACTAGAATAAATGAAAGTAAAAATATCAAAGCCTACATAGACTGGGGTTTAGTAATGAGTTTATAAATCATAACAGAATTCCAAGCTCACTTAGCACATACATGTCCTGTGAGGAGGTCTATCTACTAAGCAATGCCAGTTTAAACTGTTTTTAATGCTAGAACAATGAGTAGCAGATATTGCCATTACATGAAATTTGGGTAGCACAAAAGCAGTGTGGAATGTCCTCTGTGGGCAGTGTTGTTTACATTTTAAAAATGTTATGTACTAATGCTGGCAAGTGTGCTTTAAGACTTTCTGAATGTTTATGTAAAATTTATTGCTCTATTTATGTCATTGAAATTTTTTAAAGCAGATGGCAATATACTGTATGTAGATGGTAGACACCTAAAGCAAAGGATACAACACAGAATACAAATGAAAACAGGAAATCTAACCCGACAATTATTGTGTAAATATTCCAGAATGAGTGCGTGGGCCATGTTGATGAGCAAATATAAGATTCTTTCATAAAAATTGGGCTGCAGTGTGTATCCGCAAAGCTCCATGGATTTCTCTCTGCTCAATGGAGCAGATACAGCTCAGTAAATGGAGGAGAGCTGCTGGTGTGACATTGACAGGTTATACGACCAGGCTCTCCTTCTGGCTTTATTATTTGTTGACATCATTTTTATTCAGTTCTGCTTCTCTTCACTGGCTTACTGATTATCAAGCTGGTGGTAAGCATAAGAGCTGAATGAAAGTCACTGTGCTTTTTAAATGTGCACTTTTTTTGTTTTTTAAGCAGTGGTATGGTCACAGCTTTCAGAATGTTTTCCATTAAAACTTTTCACGAAGCATTGTGGCGTGAAATAATGAGGGATGAGGACAATTATATGGGATTTAGAATTTCTCTGCTTCATTCAGTTGTTTGTAAATATTTCATCTTGAGCTATTAAGGTCTGTAAACAAAGGGCTCTGTTCAGCACGGAACAGAGCTCCATCTGCTGGCTGGAAAGAGATTAGAAAATATTCAATTGCAATATTTCAAATAAATGACTGTAAAATAAAAAAATACTGTTTAAGTCATTATTTGTTTAGGTCTTACCATGACGAATAAATAAAGAAAATATATGCAGAACAGTTTTACATTCCCTTAAAATATTTCCAGTAGCTGTAACAGAAGTCTCATGGGTTACCAGTACCAGTAGAGTCTTATTGAAAAGTGCAGCCATACTTATAGCGATGATCATATGCAAGGTATGGTAACTTCCAGAAACCCATCAAAATAGTTTTTATTGATTTTACTGTAGAAAATGGAAGTGCAAAGGTTACTTGCACATCATTATTCTCCCTAACACATCTTACTGAATAGACAGACACTGATGCAGAGATTTACTCTAAACAGAATCTTTCATCAGAAAAGAGCAGTTAGACATGCAACAGTTCACTAATTAAAGTATTCACCAAGCCTGCCAGTCCCTGGATTAATTACAATGTAATAGAAAATTCAATCTGGGTGCAGCCAGGTTGAATAATCCCCTGCAGTGTCCAGGCACAGATCTGTGTTTAATGCTTCCACCTCCATACAGCTGATATGCAGTTAAGAACCACACCACTCCAAAAAGAGCATAAAAAGACACCAAAATCAGGAATGGTTGCAGTAGGGGAGTAACAGATTATTATATTTTTGATTTTCCAAAATAGATCTGTTTAATATGCGGAGAGAACTATACACATTTTAGAAATCCATGACATCATGACTAATGAATTGTCAATCTCTCTGAAAATAGGGCAATTTTTCATGCATATATTAATGAAAATCAAAATCCACTTATATTCTAATTTTCTTAATTTTCACGTTGATTTGCTCTTTATTGCCTAAACTGTTGATTGCTGAAACTTAACAATAACAACAGAAAATTTGATTTCTATGGTAACTTGTTTTTTTTTTTTTTTTTAAAGCCCAACAGAAGCCCAACAGAAGCCAACATGTTTCTTTGTTTAAGGCAGGGATAAAATATAAGAGCCCTTGTTAAGCTTTTTTTTCCCTCTGTGTCCCCGTTTGGGTAATCTCCCTTAATGTACCACCCTGCTGACAAGAAAGAAGAGAAATGAAATGGCATGACATGTCTCTAAGATAAGCACAGAGAGTAACGTTTTCTTTCTTTTTTATATTTAATAAATATTTATTAAGATTTTCAAAACAATAAAATACAATAAATAAATAAATACATATATAAATAAATTAGACAAAATAAAAAATCAAGGAGGGAAAAAAAGAAGGAAAAAACAGCAAAAGGGTTGCTACAACCCAATCACATTTCCAGATACAAAATAGTTCAATACTGTATATACATTTACTGTATGCTTATTCAATACACATTTTTCTAAAAGTACATTATAATAAAAATATATAAATATTTGATAAAATATAAATATAAATACTTATCTTAATCCTCAATGTGGTATAGAAATAGATACAATATATCAATGTTAAACATATTACCTTACATAAATAAATAAATAAATCCTCAGGAGAAATATATATAGTTTAATAACAACAGCAAAATTAAAAGTGATTTTTAGTCCCCGTTCACACTAAGGCGACCTGTGAGGTGACCTGGTCGCCTCACAGGTCGCCGTAGGTCGCCTTCCATAGGGAAGCTGCGGACCCGTTCTAATAGGAGCGACACAAGTCGCTCTGACTTAGAAAAAGGGTCCGGAGCTTCTTTGGGGCGACCCGGAGGCGACCGCCATAGACTTCAATGTTATGAAGTCCGTGGCGGCCGCTCCGAGGTCGCGGCGCGCTGCTCGCACCGCGACCTCGGAGGTTGCCCCCCCAAGTCGGATCGCGGCAATGTGAACGGGGCCTTATGGTAACTTTATTTACTTTAAAGCCCAACAGACACCACAACTTTTTCTTTGTTTTGAACAAGGAGAAGTTAAAAACCTCAAGCATATTGCTCTATGCGTCCATGTTTAGGTAATTTCCCTTAATTTACTGACCTGGTGACAGGTAGGAAGGTAAAGGAAGTGACATAAAATCTTTCTAAGGTGGACACAGAGAGTAACACTATTTTTTTTCTATTATCATGTAAAAGTTTAACATCTGTCAGGTTTTTACTGCTGATGATGCTTTTCGGTGCTGGTAACACCCACATCATCCTTTTTCTGTCCTGGTGTCAATGGGACAGGAAATGGGGAATCAACCCAGTGAGTACACCCTGACAGAAGTTACAACATTTTTTTTTTCCACATCCAAAGAAAAAATGGTTTGGCTGAAACTGAATATTAACTTTTAGAGTCTATGTAAGGCAAAAAGTATTTTTTTTTTCAGTGAATTCAAGAAATGTTAAAACCCCTGTCAGGTTTTGTGTTCCTGATGGAGAAAACATCAGTCTGTATATATTCCAGCTATCATTGTCTCAGGTACAGATAATAATGAAAAAAATTAAAATTTCTTAGCTGACACAGGAACCGGAGGTGAGGGGAAATCTTCTAGTGGGGACAACTGTTGTATTGGTAATTGTCTAAGAGGCTATTTCCTCTTGATTAGGGTAGTTTTCCTCTTACTTTCTGTTATGCTTTTGGGAAAGGAAGTGAAGAAAAATCTCCCCAATAAGATACAGACAGAAAATACTGGCTACCACTCACCGAACAAATTAAATTCAAAATACGTACAATAACTTACAAAGTCATCCACAACTTAGCCCCCAGCTACGTCACTAACCTAGTCTCAAAATACCAACCAAATTCCTTCCAAGACCTCCTGCTCTCTAACTCCCTCACGATCTCCTCCAAAGCTTGCCTCCAGCACTTTTCCCAAGCTTTTTCCATCCTTTGGCATTCCCCGCCCCAATCTGTCCACCTATATCTAACCCTACCCACTTTTAGGCACTCCCTGAAAACGTTTCTCTTCCAAGAAGCCTATCCTGCCTCCACCTAAAAACTGTACTTTCATTTTCTTCATTAGCTCCCCCCCCCCCCTCAGTTATTACCTTTTGTATCACTTGACCCACTCTTTTAGATTGTAAGCTCAATGAGAAATGAGAAAGTAAGCTAATGAGCAGGACCCTCTGATTTCTCTGTAACTGTCATGGAGATGTGCGCCTGTGAGGGGTGTGTGTGTTCAGATCAGTCATCTGGACGAGACTCAGATGTTGGTGAGTGGCTTGGACATACGATCAATCCGGATTAGAGGCTGTGTGATCCTTTTGAATCACTCAATGTGCTTTTGACCATTGTGGGAAATAATGGTCTACAAATTGTGGTAAAAGTCAGTGTGTCTATTGGTGACGGTGGAGGATAGTGCTCACATTTTCATTCTCAGTTTTACATCGGCACTGTTGGCACTATATAAATCCTGTATAATAATAATAATAAAAATAATAATGATAATACAATAAAAACTCCAGCAGGGGCTTATATCATTCCCTACTCAATCCAAAACTTTAAAAAAAGTTTTATGTTTTTTTTTAAACACTTTAAATAGGTTTTAATAGCAGCAGTAAATGGTACAAATGCACATAAAACAATGTGCAGATTTTCTTTCATTTACATCTCAGCTACATTTTCATTTCCTTGTCATTTGAAAATCTCTGGACTTTATATGCATTTATTTATCACCTGGTGGCTGAAACTTAGAGAAAACCATTGAGGAAATAATTAGAGTGATTTAGAAATAGCGGTAAACCAGTTGAAATACCTACAAAACAATATTTAAGCTTTTATGAGTGTACAGGGATGTAAGTAAGATCACAGTAATTACTCCATTTTGAAATGTTTGCATGTTGCCTAAATAGTCTGAGAAAATAATACTTCAGTGAGCTAATGTTTTTCACACAGTGCAAGATAGTTTTGGCAGCCCGGTGCTTAAAATAACAATGAACATTTTGTCCTTCTCTCCTCATTCATATAAGTGTTTTATCTTCTGTTTCTCTTTCCCACGGAAAGCCCAAGAGATATTAACACATTTCAAATTCTATTTTTAAGGAATAAGAAAAATAAATATTAATTCAGCCAACACTATTGTCAACAAAATGTATGCATTGTTATAGAAATATATGGTAATAGAGAGTATATTTACTGTCTCTGTTACAAAGTATAAAAAGGAAGAGCAGTAATAATAATTATAATGATAACAACAATAAAAAACCTTTAAACTTATGAAAACAAGAAAAATTTAAAGTGTGCAGAAACATTCTATACTTATATTGTCTTATCATTTACAGACATTTAAAGGGTAACTCCACTTTCCTGGAGAAAAAAATCAGCAAATAAAGAAAAAACAATATAGGGCATACAATTGCGACACAAATCATATTGTAATTGAATGTTAATAAAAATGATATTTCCTTTTTAATCTACATCTGTCGTAATTTTCTGAAAAATGCAATGCAATATGGCTATCTGGACCTGTTATGTACACAGAATGTCTACTGACCACACCCCAGAAACCAAATTTCCTGCTTGTGTGATTGGCTCACCAATTTTTCCAGATGTCTGCCTAAGATACAAGTCAGATTTCTGGCATCCCCTGCAACAAAAATGTCATTTTTGGTGAGATACTCCCAATAGGAGCATGTCTAAAGGGATGCAGGTCCAGCAGTTTTCCTCATTAGAGCCCTGCAACTTCCACAGCTGACAGATAATTACGAAACCACTCCCATTTGACCCACTCAGCACAGAGGAACAGAGGAACAAACAATGATTTCTTCAGAATAACAAAGGGGAGGAATCTGCAACAAAGTTTTTTAAAATCCCTGCAATGTACAGATATTAACCAGAGGGGATTTTTTCTAAGCAAAAGTGGAGTAACGCTTTAAAATCTCCCCAACACTGACCTAAAACCAAGGAATGTGCAACAAAAAGGACCTTTGCTATCTGTGTGATAATCTTGATACTCCATACCTTGTCAGCACTATAGCTGTGCAATGTGATCTCTTTAGAAAATATTTCTGATTACACCACTGTAGTGATGAAAAGGCAGAGAAGTGTGTTGGACCAATACATGGGGACTACTGCTCTTACAAAGAGAACAATCCTTCTTCTTTGCAGTCAGCTTCCCAACCCTTTGGATTTTCAGCACTGGGGAGCCTATATCTATATGCAAGCCTTAAAACATTTTAGTTTGACCCGACTGCTTACGTGTGATTTTTTTAATTTTAAAGCATTTATAATTTAGCTGTAAATATGTTTAGGTTACTTTTTTTGATTTAGTATAGAACATGTGCCATTATTGCAATTGTTCATATGTATTTTGACCCTGAGTAAGGGCACTCTGACATGTATTACAGACTAGTGTCCTTGCAACTGACAATTAAAATTGATATATGCTTTCCTGCTATTCCAAAAGAGATCATTTGTATGTAACCCATCATTCTAATAAAAAATCATTTTTTGACAAGGAACGTGCAGACTCAGAGACTAGAAAAGCCAGATAACAGTTAAAAGCTATAATTATGTTAAATGTTTCCTTATAATTTGGAGGTGACACTGGACTTCTGACCAAGCAATCATAAGTATTAGGAGCTCCAAGACCACTCTGGTCTAGTTTTTTCCACCCCATGGGGTCATGGTGTTAAATATTGTCATTTTTATGATCTGCTGGATACCTGTATCCATTCAATCAAGATGAGTATAACCTTGTATTACTTACATGAAGTGCTTTTGTGAGATTTATTATTCCAAAAAGGAAATTTCCATTAAGCACTTCTGCAAGGAGTGACTGCGAAACTGAACCAATTGTAGATAATTATATATTTTGACTCTTTATTCTTACATTATAAGAATAATGGCTACATGTATTCCCTCTACTCTCACATGCATACCACAAGTGGAGTCTATTCACAAAGCTGTATGAGCTAATGTATTTGTATTTATTATTTAATTTACAACTTTTTTTCATTAAAAAAAATGTAAAATATTAAACTAAACTCAAGAACAAAAATGTAATATACTGCAGCTCACCAGTCGCAGGAAAATGCAAATTGATTCTGTCAAATCCAGCGCACTTGCATATTCCGGTGCACTGAAATGAATCACAAATAATATTATCTGTCTTCCCAATTCTCTTCTGTAAACTACAGAACACCTCCCTCCTATGGTATGGGTATGAAAAGAAGAAGAGGAGGGGTTTGCAGCCCAAATTAGGAGCACAGCCTAAGGTGCCAAACGTTATCACCATAAAAAAATAAATAGGGTTACTGGCAGAAACTTCAATAAATAATTGAAGCGTAACTCCACTTTTGTTAAGCAAAAAACCTTCC
Source organism: Pelophylax lessonae (assembly GCF_965119305.1). Classification (NCBI taxonomy): domain Eukaryota; kingdom Metazoa; phylum Chordata; class Amphibia; order Anura; family Ranidae; genus Pelophylax; species Pelophylax lessonae. The sequence continues at coordinate 186,732,489 of NC_138772.1, read as the reverse complement.
CCTCTGGGTGATCTATGTACATTGCAGGGATTTTAACAACCTTCGATGCAGATTCCTACCTTTTGCTATTCTGAAGAAATCCCTGTTTGTGCCTCTGTGCTGAGTGGGTCTAATGGGAGTGGTTTCATAGTTATCAGTCAGCTGTGCAGCTGCAGAGCACTAATGAGGAAATCTACTGGCCCAGCATTCCTTTAGACTTGTTCCTATTGAAAGTATCCCACCAAAAATGACATTTTTGTTGCAGGGAATGCCTGAAATCTGACTTGTATCTTAGGCAGACTTTTGGGAAAATTGGTGAGCCAATCACACAAGCAGGAAATTAGGTTTTTGGGGTGTGGTCAGTACACATTCTGTGTACAGCACAGCTCCAGGTAGCCATATTGCATTGCATTTTCAGAAAGCAACAGCGGCTGCAGATTGGAAAGGAAAGGTAATTTTGGTTAGCATTCAATTACAATATGACTTGTGTCGCAATTGTATGTGCTGTATTATTTTGTCTTTATTTGCTATTTTTTTCTCCCACGAAAGTGGAGTTACCCTTTAAAGCCTGAAAAAAAATGAAAAAAAAAAAAGCCACTTTATCTAAGGACTGGTAAGCTGCATTAAAAAATGGCTTTAAAGGACCCAAGTTCACCTTATTTAGCAAACTAAATATACATTCACTTTGCTTAGGGCACAATCACATTAGTAAATTAATGTTTGAAGTGTCACCATGGTTAGCTAATGGCAACTAGAAGCAAAAGTAGAAGCATGTACAAACATATATTTTTTTAAATTATAGTATAGGTTACACATTCAATTTAAAGTTGACCCATGAGAACACACCATCATGTGATCCAGTGAACCAAATAGGAGACTCCACTAGTACTCATCAATCAACCTCTAAAAAGCATCTGTGCTCACATTATCTTTGGGCATCCGTTGTCATGAAGATAACTGAAAACATTATTTTAGATCAGATACTTTAATATGTTTTTAACAAATTTATTGTATTTTTTTTCAACCAAATAAGGATTAGAACCTTATTTACTAAACAACCTAGTAAATTAGCTTAAAAGGAAAAAAAGTTCAAGTGTATTAAAAATTTAAAAAAATATGTCACACCTGTGATAAAGTGCATAAAAATATTGTAAAACAATAAATACAATTCAAAAATCCATAAATGTGAATCATGCTAACTGCAAAATAAAATTCAATTTTGCACACTTTTTTTTCATGAATTTTATTTTGCACTCAGCATGATTCATATTTATGGATTTTTTAATTGTATTTATTGTTTTAAAACATTTTTATGCACTTTATCACAGGTGTGATATATTTTTGTAATTTTCAATACACTTGCAATGTTGTTTGTATCAAGATTTACTTTATATATTTTGATGTATTAGTTGTCACACCTTGATTGTTACATAATTAGTGCTAGTATATAGGTATAAGCCTATGTGATAACGCCTATCTATTATTTTTCTTTTATTTTGATTTGTTTGTGGAGACACTACAGGGATTAGCTGCTGTCTGCTAGGTGTACATTGTCATTTTATTCCCTCCCTCATTCTCTAGCATATTTCTGGTAGTGCCTTGGTTTCCTATATCATCAACTTGGCAAATTAGTTTGTCACTTTTTCTGTACAAGAGCATGCCAGTATTACTTTCTGACTTTAAAATGGCACTGTCTAAAGCCATTCATCCTACAATGCAGACCCTCAGTGATGTTCAAAAATTTTCAGGAAAGCAACAAAATATTTGCTGAAATATCTACACTTGGATAGATAGTGGTGCAGTGCTTTTTATGTATAGTTGTGCCAATATATCTGTTAGAAATAATATCCATGCCCTTGACCTGAAGCTGATCTTAAAGCAGAAGAATGAATTAAATATTAACCACCTGCCAACTGCCTAACTGGGATCATTACTTTGCCATTAAATACTGGGGTTATGGCTGCAGCTAGATACACCAATATCATTTTTTCCGTCATGCACCAGTATTTCTCAAAAAGTGGCCCGAGCGGCAGATTCGCTGCTGGGTCACTTTTACAAGCGGCGGGAGGGACCTGGCAGATTGGGAAGCTTGAAAACCTATCCGACGCTAGCTCTATGTCATGTCATGACATCACGTCCGGTTCCGGCCACAAAAAAGGACTTTTTTTTTTATCTTTTGCTTTTAAGAGTAGAGGAGAGATTTGGAGTCTTTCAGACTCTAGATCTCTCCATAAAAAAGACCCGCCATGCTGTTGTCGCAAGGGATGCTTACATTCCTTGCGATAGCATTAAAAGTTGTTAAAATTTAAAAAAATAATGAAATAAATTAAAAAATGTTTTTAAAATGCCCCCATCCTTTAATGCTTCACGCACAGTGGTGAACGCATATGTAGGTCACGCCTATAAATGTAAACAGTGTTTGCACACATGTGAGGTGTCGCCACAAATGTCTTAGTGATAGCATCTGAACTTCGGTATAGGAGTATATATACACACACACATATATGTATTTTTTACACATACACACATACAGGTGTGATAGGAGCGGAGCCACATGCCTGCAAATAATTTCATTAGCGCAGGCATAGGGTTCCGCTACTTTCACACCTACTGTATATGTGTGTATGTGTATATATACATATATGTGTCAAAATGGTGTTTTTTGATTACCGAAGTTCGGGTCCCATTGATTTCAATGGGGTTCTGGAATCCGGACCCGAACTTTTGGGAAGTTTGGGTGCTCTGGTCGAACCAAACTTTTCAAAAGTTTGATCATTCCTTGTCACCACTAGATATACTGTACCATAACTGGGATAACTGAGAACTTTCACAGACAAATAGTAGTAGTAATCTATGTTATGGGTCCCCTAGGAATGAACAGTAGCATGTGATGACATGCATTGTAATGTGCTTTTACAGCATGATATATTTCTTCTTTCCCATTATCTTTATTTGATTGGATCCTTGCACAGGAAGACAGAAAAAATGTGTTAGTTCACAAGACCACATATGAAAAAGCATATGCTAATGTGTCATATATGCATGCTAGTGCATGTGTATGACTGTTAATGAGCCCTCAATACATTTAGGTTTTTACAACAGGATTTTTTTTTTTAAATAAATCAGTTAAAATAATGTTGGAGCCACACACACTTTCACATTTTGGCATGTTTATTGTGTTTAGTGACTTTTTTCTTTCAGCCGAATTTGTCTTTCCTTAATCTCAGGAAAATCAATTAAATTACACTCAGAGAAATCAGTATATTGTCTAATGGTATCTCAGGCAGCAATAGTTTTTTGTATTCTATCCAAAGTATTGGCAGCTTGCTTTCAATTTACAACAGAGGACTGTGATTTTTTTTGCTGGTAGCAATTGTGTGTCATTTGTACCCATACATTACTTGTAAAGTAGGGGTTTGTTCATTAGCTTGATCAACTAGAGTCCATTGCAGAAGCATTTATTGATGCAGCAGATAATAAGTGTGCTCTCTCTTTCTTTTTCAGCAAATTTAACGCAAGTGCTAATCAAAATTTTACAATAAAAGGACATTTTGGTCCAAGAGTTTTACACTATGATAGAAAGGCAGATTTTTAGAGAAAATAACTATAGCTTATGTTATGCAAATCTATCAAAATAATGACTTTGTAAATTTTATCTAAAAGTTATTTATCTGAGCACAGATTATTTAGTATCTTATAGTACAAGCATAAATCACTAAGGAGTCTTTGGATCTTAGACCCAAGATGAGCACAGTGCTTTCACTTTGCTCCAAGTCGAGAATAAATTAACCCATAACTGAACAATTTTTAGTTTGCCTAAGCAGTGTGTAAAATATTCAACTGTCATTTGGTAAAATTGTCGTCTTTTGACCTTTTTTCAACCTTTATTGCATCTCAGGGCTGTTGATCTCCTGCAGTCTCCTGAAGTCACATGCAGTCTCCTGATTGCATGCACTGCAGCAATAGCTGCACATAATTTCTAATGGTGGGTTTCTTTATGGGGACAACCGTGGACAATGCCTGGACAATGTATGTTGAAGCTACCATACGTAGTCTCTAAGGGATGCAGCACTCTCACACAAACAAGAATCTTTGTAGTGGGCATTATTATTTTAATGAAAATTGTAGATTTAAAAGTATTAAAAATAACTATTTCAAATTTCCATTAACATTTAATGGATTATTTGGGATTTTATTTGTTGGACTTAACTCTAGTCTTTCAACAGTCAGATGCTGAAGCTTTTACGGGCAATAAAGGCTCTGGCTTTTGATGACTGAATTATAGAGGTTTGAGGAAAGGGGAGCCTCATTTAAACCCAAAGAGAAGTTAAAACTGTATACAGCCTTAGTTTACATGCTAAGGGGCTCCACTGGTACAAGAGATCACCTCTTCCCCAGTGCTCAGCTAACACTTTATAAATGCTTCACTAACACACCATAAATGCTATAGATGCGGTCAAGGTGCGATTACAGAGCATTACCATTGAAATCAGTGGAGGCAGCTAACAAGTGTTGATGCCTCATGAAAGTGACACCCTGCCTATATTTTAACACAGCACTACACAACACTACTACTCCTGTGTTTGCAGCATTGTGTGGTGCCCATTGTAATATTCATGGCAGGTGTTAAAGGGCAGTCACGAGGCTTTAAAAATGCTGAATGAATGCTGTTTAAAATCAGGGTATCAACAGACTTGTGAACAAGCCCTAAGAGCTAAATTGCCAGTTATATGATCAATGTATCTTTTTTTTATGTCATAAAAATTTAACAAACTGCCTTTAGTAAGTAAATGTTCTTGTGTGCATCACAATTATTCAAGTCAATTGATGGTTAAAAAAATGACAAAGCCATTTTTCTGATTACCAATATATGACCTCAATAAAAACATGGGTAATCCAATTATACAATATGATTTCATGGAAAAACTAGCAACAATAGCATTAAAGCACAATAACATTGTTCCGACCTATACATAATGTCTTTTATAAAGAATTTTCTGTACAGAAATAATGATCATTGCAGTTAAAAAAAATCAAGTGATGGATTACCATAAAGAGTTTCTGACATTATTTTATGTATGCTTTATTATGCTTTAAAATAGTTTTACCTAATGTGGCTGTCCATATTTATTATGGAAATTGTAACCACCGACATGATTAAAATTACTTGTTTCAACTGTAAACAAAGGATCAGAAATCTCAAACTGGAAAATGAAAACAGTAGCCTGATTTACACTTTCAAGAATGTTTTTAATGATAAAAGTGGAAGGAAAGCCTTATACCTGAATACTTCCCCATAATTGTTCATGTAAGTCAGCCTTTTACCCCAAAATGTAAAAAAATCACAGTTTTCATAGCTTAATTTTGTAGTATTCAGTTCCTACCATATCCAGAGGCGGCTCTAGGCTTTGGGAGGCCTAAGGCAAAACTTGGACATGAGGCCCCACTCACGCCCATAATGGGAAAAATAATTCAAGCGATAAAAATTAACTGTATAAGTTGCATATATTAAGAGCCTTAACCTTTGTACTATGAATTCACAGTTTCTAGAATTCTCTCTAGCCAATTCTTCTTTAATCAAAGATCATAAAACATCGGGTATGTATGTATATATATATATATATATATATATATATATATATGTCTGCTCTTACATCACAGTCCCCAGCATTTCCCTATTGGTCATGATTCCCTGAGTCCCTCCTTACATCAGAGTTCAGTGTCCCCCCCTTACATAAGAGCTCTCCTTTAAATCAGATTCCCCCCAGCATCTCCTCCTTACATCAGAGTCCACAGAATTCCTCTTTACATTAGAGTCCCCCTCTTAAATCAACTTTCATAGAGCCCCCTTTACATCAGAGTCTCCAGAGTTTCCCCCTTTCACTGTAAGAGGGAACTCTGAAGTAAGGGGAGTTCTGGAGACCCCGATTTAAGGGGGAATGCTGGAGACTCTGATGTAAGGAGAGTTCTGGGAACCCGAATTTGAGGGTGAAAGCTGGGGACTCTGGTGTAGAAGGAAACTCTGTGGTCACTTAAGCTCCCCCTTGTATCAGAGCTTCCAGAGACCCCCTTACACTTCCCTTTCTCAGTCCACCACAGTCTAGGGCACGACAAGTCCCACTGCAGAAGGCTGCCATACCTGAGACCCCACAGAGGGCACTGTAAATTCCAGTATAGTGCACTGCTATTCCTCCCTGAGGAATGGAAGCCTGCTATGCTTGGACTTGTACTGCTCTCTGTAGGGGACTGAGGAACTACTGCCTGCTATGCTAAGACTTGTAGTGCCCTCTGTGGGGACTAAGGCATGGCAGCCTGCTATTCTGGAACTTGTAGTGCCCTCTGTGAGGGACTGGGGATTCCTCAGTCCTCCACATTCTAGGGCACTATAAGTCCCAGCAGAGTGGGCTGTCATTCCTCAGTCCCTCATAGCTGGGGAGGGAAACAACAGAGTTAAACATCTAAAGGACAACCCCAACCAAAACTATCAATAATGTACAGAGTCCATATGCTATACAATGTCACAGCCCCGCTACCCCTCACCTTCCACCTCGGGTGCTGTCATTGTGTAGGGCAAAGGGCTCCAGCTCCACCATGTTTGGCTTTGATGTCAGATATGCAGGACTGGCTCAGCTCCACTCTCTACCCTGGCAACTGACTCTGGCGTCATGGGGGGCCTCTCCTCCTCCCTTAGCCACCCAGGGGCCCTTTCCTTCTCCCCAGCCACCCAGGGGCCCTCTCCTTCTTCCCTAGCCACCCAGGAGCCCCTCTCCTTTTCCTCCAGCCACCCAGGGGCCCTCTCCTTCTCCTCCAGCCACTCAGGGGCCCTCTCCTTCTTCTCCTCCAGCCAGCCAGGGGCCCTCTCCTTCTTCTCCTCCAGCCACCCAGGGTCCCTCTCCTTCTCCTCCAGCCACCCAGGGGCCCTCTCCTTCTCCTCCAGCAACCCAGGGGCCCTGTCCTTCTCCACCAGCCACCCAGGGTCCTTCTCCTTCTCCCCCAGCCACCTAGGGGCACTCTCCTTCTCCCCCAGCCACCCAGGGGGCATCTCCTTCTCCCCCAGCCACCCAGGGGCCATTCCCTTCTCCCCCAGCCACCCAGGGGGCCATCTCCTTCTCCCCCAGCCACTCAGGGGGGCCATCTCCTTCTCCCCCAGCCACCCAGGGGCCCTCTCCTCCTCCCTCAGCCACCAAGGGGCCCTCTCCTCCTCCCTCAGCCACCCAGGGTCCCTCTCCTTCTCCTTCAGCCACCCAGGGGCCCTCTCCTCCCTTAGCCACCCAGGTGCCCTCTCCTTCTCCTTCAGCCACCCAGGGGCCTTCTCCTCTTCCCCTAGCCACCCAGGGGCCCTCTCCTTTTCCCCTAGCCACCCAGAGGCCCTCTCCTTTTCCCCTAGCCACCCAGGGGCCCTCTCCTTTTCCCCTAGCCCCCCTGGGACCCTCTACTTTTTCCCTAGCCACCCAGAGACCCTCTCCTTTTCCCCTAGCCACCCAGGGACCCTCTCCTTCTCTTCCAGCCACCCTCTCCTCCCCCAGCCACCCAGGGCCTTCTTCTTCTCCTCCTCCTCCACCAACCATTCTAAGCCTCTTCCAACTTCCCTGGGGCTACTCATCCCCTTTGGGTAGTAGACACCACAAATCTATGACCAGCCTGCAGAGTGACAAGTCGGGGCCTGGTTACCTGTATGTTCCTGGGCCAGGGCAGAGCTCTCCTCCCAGAGCCACAACCGATGATATCAGAGTAAGCTGACCGGGCAGTCACTTCCTACCTCCTATCTAAGTGGATGCCCTATCGGGAGAAACGCGTCAGTGAGGAGGCGCCGCGTCATCACATCTAGACCAGGCAGCGGTCCGCACTGCAGGCGGACCCCGCCATACAGCTCCTCCGTGAGGGAACTCGCTATTATTGTCTTCACAACTGTAAGTGCAACCATTTGTTTTTAATAAATATCCACTGTTGGTAATGCACTATTGCGGTCCCCTCTGTTGTGTCCCCTATTATTGAGGTCAACCAGACTAAGGAGTTACAGCAGCCAATCAGAGTCTAGTCACCTTTGGCAGGATCTTCTTTCGTCAGGCTCTCTGACTGGGTCTGTTCCTCTTGGACACAAGCAACTACATCAGCCATCCTAGAGTCCAGTAACCCCCGGCAGGACCACTCATCACCATAGAACCAGGCTTCTTGTTTGGCTTTTGTCCGGTAAGAGTCTAGGGAGCACGAGTGTGTCAGAGTGCCTTCTGTATTTCTGGGAACTTTTCTACCTGGCTGCATGACCTTTGGAGCGGTCATATTCATATATGCCCTTAACGTTTAACTTCTGGTAAGAGGCCAAGCTGGTGGTGGGACTTTGCACCTTCCAATCACAGTTCACCTTTCCCCAAGCTGGAAGTTTATGTCACCATTTTTTGCACTTTATTTATGGACTTATAATATGGACGTTTATTGCACATTGGTGTATCACTAGTCACCTTCTGGACATTTTTTGTTTTACACGAATTGCATACGTTTTAATTTTTTTGCATTATTATTGCATTTTTGGTTTATTTGTTTGCATCATTTTGTATGTTGCACATATGCACTAGGGCAGCGCACCTGATTTCTTTACATAGTCACTTCCTACTGATGCAGGTACACGCTCACCGATTCCTCCACATCTTAGGATTACATGATCAGACGCCCAATCCCCAGGCAGAGAAGGTGGGGTAAGTGCCAGCGGACAACAGACACCTGGCAGCCGCAGTGAAGGGACTGCAGCACACTGCTGCAACTTTTATATCCGAAGATTTAAAACAATCTTTTACTTGGGAGATTTCCCTGACTGCGCCCTTCTAAATGTTGTCGCTCCGCCACTGGCTGTGAGGCCCCTGTAGGTGCGAGGCCTTAGGCGACCGCCTAATTTGCCTAATTAGAGAGCCACTTATGCATGTGACTTCAATCCTCTACCTTCTGAGTCCAAGGGCAGCTAATGTTTACTGAAGGCTAGTAGCATTACTTCCAGAAGTGACCATGCTCCTCTATAGCCAGTAGGTGTTTACAGGGTGGGATGAGCTCATTAATGAGGACACTTTTGCCTCCTGAGCTGTCAGAGAAAGGCTAGAGATGCTGGAGGTGGGGATATTTTACTCCATCAATGAAGGGAACGTATCTTCATAAATGAAGAGAGGAAGCCCTGGATCAAATTCAGTTAGTGACTTACTTGAAATGTACATAGAGTTGAGAGGCTCTCTCAAAGATTCCATGTGACAGGGCTTGGTGCCCAAGCAGCCAATCAGCAAGCACCAGTACTGTATTTTAGGAAGAGGGAAAGTTAATTACATGTTCACCATACCTATAATGACTGAGTATTTTTTGTGTTGGTGGTTTTATTTTGAATAGAGTGTTTTGAACATTCTGGTAACCTATTTGTTGTTACGATGGTAGGTTAGGGAAAATATCTTAAACAGAAATACAATTGCGATTCAAACTACTTTTTCCAGTAGATCCTCTATCAGATTTTTATTGCTGACTATGTCCCTGTTGGAGGTTTTTGCTTAATTTTCCTCACTATGTACAAGACATACAATATGTATTCTAGTATTAGACACCATCATTATAATTTTTCTTGCATGTTAGTTAGGTATCCCTTTTGAAATTGTAGCTTTTTGAAGTCATATTATACACACAAATGTAAAACCTATCTTTGATGTCTTTTTCAGTCAGGAGACATAAATATTTGAGAACCTGACTGATAGGATTCAAAAGCCAGAAGGATTTACATATTGACAGATGTAAAACTGTGCCTGTGGGTTTTCAAGGCTCACTTTTCGGTATTATTCTATGTAAATTCTTACATTTCATATGTCATTCCAAACATTTAAAGAAAAAAAATGATGTACTGGCAGAAACAAAATAAAGTTATTTAGAGATTTATTAATATGACACATAGATGAAAATGCACAACTCCAACCAAACATTCAAAACTGTTTTTGAAAGCAAGGTTTCATTTGTGCTAGTGTATGGAATAAAGTATGGTAAAATACACTTTTTTATGTTATTGCAACACACGATGACACATGATAAATATTGTGTGATGCTTTACTGTGTCATTCATTTGCATGGTACCTCAATGCACTTTTACAATGCTCCTCAACACACTTGTGAACGATCTTTGCTTTGTGGAACTTTGGCAGCCTATTCAAAATGAATATATTGCATACTGTGTTCTGTTAACTTTACCTAAATGACAACATTTCTTTTTTTTCTTTCTGTTTGTGACCTACTTTGGAGAGATTTTCCCTCAATTATTGTCCTTTATTGATATGCTCAGCTGATTTGATCCCATAGGACTGTTTTGAGGTTTAAACACACTTTTGAGGTCCTGCAGGTCCAGGACATGTCCTGAAGCTGCATCATGGAATGCTTGATCAAGAACCCAGCACTGGATTTATGCCAGTACTTTTGCATATAGTGATCTCCTTCCCAATGATATCTGTATAGTGCTGGCAGTGATCCTGTAGAAGAAGGCAAAGTGATGCAGTGATAAACATCTGTAAAGTAAGTTAACTGAGCACTAATGCTGTGGGGAATAATGTATTTCCTTTGACCACCAGTGATCAAAGGGAGGAATTATTTACTGGCCCCCAATGTGTGGAGGTTACTTTTTACTACCACTGACAACTAGTGATGGGGGTATTATTTACTGTAACTAACTACCAGCATGGCACTACAATATAGACTGCTAGACTCATTATTAAAGGACATTGAGCATGTAATACCACTAGAAATATACCAGCCTGTAGATCCTTTAAAAAAAGGTGGGGATTTAAAAAGCGGGTCCCCAGTCAGAACCCTAATCAACAGAGGATGAACATTGTGATTTTCTGCAGTAACAACATCAAGCATTGGCATAGTCATCCCAGGGACAAAGACAAGGATTTGTAAAGAATTTAAATGAATGTTGAAAAAAATAATGTGGAAATTTGAGGTCTGAGTCTTAAAGAAATGTTATATTGTGGAGAAAAAGATGCCTCAATGGTGATGTGATGGATAAATATACCCAAGGTCAGTATGAAGATATGGCAATGAACTTTATGTTCCGAGGAGTGTATGAATGACAACGGGAAAATCAGTTGCAAATGGGAGAAAGAAAAGTTTACCATTAATAGAGGAGGGATTTATTTATGATAATAGAGATCAAGCTGTGCAATACAACTTGAAAGAGCTATTGCAAAACCTATGATGGATTTTTTTTTTTTTTAAATATGCCTTTCTCTAACAAATAATGATATCCAGAGTCATCACTAAAGGATGTTATGTGATTGAATTTGAAGGCTTGTCTCTTTTCAACTCTGTTAGGAATAGGAATGTGCTGTCAATTTATAACAGTACAGTACTCGCTTTATGAGATACGTAGATATAACTTTTCATCTATTTACAAAGCACAAAGTCCACAATGACACTTTACTACATGGTCTAAGAGACTTTGTAGCCCTTATTCATCAATCTGCAATAGCATTTAAGAAATCCTAACATGTACTGAAGGTTATCAAAACTGGCTTTTAAATAAATGGTATCATATGCCATTCTAATATACCTGAAGACTAACTCCAGGCTCCCCCCCAAAATTTTCTCAACTCACCCCAAAATGTCTCCCCTACATGTATAGTTAATGCTTTTTTAAAATACTTTTTCCAGGGGTCAGGTGAGTCTTGTGATGCCACAGGGTCTTCTTTGACTTCACCTCTTCTCTAAACAGGTGACATAAAAAAATTAGCCCAGAGTTGGCCTAAACACTATTTAGTACCTATTAACCACTTCAGCCCCGAAAGGTTTTACCCCGTTAATGACCAGGCCATTATTTGCCATTCGGCACTGCGTTGCTTTAACTGACAATTGCGCGGTTGTGCATCAACATACCCAAATCCAATTGATGTCTTTTTCTCCTCCACAAATAGTACTTTCTTTTGGGGGTTTTTGATCACCTCTGAAGTTTTTGTGTTTGTGCTATAAACAAAAAAAGAGCGTCAATTTTGAAAAAACACCAGTATATTCTTCTTTCTGCTAAAAAATATTCCCAATAAAAATTTTTTAAAAATCTAATTTTTTTTATCATTTTAGGCTGATTTGTATTCTGCTACATATTTGTGGTAAAAAACAATCCCAAAAAGCGTGTAACAATTGGTTTGCACAAAAGTTATAGCATTTACAAACTACGGGATAGATTTATGGACTTTCTATTTTTTACATTTTTTTTATTAGTAATGGCGTTGGGACTGTGACATTGTGACGGACAAATGTGACACTAAGTGACACTTATTGCGGACCAGTGACATTAAAACAGTGATCAGTGCTAAATAATATGCACTGTTACTGTATAAATGACACTGGCAGGGAAGGGGTTAACACTGGAGGCCATCGGTGATCGAGCCCGCTCCTACCATGGTCTGCCTCCCCATGTGTCTAATAACAGCGGAAACGTGACTTCGTCGGCGCGCGCCGCTAAAACCGCATGCACATAATCACGTAGATCTACGTGATTATGCACAGCCACAGTAAATCTGTGTGGGGAGGTCGGCAAGTGGTTAAAAAATATTGCAGCTTGATAAATCAGAGCCTATATATTATAGACTTTGATAGAGCAAAATTGAGGGTTTTCACCTTGCTATGTTTCATTTTGTCCAAACGTGCTTGAGAACAGTGTATATAATGGCTTTAAATGGCTTATGGAAGCTTATTGACAATTTTTTATTTATTCCATTTTTGTAAAAACTTTTGTTAATACGTTTTAGTTTTATAATTATAGTGGTGTTGGTGATGAATGACATTTTTTATCAACAAGCTATGGTTTACTTTGTCAGTGCTGACATATTAAAAATGAGACTATTCAGTTCATGTGCTAAACTTTGAAGCAAGTTTTAAAATTGTTTTGGTTAAGCAAATAGAGAACATTTGGGGTTAAATCACTCAACGTATCCCTACAATCAATCTAATTTCTTCTATCTCATCTTCTGACTTACACAACTCTGTATGGTTGCTTTGGGGTTACAGCACCTTGACATTATAATTGTACCTGGCACTGCCTTATGAAATAAGCCTGGATTTTAAGTAATTATTATGCAGTACTGTTCTTCCTTATAGCTGAATGGTATGCCTCTGCTTCTGCAGATCTGCAGTTTAAAACCATAAACCCTATAAGATTCACTGCTTTAGCATTAAAATGATTACTGCTGCATGGGGTCCCACAGAGCCTTGTAATGACTTAACAGCCATCACTTAAACCTAATCATTAACAGACTTTATGTCTTTTTGATTTGTTGTCAGCTCTCATTTTATAGATTTGCAGCTAGTTAGTTGGGGCCTAGCGTCTATCTTATTGTTATTTATTTATTTTAATTTGGCATCCCTCTGGACAAACCTGCATTTTACTCTTCACATGGTTTATTGTTGGAGTGAGGTTTCAGGGCTTAGGAGACTATTGAATAAAGACAGGCTGAAAAGCAGAGCTAACTATGTCACTTACAGTTTTGATTGATTCCACAGATTTGTTTCCTTCGCTGGCTCTTCTTTTTTTTTTTTCATTCATGTCAAATTCAAACTAAAGCTGATTACCAAACAGTACATCATGTGAAAACTGCTTTCATTTGCAATGTAAACAGGATTTATTTACATTGAGCTGACAGAAAAACTGCTGAAAAAGTACTTAGGTCAACACTTGGTGTCTGTTCGTTTCGATAACAAAGTAGAGGAACATAAGTTGTCCAAGGTCTTGATATATAGCAATTGCTCAATATATAATAAAGCATATAGTTTCACTACTGTTTCATGAACCAGATTTTTTCCACAAAGGATGCCGATATTCTAAACGTTTAATTGCATTTTTAATTGCACATTGAGAACAGGAAATACTTGCCCATTACCAGTAAGTATTAAAAATGTTGCCACAGTGACTATTTTGCAAAACTTGATACAAAAGTCCACATCACTTCCAGTCAAATCAGTAGATATCCATGTAGATATCCATGGTAGATGATTCTTTTCAGACATGCATTATTGTTTGTGCATAATAGAAACCATTAATTCCCTTTAATTGAGGATAATGAACTATGTTTCTGAGATATTTAAAAAATGTACAGTTTAAGTCAATGCTTATTTGTAGTTTCCTACAAAAAAATTATTTTATTTAAGGCAACCTTTAGGAATATTTATCTCTCTCTCACTCTCTCTCTCTCTCTCTCTCTCTCTCTCTCTATATATATATATATATATATATATATATATATATATATATATATATATATATATATATATATATATATATATATATATATATATATATATATGCTATATATAGATAGATAGATAGATAGATAGATAGATAGATAGATAGATAGATAGATAGATAGATAGATAGATAGATGGATAGATGGATGGATGGATGGATGGATGGATGGATGGATGGATAGATAGATAGATAGATAGATAGATAGATAGATAGATAGATAGATAGATAGATAGATAGATAGATAGATAGATAGATAGATAGATAGATAGATAGATAGATAGATAGATAGATAGATAGATAGATAGATAGATAGATAGATAGATATATGCATTCTCTGTAGTGTATATATTTATGTAAATATATTGCCATGTGCAGTGTGTATGCCCACATAATGGAAATAACATTGTAAATAAAGCAAGTGTGGGTTTTACACCAAATCCATGGCAGTTTTTTTTGTTTGGTCTGATATGGATTTATAAGTATGGTGTGATCCTGCACCCTTATTTAACCGCTTGCCGACCACCACAAGTACATATACTGCAGCGGTCAGTACCGGTATGTCACTAGCCTGTGAGCCAATAGGGGGCGCATGACTACCTGAGAGAGGGAGGAGAGAGCAGTCCATTAAACCAAATTGGCTCAGCTTTGGTGCACATGTGATGATAATAAATGCTGAAACAGGAGAGAGTAAACCGAGTACAAGGATGCCTTTATCATTATGCATCATGTAGATGACAGAGGAACAAGGAGAGAAATGACACTTATTATTTTGGTATTCTGGATGAAGACAAGTACACACTATAGAGCAGTGATGGCGAACCTTGTCGCCCCAGATATTTTGGAACTACATTTCCCATGATGCTCATGTACTCTGCAGTGTAGTTGAGCATCATGGGAAATGTAGATGCAAAACATCTGGATTGCCAAGGTTCACCATCACTGCTATAGAGGCTATGCTTTGTTGAATTTTATGTCAGAGGGTTACAACCACTTAAGGGTGTCTAAAACACAAGACTGGTTGATGGGATTTAGAAATCCTTTGGCAGGTAAAGGTTTGTACAGAATATTATTTATTTCTATCTAATATGCACAAGAACAGGGATTTCTTGCTGCATAACATTGCTTGCTGCAGTTATTAACCACTTGCCGACCGCCCACTGCAGTTTTACTGTGGCAGGCTGGCTCGGCTTCACGAAACGACGTAGTACTACTTCGGTCACCCACGTTGTTCTGGGGGGCAAGCGCACGCCGGCGGTGGGTGCTCCTGCCCCCACTAGACAGCGGGGACGCCGATGCATGGGGCCAGCGGCCGCGATTGCTGGTGGCATCCAGGATCGCTCCCGCTGAGAGAGAAGGAGGGTCAGCTGTTGTAAACACAGCCAACGGTTCTTCTCTCTGAAATGATCACAGAGAGCCTGTGATCCTGCTATATAGGATCACACTTCTCTATGGTATTTTCAAAAGCCCCCCCATCCCCCCACAGTTAGAAAACAACCCCTAGGCTCACACTTGACCCTTTGATGACCCCTAGGTTAACCCCTTCCCTGCCAGTGTCTTTATTACAGTAACAGTGCATATTTTTAGCACTGATTACTGTAGTAATGTCACTGGTCCCCCCAAAAGTGTCAAAAAGGTCAGTTGGGGGTCCGATCTGTCCACCATAATGTCGCAGTTCTGCTAAAAATTGCAGATTGCTGCCATTACTAGTAAATATAAATAAATAAATAAATAAAAATGACATACATTTTTCCCCTAGTTTGTAGACGCAATAACTTTTGCACAAACCACAAAAGTTGCACAATACGCTTATTGTGATTTTTTTTTTACCAAAAATATGTAGCAGAATACAAATTGGCCTAAATAAATTAGTTTTTTTGGGGGGGAATGGTATATAGCAGAATGTGAAAAATATTGTTTTTATTTCAGAATTGTCGCTCTTTTTTTGTTTATTGCGCAAAAAATAAAAATCACAGAGATGATCAAATACCACCAAAAGAAAGCTCTATTTATGGGAAAAAAAGAACATTTTTTTTTTGTTAGAGGGGAGGAAAATTACAAAAAAAATTGGGTTTTCATTTCTTGCAAAATTTGGGCAAAAATCAAGAGGTTTTGGTAAATTTTAGGATTCTGACAAAATGAATTGGCGTCCACAGAAAAGGTGAATCTTAATTTGTTTTGTTGGCTTTTCAAGTGTGCAATGGGATTTAAATGGTATCCTGAGAGTTACAAAATGTGCTTTCAATTATCTTTGACCTACGCCAAAAATGGTTCATAACTGGCCTCATATTTTTTTACTATTTGTTTTCAGAAAAAAAGCATAGAAAGGGAAAAAAAAGAAAATCAAAAATGTATTTTTACATACTTTAAATATAATTATATTTTAAATATAGTTGTATGCAAATACAATGAATTATTTTCTTTCTCTGAGGAACAATGTACATTAATGACAAAACTGATCTTCCTGTTTCAGGCTGTTCCTATTCTTTTTATAATGCTTATAACAGAAATTGTTGTAAGTTAGAGAGTGACCAGGATGATACAGTAGTTAAGTTTTCATCTTTCTTACGCATTCCTTTATACTACTATAGCTAGCTACCCTTCTCTGTAGATGGAGAGACAAGCAGTTCCCAGGTAAAAGGACAAGGTCCAAATGCTTTAGGAGGAATGTCACATTGCTGAATCCAGGCCACGAACCCCTGCTGCTTCCACTCTCTATGGATGGCATAATTTGGAAGCTTTTTATAACCTCTATTTAAAGTTATCACCAGAGGGTAAAGACATTGTGTAAATGTCCATATTGCGTTACCATAACAACAGCACAGACTTCTAGTTTCATTTTCCATCTTGAAAAAGAATAATGATACCATTATTTTATTAGGTGTGCAACATAACTAATCCAGGAAATCTTCAGAAATGTTTTAGGAGTTACTTTATTAGATTTTATTTTCAAGAGCATTTCATTATTTTTATGCAAACAAAAAAATAGAAATCACCACAGATGTTTATTAATTTTAGTAATAACTATTATTATTATTATTATTATTATTAATAATAATAATAATAATAATCATCATCTTACTTGAGTACAAAGTTTTGAGTATATAAGTGTACTGGTGCTTATATCCCTTAAACTTCATACAGTACACAACAATAGAATAATTTTACTTTTTAGACACCACATACCACATAAGCAAAAATATATTAAAAAAGATTGCAGCTTATTATTATGTCAAAAACTAAAATACCTGACATATAAAAAGATGATAAACACAAACATAGGATAGATATATTTTAATATGTTTAATATAAGATATAAAAAGATGGCTGATGTTCATGTTACAAATACGGTAATCACCAAAAGAAACTCTGTTTATTTAAAAAAAATAAATAAAAACTGTAAAAACGGTCTCTTTATCTATCTATCTATCTATCTATCTATCTATCTATCTATCTATCTATCTATCTATCTATCTATCTATCTATCTATCTATCTATCTATCTATCTATCTATCTATCTATCTATCTATCTATCTATCTATCTATCTATCTATCTATCTATCTATCTATCTATCTATCTATCTATCTATCTATCTATCTATCTATCTATCTATCTATCTATCTATCTATCTATCTATCTATCTATCTATCTATCTATCTATCTATCTATCTATCTATCTATCTATCTATCTATCTATCTATCTATCTATCTATCTATCTATCTATCTATCTATCTATCTATCTATCTATCTATCTATCTATCTATCTATCTATCTATCTATCTATCTATCTATCTATCTATCTATCTATCTATCTATCTATCTATCTATCTATCTATCTATCTATCTATCTATCTATCTATCTATCTATCTATCTATCTATCTATCTATCTATCTATCTATCTATCTATCTATCTATCTATCTATCTATCTATCTATCTATCTATCTATCTATCTATCTATCTATCTATCTATCTATCTATCTATCTATCTATCTATCTATCTATCTATCTATCTATCTATCTATCTATCTATCTATCTATCTATCTATCTATCTATCTATCTATCTATCTATCTATCTATCTATCTATCTATCTATCTATCTATCTATCTATCTATCTATCTATCTATCTATCTATCTATCTATCTATCTATCTATCTATCTATCTATCTATCTATCTATCTATCTATCTATCTATCTATCTATCTATCTATCTATCTATCTATCTATCTATCTATCTATCTATCTATCTATCTATCTATCTATCTATCTATCTATCTATCTATCTATCTATCTATCTATCTATCTATCTATCTATCTATCTATCTATCTATCTATCTATCTATCTATCTATCTATCTATCTATCTATCTATCTATCTATCTATCTATCTATCTATCTATCTATCTATCTATCTATCTATCTATCTATCTATCTATCTATCTATCTATCTATCTATCTATCTATCTATCTATCTATCTATCTATCTATCTATCTATCTATCTATCTATCTATCTATCTATCTATCTATCTATCTATCTATCTATCTATCTATCTATCTATCTATCTATCTATCTATCTATCTATCTATCTATCTATCTATCTATCTATCTATCTATCTATCTATCTATCTATCTATCTATCTATCTATCTATCTATCTATCTATCTATCTATCTATCTATCTATCTATCTATCTATCTATCTATCTATCTATCTATCTATCTATCTATCTATCTATCTATCTATCTATCTATCTATCTATCTGCAATATGCATTGGCAAATTGCAAAAATATTAAACTCCAAATCCAAAGTTGTAACATATACTTACAGAAAGTGGCGAACGTAGTACTTTTCTGCCAAATAAATTGTGATTAAAAACAATCCTGGTCAGTAAGTCCAGGGACCATCACTGATGGTTAAGGGGGTAGATACAGCTATCTAGATACATATATAATCTACATACAATACCAAATGTAGTCAACTATAGATCATTCCCCATATACTGTGCAGAGAGGCATGAACTGACCTGGTGTTTCCTGGAAAGAAAAAGGAGAAGTAACAAAGTAGTACCTTCTTTCCACTTCTATATGCTTCTCTATTGCAAGATGTAGAACAGATGCCAGCACTGTCAGCATGGTCCTCCTATTGCGACCAACCTATGGTGGTCAATGTTACTATTTTGGCCTGACGTGGGAGGGACACCTGTTACTGAGGTCCCCTTTTCCGCCACGTACAGCACCGTGGTAATGTCATCAATGCTGAACAGTGCCCCCTTCTGACATTTGGGTGTTGACAAAAAGTACTCCCTTTGTGATGGTGTTCTCTTTGATAATTAGACTAAACAGATTGTAATATAACATTTGTTTATGTGGTATGTGGTGCCTAAAAGTTTCATTTTTGTATTGTTATGTACTGTAACAATAAAAATAACAATAATGTGAAAAACATTTACATTTTCAAAATTTCACATTTTTTTTACTGCAGTCCAAGATTTAAAGCAGAACATAACTCACCTCCTCCCACTCTTTCACTGATGCTGACATCTTCACACAGTGTTTTTCTGGATTCAGGATCTTTGGCCATTTTGATTGGGTGGGTCAGAATACCACAAACTTTACACATACATAGGGGAATTTCCAAATTTACCATTCTTCCAGAAGCACATTTGTGAAGTCAGGTGGCCTGGCTCACATTCTCCACTCTAATTCATCCCAATTGTGTTCTGTCGGGTTGAGGTCAATACTCTGTGCAGGCCAGTCAAGTTCCTCTACCACAAACTCGCTCATCCATGTCTTTATGGACCTTGCTTTATGCACTGGTGAGCAGTCATGTTAAAACAGGAAGGGGCCATCGCTAAACTGTTCCCACATGTCTTGATATGCTGACGTATTAAGAGTTTCCTTCAGTGGAACTAGGGGGGTAAGCCCAACCCCTGAAAAACAACCCCTCACCATAATCCCACTTCTACCAAATGATTTGGACCAGTACACAAAGCAAGGTCCACTTGACTAGCCTGTACCTCAACCTGATAGAACACCTTTGGGATGAATTAGAGTGGAGACTGCGAGCCAGGCCTTCTCATCCAAAATCAGTCCCTGACCTCACAAATGCGCTTCTGGAAGAATGGTCAAACATTCCCATAGACACACTCCTAAACCTTGTGGACAGCCTTCCCAGAAGAGCTGAAGCTGTTATAGCTGCAAAGGGAGCGCCAACTCAATATTAAACCCTACAGACTAAGACTGTGATACCATTAAAGTTCATGTGTGTGTAAAGGCAGGGGTCCCAATACTTTTGACAATATATTGTATATGGTCATCAGACTCCGGGGCAAGTCAAATCCAGGCAATTGTTGATTAATTGTACTTGAATAATTGCCCAAGGCTAAGTTCAGTTCAATGGCCCCTCCAAACTTTTTTTTTTAATTTTAAAATTAATTGAATAAGCATTTCTGCAGGTTTTGAAAGGCGATGTCTGCATTTTGAATGAGATCTTATTCACTGGAATAGGAATACTCTTTTCAAATTAAATGTGGTGATCACAGTCAATATCAAAAAGATAGTTCTATTTGCAGGTAGTATGCATGCTTCCCGTGAGTGATTGATCACGTTAAAGAAAACTTTTTATCAAGAGAAATATGAAAGCTGCCTTTTCTGACCTCCTACTGAAAACGTCTAAAGACTTGAAAAGATTGAATTGACTCTTTATAAACAGCATTAAAGTGTAGAACTTTACTTGAGAAGCAGAATTTTTTTAGCATCATCATGTGGCCTCCTGCAGTCTGGGAGCCTTGCTGCTATCATACACCACCACTGCTTTCAGGTGCTTCTTAGCTGCTTTAAGTTGTTATGAATTGCTAAATTAGTTGTTTTGAACTGCTTGTGAGTAACTTTTGGATTCCCATTGACCTGTATAGGAAAGAAAAGCATGCTCAGATTGTAGCAAACACCCATGTACCAAAACTCTTAAATACACTCCCTTTTATGGAGCCAATAACGTAACCTGGAGTGGTATCCAATAAGACCTATTAAAGGATAAGTTCACCTTTACAGAAAAAAATTATAAATGCAAATACAGTATGTTACAGAAAAAAATGTGCATTTATTATGTTTTCTTGCAGGATCCTGGAAAGCTTTACACCCACGATCAGTAAATCCCAGGTGCAATGTGGGCTCCTGAAGACATGTCCTCCAATTTTCATCCCATACCTCTGTACGAAAGCCAGAGGACATGTTAGTGGACTATGAGAGCGGGAGGAACATGTAACATGTTTACTTGGTGAATTTAGCTTTTAATTATAGGACATTTGTCTTGTCAAACATTGTGTTTGTAATAAGTAAAAGCCTCAGAAAAAGCTAATGGGGAATGCCTTATGACTAGTGCAATGTTAATGGAAATCTTTGGCTCTGGAATTTCATTGTGTTGCAATTTTAAGGGGCATAACAGAGAATTAAAGACATGGATACATGGAATATTACACCCTAAACTCTACTGACAATACTTTAAAAGTCAAATAGGTGTGTATAAATAGAAGAGAGTCCATATCCTAAAGACAGTTTCAGTGTGATAGCCACAACCAGCACCCAAACACACAGCCTCTTACCAGGTAGTATAGACCCTCATTACAAAGGTCTATACAGGCAACGTTTTAAACATCAGGCTGAGATGGTACAAAATATCTCCACTTGTCCACTAATGATCATCTCCACAGTTAAATCATATCAGATAGTATAGACCCTCATTACAAAGGCCAATACAAACAGTGTACAAAGCATCAGGCACAGATGGTAGAAAGTTTCTCCCATAATCTACTATCGATCATCTCCACAGATGTATCAAATCATATAAAAACAAAATAGAAAACTCCTCATTGTGTAGACATATAAAATAATTTATTGAGTTAAAAATATCTACTCACATGTAGGTATCATTGTATTGATGTGTGTACAACTAATTTGTGTCTTTCAAATCAGTAGAATGGCTGCCACAGGGTGCATCGGCGCTGCACGTCGTCGGCTCCTCCTCCCTACGCATTTCATCACTAAATTGCGTCTTTAAATATCTATGCATATTCTCAGTATATTCAGTTAAACTTAGGTTTGCTAGGCCTCATTTTTCCAGGAATAGCCTGGGTGATTAATACTTCAAGTGATTGTAAAGTCCCGTGCTTTTTTTTTTTAAATAACAAACATGTAATACTTACCACCTCTATGCAGTGGTTTTGCAGGGAGCAGCCCAGATCCTCCTCTTCTCGGGTCCCTCTTCACTGCTCCTGGCCCCTCCCTCCTGTCGAGTGCCCCCACAGCAAGCAGCTTGCTAGAGGGACACCGGATGCCAAGCTGCAGCTCCGTGTGTCCATTCAGACAGAAAGCTGCCATTCGGCCCCGCCCCCTCTTTCTCCTGATTGGCTAACTGTCTTTGACAGAAGTGGGAGCCAATGGTGCTGCTGTTGTGTCTCAGCCAATCACGAGAGAGATTTCGGCAGAGGGACTCGTGGACATTGGTGGATAGAGATGGGGCACAGGTAAGCATTAGAGGGGCTGAGGGGGGCTGCTACACACAGAAAGCTTTTTATCTTCATGCATAGAATGCAATTCCTTTCAGCTACCCCTGTTTTAGCAGAGAGAATCAAAAACCAAGGCATTTTTTAAAAATATGGCATGTCTGTATGAATGTTGTATGAATGTTCCAGGATAAAGCAAACTAATCTTAAAAATGCTCCCTCCCTCTTCTAACACCTATTCTAACTAACCTGTGTAAGAAAGATCTGCTTACCTATTTTGGGGTCCGGTCACATGATCAGATTTCCGTGTCAGCCAGCCGCAGCTGCAGTGTGGGGGATGAAGCTCCGACAATGGACAGGCCATTGAAGCAGATGGGTGATATCACCACTCCCAGACATTTCCAGCTGTTATCGAGCATGCTTTCTTCTCCCCTGCAGCAGATGCTGACTGGCACAGGGGAGTTTGCATGACCAGACTGGAATGGCCTGAAAATAGGTAAGTATACAGATCTTTCTTACACAGATTAGTTAGAATAGGTGTTAGAAAGGGGCATAAGCATTTTTAAGATTCATCCATGAATTCTACTTCAGATCTGCTACTTATATTAGAGCTATTAGAGCTTATGTGTTACAGATTATATCACTGTCTTCTGGTGATACATGCTCAAAAGTCGCATGCTCAGATACTTTATTTACTTGATTATTATCCTAAATTGCCTGTTACTTTATTTAAAAAAATCCTAGCAGCACCAAATAACTTAAAAAGCAGCAGGCATTTATGGTTACTGGTGTCACACCACATTAGCACAGTTTCACCTTTAAAAATTAATTGAGGACCTAACAGCACATTTGTTCAGCTTATCTAATTGCATTGCTAATGAGGCTAAAGTTAACAATAAAGGCCTTGTCTCTAAAATTTAGCTACATGGCTATTGCAATTAAATTATTGCCACACAACCAAGGGATTTGCATCTCCATTCTTTTACTTTTCACAGTAAAATGTTAAAGAATTTCCATCAATGTATTAGTAACGAGGGTCTTGCAATATAAATATAAAAGGAGCCTTAATGGATATTATTCTATAGGATGGATTTTATTGTGATAATATAAGCATAATTATAGCATATCATATTTAATATGCATTTGTCTAACCTGAAAAGGGTTATAATGTGTCAGAGCATACATGGACATGGCTAGTTTTAATGGGCAGAAGTGACATTCTTACAGTAACTACACTTAAGTTGATATCTACCTTTTTTTTTTTTAGCTATACATCTGCAACATTTATTGTATTATTGTAATGTAGTACATTTTACTAACATTATTTTCAAATAACCACAGTAGTTAGACCCATCAATTTCCTGTATTTATTGTGACATCAGAACCAAAGTACAAAAAACATGGTTAAATGCAGAAGGTATACTACAAACGTCATCCAATAGTCTGATTATTTAAGGGAATTTAGAATCATTTACAATCTACTTTTTTAACTATTATGTATTAAATTTGTGTTTTATAAAGTTTTCTATTGTTTATGTAAACTCTGTATTTTAAAATTCACATTTCAACATTGGTGTTGCAAAGCTGTGTGTGATTTCTACTTAGGGTTCTTTCACACGGGCTTTCTGCCCGGTGGACTTAATTTTGCTCAGCGGGGGATGGATGCGCCGATGACACCCCGCTGAACAGGTGGATGACAGGTCTGTCTCTGCTTATTTTGCAGAGATGGACCTGTCAGATCCTCGCTCTCTTCTATGGGAGATGGGATGAAAAATAGAGTTTCAATCCGCCTGGATTTCACGGACAGGATTGGGTAGCAGAGGGTGTAACGGAGATGTCACCGCTGACATCCGCCGCTCCATAGGGATGCATGGAGCATCCGATCATGTCCGCCTGAAAAAACTGACAGTCGGACCTGATCGGAAAGCCTGTGTATAAGGGGCCTAACGCTGCCAGGAGTGTTTACAATTAACCTTTTATTTACAAGTTTTTCAAGACACTCGTACCTGCCCATTTAGGACAGGGGCACAGTGCATACTAAAAGTTCACCTACCAAGGAATACTTATTGACACATATACTCTTTTGGTCTCCCTGCTACAGAGGTCCACCCTAAGCAAACTCCAGTTTCAGAGTTTACCTGGGTGAATGACATCACCCCCCCCCCCCCTGAACATGATAGTATTCTGGTCTGGCAATTGGCCACTCAGTTCTCATGCTCCCCCATCAGGAGGCACTGGTGTTTATCTAAATCCTATGCTTTGAAGTGTAATTAAACCCATAAATGTAACTGTTTCTCAAAACAGTTACATTAAAGACATGCCTTTGATGATAACAGTTACAGTTGCATGTGCTCTCAAGCAAACTATAATGCCATCAAATGGCTGGTGTCATAATTGATCACATTTGAAGTTA
Source organism: Pelophylax lessonae (assembly GCF_965119305.1). Classification (NCBI taxonomy): domain Eukaryota; kingdom Metazoa; phylum Chordata; class Amphibia; order Anura; family Ranidae; genus Pelophylax; species Pelophylax lessonae. Next base: position 186,707,345 of record NC_138772.1, on the reverse strand, counting down.
AAGCATTTTTCCAGCCTCCCCCTCAAAAAACTAAAAGTCAGCAGCTACACATACTGTAATTACTGACTTTTAATAATAGGACACTTACCTGTCCTGGAGTCCAGCGATGTTGGCACCGCAGCCGATGTTTCTATCAGCTGTTGGGTGCTGCCGCCACCTTTGCCGGTAAGGGAACCCGACAGTGAAGCCTTGTGGCTTCACGGGCAGGTCCCTACTGTGCATGCGGGAAGCATGCTGCGCATTCAGATTGGCTTGGTGGTGAGGGAAGGAGGAGGGGGCAAACTTCCGAGAAAACAGGTACCCGTCCCCCCTCCCCCCCTGTAAGGTGCCAAATGTGGCACCTGGAGGGGGGGAGGAAGCAAATGAGAGGAAGTTCCACCTTTGGGTGGAACTCCACTTTAAGATCGCAGCTTCCTTGACTGTAAAGGATAGGAGGGTTTAGTTCCACTTTAAAAAAAAAATTAAAATCAGTGTAGTAACTAATAATGTTATAGTTTTCCCAAGCTCTGCCATTGTCAGTTTTGTTGGACAGCATAATCTACATGTAAATGTGAATTAGGACACCTGAAATATAAATATATGCTGAATACTATCATTCTGTAATTGATTACAAACAGCATGGAATGTTTATGAACCTTTAAAACATTATTTTCATTTTTGATTGGTCTGTATATGTGAAATAACTTTAATGACTTGATTTACATATACAAGTAATGCCAAACACTTTGCTAATGTAATAACATGAAATTTACCATACTTTCTAATTATGGCTTTCAAGCTTGCTGAACAAAATATTACTGTTAAAGCTGGATTCTGTCCAGACAGCTTAAAGCTCAACTGAAATCACAGAGATAGATTTTCAGTCAGATAGGCATCTTGTGCCAACTACCACCATTGTCATAACCCTGCCTTATCTTTCCTTTTACAGCTGTTGTGCAGTGTGTCTAAATATCACTGTGCAATCTGATAGGCACCAGAGTGCAATCTAACAGATCAGGTCATAGACACAATGAAGTATTGTCACATCTATCAGGTCATCATTCTTCTTTCCTCTCTTGTTAGTAGATGCCAAGTGCCCTCAAACATGGTAGACTATGGCTGGCAATAAATTACTATTTTTCTTTTTTTTTTTTTATAAACATATTTCACTACCCACATAAGTGAAGTGGGGAAAGGACCTGCTGTGGCATTGTATTCTGACAACGGGACTCCTCCGCTGTCAGAATACACTGATCGGTGGCTGCAGTCCATATGGCCAGCTTAACAGTGCTGTGAAGAGCAATGTTCATTTTTTTAAACAGTTTTGTCCCTCCTTCAGCTTAAGTTGTGTACTGTGCTGTTCCCTTGGCAGAAAAAAAAACACTCATATAGAGTGTTTTTTTTGTGCATAGTTTAGGCGAGTTTTGGAGAGTTTACCGCTTTTTCTGCCAATCAAAAACACAAACCAAAAGGGTTTTTTTTCCTACCTCTAAACGCTGAACTCAAAATATGCCTTCTAAGTGTCCTAATGTGCATGGACATACAGGATAACACTGAGCTGCTTCTACAGGCAAAACACTAAACCTCTGTAAAAGCAGCAATTTTTAAGCCAGTGTGCATGGACCCTTTCAGTTTATATTAGTAGTGATTAAAATATATTTAACATTTTATTGAATAGGCAATAGGATTATATTTTTTTTCCTGGAGTTTAGCTTTAGCTCTCATATTACTTTGACAAAAACAAAGCACAAACAGGAACAGGCAGATTAGTCTTCAGTACATATGTTCCAATTAAAAGTCTACAATCTAATATCCAATAATCAATGGTGATGTTAACACAAATGGTCAGGAAGAAAATGTCTGCAAATAATCTACCTGCAGCATCATGCACTACGCACAGCACTCATTAGTGTCTAAAAGACAGCAGAAAATAACTCAACCGTAGCAATAGTAGGTCAACTTTTCTATAATGTATTTGAGAGAATGAATAAAGATCATGAATCTACACAAGTTAAAGATTAGAATGCTTTGTTGATTTTCTGTTAAAACTCCATCAGTGCCACCCAGAAGGTCACAAGATTAATTAGCAAAACCTTTGCTTCCTCTTGGGAACTGTGTTCCTTTTAATAATCAATTTAGAGCCAAGTTGGTCCCCAAGAGCAAGGTACTTTCAAGTTGTAATGCATTTCAATGGAATTGTGACCTGGTCAATAAATGGTCTGTTGCTTCAAACCTTTAGAGGGTCAACATGTTCTTCTTTTTCTATTAGGGAAAGATAGATCTCTTAAAGCAAAGAATGGATTAGTACATAGAACTTTGGATTCCAGTAAACAAAGAAACGTAGATCAACCTTTACAACCTTTATTACTTTAATGTTTTTCAGTGTACATTTGTACAAACAAATAATACATACAGTGTATATGCTCTTTAGGCATCGTAGTATCAGCTATTTCTTATTTTCCTCATTTTCTATTTCAATTTTGATTCAGCATGAAAATGTATGTGCTTTGTAATCTCATTGGTCAATAATATATTTTGTTTTTGTCTCAGAGAAAATCCTAAATCAAAAGCAGCCCTATTGAACTACTATGTTGCCACAATACACTTACAATTTTATTTTACTGGTGAGCCCAATCAAAAATAATCTTACTTGAAAGAGACCTTAAAGAGACCTTGTTGCTTTTCTAGAAGATCTAATGCAACTTTACCCTGTAAAAGAAACAAACGCATACAGATTCTCCACCAAGTGCCATGATCCCTGGGAGAATCCATGGCATCTGCAAGAGAGTAAAGTGTAGGTATAAGCAAATCAACCTGGGTTTGGTTCATAGACTATTCATCAAACTCATGGTAAAATCTGGAAAGTGTGAGCTTTAACTTTAATCCTAACCCCATTGATGTCAATCTTAAAAATCAATTCTGGGCATTTTCAAGGCTAATAGCCATAGGAGTGTCAAATAATTTCACAATGTAAAAGAAACAAATGCATATAAATCCTCCACTGAGTGCCATGATGATCTTCCTGCCAGGTGCTACATCACTTCATCAAACTCATGGTGAAATCCGTGTGAACTTTTAGCCTAAAATCCATTGACGTCAATCTTAAAAAAATCAATTTTGGACATTTTCAAGGCTACTAGGCAAGGGATTGTCAAATAAAGAGCATGGGGATACGAGAGCTAATATAGGGGTCATTTACCAATGCAAAATATATTTGAAAAAATACCATATAGCAGGAAAAGGATCCTCCTTTTTTGCCAAGAAAAACACATTTCCTATCGAATACACAATTGGGATATGCTGTTAAGCTGTATATACTTTTATTCTTAAAGAGTATAATTCTTATGGCCTAAATAAAGCAGCACCACAATCTGATTTATTTCATCTTAAAAAAAAAACTGTAGTTTACCTTAATAAATGTAATAACATTTTAATAAAATGGCAAAACAAAGACCACAAAAACACTTCAAAGCCACATTCTACTCCCATCCCCTTATCCCCAATTCAAATATTAAAAATATAAAAGTATGTGTTTGGGTGAAGTTGGTAAAGGTACCAGTCATTTGGGTATCGCGTGAATGAGGAAACATATGACTATGTACCAAAAGGCTTGGTAGGAGCAGCACCTCACTAATACTGTTTAACAACAAAGGCTTGCATTCAATATCAGGACAAGAACCTTAAGTCTGCATCTTGTGGGGGAAAAAAATGTAAATCACCACTTACTCTGAGAAGTAGGCACCACACCTCCTATTACTTACAGAGAACCCAAAAGTCCAGCTAAATCCCAGCTTAAACTTGTCCACCCTTGGTACTGCACTCTGACATGCGTATTTAAGTTCTCTCCCTCATACTCTCCACTTTGCTGGAGGCAGTGTGGAGAAAGAGGTTCATTGCTGCAAACATGGTGGCACTATTCTAAACTACTCCCATTTTGGGCCAGTTTCTTTCAATTCATCTCATCAGTGACGGGATTGAAAATGAATCCAGACCCCGCATTAGCACTCCTTCTAAATTACGAGCGATGGCCCAAGCGTCACTCCCGTTCATCATACACTGCAAGATCGCAGCCAGGAGATCCATCACATTTAACTGGAAACAAGTAGAACCCCCAGACATCTTCTTTCACAGTCAACCTTAACACCCAAACCAAATTTGAACTTATGTTTTCCATCAAGAATAGTGTAGGTCAAGCTTTCTGGTCTCAGTGGTCCCCCTGGCGACAACATTCATCTTGTACATAATGATGACACAATATTTCTCAATGTTCCACTGGGAAGCCATCCTTTATGTTCCCCAAGACTTTCACTGGCAAACCCCCCTCCTTTCTTTTAGAAGTACTCGGCTGGGTCCAATGTTTTATCCTGATATTACATCTTTATACCTTTCCTCTTTATTCCCCATATGTACAATTTTCTGTTGCTGTTGTAACGATAAATATTGCATATGTCTACGATTAGATTCCACTCCTTGGAATGATATTATTTGAATCCCATGTTCCGGGTTCATTTGGAAAACAAATGTGTTGTCATTATTTGTATCTCATTTTCAAAATTAATAAAATATGTTTGAAATAAAAAAAATAAGTCCAGCTAATTAAAACAACAGTTATTTTCTATGAGAACTGGCTCTGAACTTCATAGTCTGTCCTTATGCAACTTACTGTTGGCTTGTAGCTAATGAGGGAACCCCATGAATCAATATTAAAGGAGCTGAGGTGACAAGAAGCAGACCAGTAGACATAAGGGTTAGTTTGTATGTGCATTTACACTGCATTTACACTGCACAATGAACGAGAATATCAGGCACCTGGAGGTAACTGCTTTCCATAGTAAATGGTGCTTTTCAGTTGTTTTATTTTCCTCTACTGAGCATCATGGACATATGGTTTTACCATGACTATTAATAAAATGCATCCTGTGAATCTGATAATAAAATCAATAACCCATTTAAATGCAATGGTAGTTTTCAGATAGCTAGGATGTCAAATTATACCAATGTAAAATAAAAGGAATCAGTCTAGGTTTTGGATGTATACATTTGTTTGAGTAAGCATCACAGTGTTGTCTTTTTGGCTATGAGGATTTTCAAAATATACAATAGTGTACTCATAATTTTCTTGTTTCAGTCATCACATCAGCATTTTGGCATGAGCCAAAAAAATATTTGCTCTTAGCTGAGCAAATTTCAACAACTGTTTGCTGCCTTTACATCTCTGTAATTAATATTTCTCTTTCAGAACTCCTAACATAGGGTCTAATAACTGCTTTCACAGCAAAGTTCATCTAACTAATATATATTATTTAAAGAACTTGTCAATTACAACTCCCATGCAAATTAGATAATTTATAGCAAGTAGAAAACACTAATATCATATTTTAATGGCATCTGACATTATGGAACATACATCTAATTTTATTTATAGATTTACCCAGTATTCCTATATTTCGCAATACCTAAATATATGTCTTTTGAAGTAAGCCCTGATCTTCATAAACTGAATTATAACCCTTAGGAATCAGAACCCCTCTGCCCCTCAACACATTTTATAACTGGCAGAATCATGTATCTCTTCATCAACCTAATCTCTCTGAACGTAACCCCACTAATTAATTAGCAAAGTAAGTGATTTATATTGATTTAAAAGTATTATTTGTGGTGGTTAGAAGTGACATGAATTACTTTGAGTGGATAATCAGGGATAATCTAAAGGCTCTCTGAAACATAACCAACAGGGTTCCAGGGGGCCTATGCCCTTGTGAGTAGGCCAATAGTGGCTAAATAAGAAATAAGTACTATGGTTCAAACAGTGAGGAATCAAAATTACTGGGAGAAACTTAATTATCTACAGCTGCAAGATTTTGGTATACTTGGGGATATGATCATGTAGAGTGGCATTAATATTACCATGAATCATGGCACTCATAATACAGATCTTGACCTCAAGTAATAGACCTCAATTCATAGAAGAAGTTTAAACTGAACAGTGTTAATAATATCTGTGGGATATTGATTTAGAATCACTACAATTGGGTCTGGATCTGGGGGATTTGTTGAGAAAGAGAAGATGAAAAACTGTGGTCCAAATCCTGTAAACAATTGGGTACAACCACCAGACATGGAAGTGCATTCCCAAATCTTTGCAGCCCGAAAGCACAGTGGAGGGTAGTTGGGTAAAAATGAAAAAATGTGCGAAGGGCCAGGTATCAGCCAGAGAGGACCTTTTATATTGTTTCCAGTGCAGCAACATTCACAGAGTAGGACTTAGTAGTCAGCCAGATAGCAGTCCAATCCCCAGGCTTAACAGTGAAACCGAGGTCTGACTTCCAATTACTAACTTATAATAGAGGCTGTGGGAAAAGCCTGGTAAGCATCATAAGATACAGGGTGGAAATCTGACCCAGGGCATTAAGATTATCACTTTTAACACATATGTAGCTGAAATAAGGCTGGGGGGTGCACACAGCAAAATGTAACAGTGTTGGATATATTGAATGAAGGTTGGAAAGAGGCATCTCTTGTGACAAATAGGAAATGTTGCATATTTGCATATGCTAATTATGGGTAGCAGTGTACGGCAGTCATAGCTTTCCATGTGTCTGTATTTTTTCATGAAAAATACACAAAGTTCAAGAGCTTGAAGTTAGGGTAGCTGGATATAATTTAATTTATATAAAAAACCAAAAATAATGGAAAAGGAGTGTGAAACTGATAACAAAGGTATTATTGGTTATGTGCCCATAGATATCATTAAATGTATTAATCTTCCTTTTTTTTTTTTTTTTTTTGCATAAAATCATTGGAAAGGCATGTCAAACCTGTATTGCACAGTAAAGACCCACAGGTGGTGCCTATTATCATTTATGAGATGCAATGTCTGCTATATAAAGTAAGACATGAACTCTAACATTGAAAACCTACAGAGAAAAACATGAAATACTCTAAATGGAAGCTCTTGGAAAAATCTTTTAATCCCAATGGAGAGCAGATTGATATATTGGGCTAGGGAGAATTGGCAGAAGTACTTCTTTTGTGGATGGTGATTGTGGCAGAAGCACACACAATTACATGCTGGGTCTGAGTTTGTATTCTTTGTTCAGCCCAACAGCACTAGGGACAGGAGATCCATTATTAGATAGAAAACTTCCATTAGTTTCTGTAGGCTGTGCTTCTGTGAATAAAATATTTGAACCACTTTCCCTTCCCCTATTTTTTTTTTTTTTTCCAACAAGTTTATTGAAGAGTAATGAGGTTAACAACATGTAATTATACTTTTCACATTGTATGAAGAAAAAACAATCAAATCTGATCCAATAACATTATAAACGAATAGGTATCAGTTTACATTAGGCAAAAGACATAATCAGATGTCAAGGAAAACGTATGTTGTAACACGTGTTAATACAGGAATGATAAAACTGAGGTGATTCGCCCTTTAGAGTGAGAAGTTTTATGCTGAAACAACATAACCCATGAAATATGGCTGTTAAGGGCTAACATCTATTTCCGCTTAATAAGGCTAAAATAACAGAGTAAGAGGTAGAATAACAGAGGAAGTGGGGGAGCGGACCCTCTGACCAGCATTGGGTCCGCTGGGATGGGGAAGGAGTAAGCTAGAGAAGTAAGATGGGGAAGAGGGAGAGGGAAGGCAAGGAGAGTGGGCAGAGGGGAGGCGGGTAGGGATCAAATAAACATGTGTCTAAGCCACTTTAGGGATCATGGAGATAATAAGTGATAATACGGAGGAGGTGGAATAATTAAATAGTAGAAGAGTTAGTAAGCTGTTCATATTCGGCGGAGTATCGGAAAATGATCCAATCTTTCCAGATTTTAAGATATTTGTTTGGAGAGTCATGAACTGTAGATATGAGCTCCTCCATTTCGGAGATTTTGTTGATCTGGGTGAGCCAAGTATGAAGGGATGGGACTTTTGTGGTACCCCAAAGTCTGGGGATGCAAAGCTTAGCAGCATTTATCATGATCATAGGAAGGGATTTGAAGTACTTAGGTGGAGAGTTGGGGTGAAAGTGCAGTAGAAACTGAGCTGGATGTAATTGTAAGTCTTGGGTGGTTATTTTGAGTATGTAGGATTTGACCGTGTTCCAAAATGGCTGTATCAGGTGACAGGACCACCAAATATGTAGTAAATCTGCATGAGATTGTTTGCACCTCCAACATTCATTTGGGATATCTTTGTTATATTTGTTGAGCAGGAATGGGGTGCGGTACCATTTGGTAAGTATCTTATAATTATTTTCTTGAATGGATACATTTATTGATCCTTTTAAGATGTTACGATATATTTTTTCCCATTGGGGATCTGTCAGAGATAAGTCCAAATCAGTGCCCCAATCATCACACAGTTTGCCAAGTTGTATAGGGCAAGAATCCCATAGAAGAGAGTGTATAGCTGATAGCAGGTGTCGCTGAGGTTGTTGAAGTGCACAAATTTGTTCAAATTTGGAAAAAGGTGCCGCTTTAGGATTTTTTTTCAAGTGTGTGGAGACAAAGTAATGGAGTTGTGTGTATTCCCACCAGGTCAATGCGGGACTAAGTATAGCATTTTTGAGATCCTGAAAGTTAGGAAATTTCCCATTTTGTAGGAGGTGGAAAATGCGAATTCCTATATCATTGGGAACCGAGCGCAGGGTGTGTGAGGATTGGCCCGGAGGGAATTGCGAGTTGTCTAGTAAAGGAGTAAGGAGGCTATGTTTCCGGATTAGTTGGTGTTTGGCGTTAGCTGTATGAAAACAACGAATGGTGGGACCTATTAACGGGTGTTTTTTTAGGGAGTCCTGTAAGGAGGAATAAATTAGCCAAGGGGTACTTTGAATGGGAATCTGGGAGAGAGAGTCTTCCAATTCAACCCAATCCTTTTTGTGCTTCTGTGCGTGCCAATCTGCTATGCGTAAGAGGTGGGATGCCTGGTAGTACAAGTAGATGTCTGGGATTCCCATTCCACCTTTGGATTTGGGTCTTGAGAGTGTCTCAAATTTAATGCGAGGGGCTTTGTGATGCCAGATAAAGGATCTGATGGCCTTTTTTAAAGTGGAGAAGAAGTGTAAGGGTATTTGAATGGGAACCGTTTGTAGTAGGTAGAGGATACGCGGGAGCACATTCATTTTGACAATTGCAGCACGACCGAACCATGAAAAGTGTACCTTATTCCACTTTTTAAGGTCTTGGAAAATATCTTGTGAAATAGGAAGATAATTCTTTTTGAATAGGTTATTTAGATCCGTGGGGATTTCGATACCCAAGTATGTGATGGTATCCGTTTTCCATTCGTAGGGGAAGGATAGTTTACACTGCTCAACTATTGGGTCAGGGAGGGATATGTTAAGTGCTTCCGATTTGAATCTATTTATTTTGAAGTTAGAAATGTATTGAAATAATTTCAACTCTTTTTGTAAATTGGGGATTGAGATAAGGGGATTGGAGAGGAATAGCAGAACATCGTCTGCATAGGCAGCAATCTTATATTGGTTAGAGTTGGAGTGTACGCCTGAAATGTTAGGATTTGTTCTAATACTATTGAGAAGGGGCTCAAGTGTGAGTATGAATAGAAGAGGAGACAGGGGGCAGCCCTGACGGGTTCCGTTGCTGATGGAGAAGGCATTCGATAGCGAGCCGTTCACACGTACCCTTGCTGATGGGCTGTGGTAAAGTGCAAGTATGAGGGACATCAACCTGGGTCCCAGACCGACTGACTGAAGGATCGCTTCCAAGTAGTCCCAGGCAAGTCTATCGAATGCCTTCTCCGCATCAAGAGATAGCAGGAAGCCGGTCTGTGAGGAAGAAGAAAGAATGTGGTGTATATTAAGGGCTTTAAGTGTGTTATCCCTAGCTTCCCTGCCAGGCACAAAGCCAACTTGGTCAGAGTCAATCAGGGATGGAATGAAAGAAAGGAGGCGGTTAGCTAGTATTTTGGCAAATATTTTCAGATCTACGTTGAGCAGTGATATTGGACGGTAGTTTTGAACTCGTGTGGGATCCTTCCCTGCTTTTGGTATAACAGAAATATGTGCTTCCAGGAGTCTGGAGTGGCTGGAATTCGAATTGGAAAGACTGTTGAATGTTTTCAGAAAGGGTACGGCCAAGATATCTGCAAAGGATCTATAATAGGCTAGAGAGAAACCGTCAGGGCCAGGGCTTTTCCCTGGTTTCATTTGCTTCAGAACCAGATTAAATTCTTCACTTGTAAGTGGTCCATCAATATTGGAGGATTGTTGATTGGTAAGTGGTTTGAAGCCGTTTTGAAGTAGGTATTCCCTTATAATCTCAGCTCTAGAACTATCAGTCGCTTGAGGTTTGTGTTCAGGTGGTAGGTTATAGAGAGAGGTGTAGTATTGAGTGAATGCTTGTGCAATTTCAGAGTTAGAGTGACTCTTTTTGCCTGTGGAGTCTGTTATGCAGTGGATGGTGTTCTGAGCTCTCTTTGCCGCCAAGGCCCTGGCCAAGTATTTGCTGCTTTTATTGCTAAATTCGTAGAATAGCTTTTGTGATAGTATGAAGCGCTTCCTGACTTTGATGTTAAAAAACTCTCTGATCTTATTCCTGACCTGATCTAACTCCTCTAAATGTTGAACAGCATGCGATCGTTTATGTGTGAGTTCCAGTTTCTTAGCTTGCGAGAAGAGCTCAGAAATGCTTTTTTGTGCTGCTTTTTTCCTATGTGCCCCCATTTTGAGTAGCGTACCCCTGATAACGCACTTGTGGGCCTCCCATATAGTGGACGGAACCATGTCACATGTATCGTTTGTTAGGAAATATTCAGATAGTTGAGTTCTAATTATTTCCGCGTTTTTGGGGTGCATAATAATAGACTGGTCTAGTCGCCAGATTTTTTCATGTCTATTAATTTGAGGGATCGCAAGTGTGGCAGAGATAGCACAATGATCTGAGATACACATCGGTTCGATAGTCGCTTTTTTGAGTAGATGGATGTCTTTTTGCGTGATAAAGAGGTAGTCCAACCTCGAATATCTGTTATGTGGAGTGGAGAAGAATGAATAGTCCCTGCCGGATGGGTTTAAAAGGCGCCAAGTGTCGTGCAAGGACAGATCTTGTAGTTGTTTCTTGATCTGTTTAAGTGCCTTATACGGCATGGATGAGGTCCCAGTGGAGGTGTCCTCTATGGGATTAATTGCAAGATTGAAGTCTCCTCCGAGGAGGAGACATCCCTCTTGGAAAGAAATGAGGATTGTGGACATCTCTCTAAAAAAACTAACTTGTGCTGTGTTGGGTGCGTAGATATTAGCCAAAGTCAGTGGAGTGTTCCATAAGGAACCCTTCACGAACACGTACCTGCCGTCTTTGTCAGTCAGGGTGTCCGTGATTTCCAAAGGGATGTGTTTCGCTATCAGAATAGAAGCCCCCTTGGTTTTGGCAAGGCTGTTAGTCGCGTGGAACATCGACGGAAACTCTCTGACGTGCCATTTCGGAACACGGTCAGTCTTGAAATGTGTCTCCTGCAAAAATACTATGTCTGCTTTAAGAGAGTGGAGGTAGAGGATTAGTTTGGACCTTTTTTCGGGAACATTTAGCCCTTTAGTGTTAAGTGAGATAATTTTAAGATGTTTGAATGCAGGTGTGTGTGATGGAGTATCCATCATGGTGAGCGTCGCAGAGGACAAGGGAAGGGGGTGGAAAAAACAAAGGAAAAAAGGGGAAGGGAAGCGGGTATTAGGAAACAAGAGAAGAGAGAAAAAAGAGAGCAATTCCCCCTTGAAGTAGGAGGGGGATCACGGACCAACAGCAGATAAAGACCTGCTTTAACTGCTATAAGGATAGAAAGTGTTGGATTTAGTCAGCTCAAGTCTGAGCTGTGTGGGGAGGTGGTAGAAAGCGTGCGGTATCTGGAGGGTACCAAAGATCGACCAAAACGTGGGGAAAACCCATGGTACCCCCACCCGACCACCTGAACAAAAACTTATTAGGTGTTCATTTCTATGAGGTAACATTGAACCTGGGATAAAAGCAATAAGGGAGTAGAAACAACACTATAACTGTAAGGATAAATACCTTTGGCAAGTGTAGACAGCACCAGCATTGTGGAATAGGTTGAGGGAGGAACTGTGTGCACATACCTGTGTCCCGGGAGGAGCACTGGAACATATCACGCAAGAGCAAAAGTTTCTGTTGCGTATGATCAAAAGATAAGAAATAGGGAATGAAAGGGCAAAAAGTTAAAACTTTGATACCATATTAACATATAACCAAAACAAGTTGTGAAATATCGCCATCTAGTGACATCAATCGGAACTAAACCACGATGGGGATCTTAAAGATATCCATGGTAATGGATCCCAAATAAATGCTCCAGTGCTCCTCACCCGAACCAATATTAAACTTAGACTAATAAACAAGAGTATATGATTCTGGGTAATGAACTGAGTAGAACCATAAACCTGACTCGCCCTTCAACCAGGCACTTACAGACCCGTGTGAAACCGTTGCAAAACAATAAGAAGTATAAATCAGCACCTTAGTTCTTGAAAAACAATAAGCATAAGCAGAAAAGAGAGTAGGCCCATCTCCCTGGGTCCCTAGAGAGTCCGGGAGTAGCCACTCTCAGGTCCTTGTGAGCCGTTGCGAATTGGTCATTAAAAAAAAAAAAGGAAAAAGGCTCGCAAAAACGGGTTCTCTTCAGGTGTCCAATGTGAATTAGAGTCGTGGTTTAAAGTGATGATAATCTGACATCACATTTGTATTCTTGGATACCGATACAGAGTGTTCCTGAAGCAGCGGAGCGTTCCTTTAGTATACATCTTCTCTGGCGGTTGATGAAGAAAACAGTGTGGATGTCATATATCGTGGTGGAATGCGAGGAGGTGAAGCTAGAGGAGGGTGTATTCAGTGTAAGCGAGGTCTCCTATGGGCAGGAGATGAAGGGGCGCTGCCCTGGTTACGGCCTTGCCTGTGTCTTGGTGAGGCAGAGCGATTGGGTGAAGGTCGACGTCTTCTGAAGTGCTCAGGGTCCTCTTGATGATGAACATCCATGTCCTCTATTTGCATATTAGGAGGTTGTCTGCTCACATGTGACCAACCAGGAATCTCTATTAAAGGTATGCCCAGAGAATTGCAAAAGGTCGCAGTATCTTCAGGATGTCTGAGTGAGGCAAAGCGACCCCTGGAGCCGGCAAACAGACAGAACGGAAATTTCCATTTATAGGGAATTTCCCTTTCTCTCAAGATGTTCAATAATGGACGTAAATCCTTGCGCTTTTGCAAGGTGATTGGGGAGAGGTCTTGGAATAGTTTTACCTCAGTGCCCTGATAAAGTATGCGACCTCTTATCCTAGCGTTATGGAGGATCTCCTCTTTTAATTTAAATTGCGCAAGACAGCCAATAATGTCCCTTGGAGGATCCGAGTCCCTACCTTTAGGTCTCAGGGCCCTGTGGAGCCGCTCTATTTCTATTGGGGTATCGGGTGGTCTCCCCAACAGGTCATTAAAGATTGTGAGGGCAGTTTGAGTCAGTTGGGCGGGTTCTATTGATTCGGGGAGTCCGCGAATGCGAATGTTGTTTCGACGACCTCTGTTCTCAAGATCCTCCAGATGTCTATGGAGGTCTCTGATCTGGGAGGAGTGATCAGATATCTCTCTCTGTGCACTCAGTATATCTGCATCTTGCCTGTCAGTAATTTCTTCCACCTCTTCCAGTCTATCAGTAATGTTATGCATCTCTTTTTTAAGGTCAGCAATGGCGGCTGAAAAGGTAGCTGAAAGGGTAGATTTAATGTCGTCTGCTATAGCTTTAAGGTCTTGTAGTGAAACACAGTGTGAGGATGAAGCATGGCCAGGCATATCAGTGCGCATAATCTGAGCAGGTGGACAGACAGGTGGACAGAGTGAGAGGTCACCAGGAGAAGGGGTTTTTGGTGCCTGTGGAGTGTGTGTCTCTTTTATCTGCATGCTGTTAGGTGCGGCCTGTGCTGCTGCTTGTGGAGTTTCTCCTGTTAGTTTTTTAAACATATCAGGAACCTGGATCCCTGAACGCTGTTCATGATCCCATGGAGAGCGAGAGCGGGTTGAAGAAGAAGATCTATCTCCTAACCCCATGGTGAAGCTTTAAGGTTACCTCAAATGCTGCAATATCAGGCGGACGGGTGGGGGAGCCTCTTCTTTACATATTCCCCGCCATGCGTGATTAGCGCAGAGCTGCCAGTGAGGTCAGAGAGGGGTTATCGGGTGTGTAAGACAGCAGCCAGTAGGATTATTATGAATTTAGGGGCTATTACTGGATCTGGTGAAGCTGTGCTGTTTGTTGGATGGATCTGTCCCCTTCTGCAGCCAAGATGGCTGACTGCTGTGCTGTGGAGGCTGCACAATTTAATGGGGCCTTTCTGCTGGGAGCTGGAGGGGATGGAGAGCTGAAGGGGCACCCAATAGTATGAAGGAGGGCCTCTAAGGACTTCTGTCTTACCGGGTCCGGATGCTGGCGATCTCGGCAGGCAGGGCTTCTAGGCGAGGCCGTGGCTTCAATGCCGACGTAGGCCGCAAAAAAAACGATCCTCCAAAATTGATCTTTTTGCTGAAATATTTAGCAATATCAGTCCTGGTGGTCAAGATGGGTCCCCCCGAGGTGTTTATTTCCTCCGAAGAGCGGGGATGGAGGAGGATTGATGAGGATTGTGATCGGGGATATTGGAGCTCTCCTCGGCCACATCCGTCCCGCACGGCTACGGATTTACATGCCCATGATGGTGTGTGGAGTGAGGGATGTGCCGAGATAAGGAGGATGCAGTCTTACCGTGTCCCGGATCGCGGCCGGGTGCCGCTATTAGGCAAGTCCGCGGCTTTAGGGCCTAGCTAGGCCTCGAGTGTGATTTTGCTCCCGTTTGCTCGATATGCAAAATATTGGGTTTGGAGGGTCCCCCAGGGTCCGGCAAGGCTGATGGCGGTGCGGATGTTCCTTAATAAGCCGATAGAACGGCGGATTACTGTGGATTACTTATTGGGAAAGCGGAGCTCCTCTCTCAGCCATCCGTCCAGATCCGCTTCCGGCCACGCCCCCCCCTCCCTTCCCCTATTTTTGCTTAAAACCCAGCAAAAAAGAGAGATAAGTATTAGAATGCCTAGGTGCTTATGAAGTATTTAGTACTTGAATAATGATATAGAACAACAATTAAGGTATATATGATGGTATTCTTTGCAAAGTGAATTTCTACTACATTCACTAAGCAAAGGCAAAATTCCCTTGCAAAGTGGACCACCTATTTATCTTTAGTAAATCAACCTCATGACTAAATCCCTAAAACAATACTTATAGGCTTGTGACGCTTTTCTAGTCTTTGCTCACAACTTAATCATATGTTTGCAAATAATATTGCCTTTAATATTTTATTTCTAATGCCAAGGATGTCCATACTTTATTTATGCAACTGTCTGGAGTGTTACAGCTCAACTTACAGCATCAGAAAAAGTCTTGCTCTTTCACCTAGACAGTGAAATGCTCCAAGTGTAAAGTTTAATGATGTACCTTGTGACTTCTGTGCAAGGCTAGACTCAGCATGTGCTTTCTAAGACTGATATAAAATGGAAAATTCTCTTGCTCTCTTGCAAGTAGGGGTGTTTAACAATAGGAGGGGGTAATAAAACATTGATTTTGAGTCTGTTTTATATTTGTAAATATGTATATATATATATATATATATATATATATATATATATATATATATACACATATATATATATATATATATAAAATCTTTGTTTTGTTTTACAAATAAACTTTTAATGACAGAGGACTCACGGACATTTATAAGAGAGCACAACAGAAGTTATTTCCTTTCAGGTATGATGGCTCTGATGACCTATTGATTTGGGTGTGTAATTTTTTTTTAGCAGGAGGTAAGGAGAATCTGAAAAGGTGCCGCATTCGAAAGTGCTCTGCAACAAGAATGCATACTTTTTCAATTTTATAAATCCAATCTTCCTGCAATAGCACTTGATAAAGCGCAATGTTCCTATGGGGCCTGTTCTATTTCCATATATCGTATTTGAAATAGGAGCGCTGAAATTTTTTTTAGCTTTCTTACCCAGAATCTTTTGAAATGAAAACTCCAGGGATGGAGCACTTATGGGCTTCTCAGAGCATCAGAGGGGTGGTTTTCACTTAGTTGAGGTGGAAATACGAAGTGAGCTCCAGCTCAGCAGTTCTCACCTCTTGTTACAGGGAACAATTTCATTTCCATTACTATTTTATTGATTTCTATACTGAGTCACACAAACATAGTGACTTGTGCATGATCTGAAAGTGTGCAAGTTTCAATAGAGGCCAACTAGATGTGGTGGAGGTTGGATTGTTTAGTCAGTAAATAACTGATCATGGAATAAGAATGGCCATTAGCAAAAAAAATGTATAGTTTATATTGTTATTGTGAAATTGTTTCCACACATTTACCAGGAGAGAACGTAATTTAATTTAGGTCATTTCCAATTATGAATGTAACCTTGGACAAAGTAGAAAAGGTGTCTAGACATATTTCCATAAATATTATTTGATTGCAGTTCAGGACATAGAGGTTAATGGTGTCACCAGGGCATCTTAAAGTGTGTTCTTTAAGAACAGACAACAACCCTAGTCCTCAGGCCGTGAGCCCCTAATGACTTGTTTGGAACATCACATTATAGCAGACATAACAATCATATTCAATATAGTAAATACCATTTGGTGCACCAAATAGTGTTTGTTTGAAATATCATGTAAACAACCTTCAGTTAGTGTCCTATCACAGTATTTTAAATCTTCTTTTTTCATAACAGCTTTATTTTGTTTTCATATACCAGACTGCAATAAGCATGAACCTAATCGGTCCACAAGAAACTTCACTCACACATTAGAAAATAGATTAGGGAAATGCTAATTCAAAATTTCCTTAGAGACTCACCTGATTTTCATTTCACCATCAATCACTGTCAGTGCCCAGCTATTTACAGCTGCTCTTCACCACTTTGCAGCACTGTAAAACTATTTCATTCTCCGTATGTGCATTCTCCCATCAGGGTTGAAAATGGTACTTCCAAGGCACTGTTACCCTTTGCCCCAGTTTCTTGTTCCATCAGAAAATAACAGATTAGTTCATGGCCTCATTCATAAGGTATTAAGCAGGAGAGGGATGTCCAATATTCTACCTGAACACTAGGATTCAATCTATGTATCCATTACATTATAATGTAATGCATCATACACAATGAAATATTTGTAAAAAAAATAATAACGCTATGATACTAAATTGATTCCGGATACTACATGCAAAGTAAATACTTTTTATAAGTAAAATGTTACTCCATTGTTCTCCAAGCCATTTATAAACATGGAAACTGTTAATGTTCTCTGAATACTAAGACATGCCATTCCACTAAATCCCTCAACACACTGCCCAGTGGGAGGGTCTGTCAAATATAATTACACAATGAATCCCAGTACAAAAATCAAAAGTTTGAACCTAAGCATCTCTCCTAACCTGTAGTGAACTTTGCAAGCACATTGATATTAATGAAAGGCTCACTGCAACAAATCTAAGATCAATGCAAGGAATGTCTAAAACGTTGCTTCAAGTTCTGAGCAGACCTCTGAGAAAATCAGTTAGTCAATCAAATAAATAAAAACTGTTATTTCTGAGGGTATACTGTTTACATGCAATATACAGAGCACCCTCGGCTTTTCGATGGTTGAAAAAAAGCAGCATTTGCATTTTTGCTTTATTTACAAAATTAAAGCTGGCTGAAAATTGAACTGCAAAGGTGATTTTTTTTTTTTTTAAGCAGAGCATTCGTTAAACAGACATATTAATAGCTGACAATTGTGATAGGAATTGATCCCAACAACCTGGACAGTATTCAGGAATAGATAATGTGGATATTTATTTGTGGATGAATACATTCAATTTACTGTACACAACACATTGTTTAACTACAAAGGGCTGAATTATTTTCAAAGGTTCATGTGCATCAATACTCATAAAATGCTTTTAAACCAAAGGATATTGAAAATGATACTGTTGTGTGATATAATATAGTTAGAATTAGTAGTGAAATGCTGTTGGGTCTTCCTGTTCTGTCTGGTATACATCACCTGGACATGAAAAGAGGAAAGAATCTCCTTCATTGGGACAGAAACAAGATTCTAAATCTTTATCATTTTACTAGCACATATATATTTTTTATAATAAATAAAAGCAATAAAAAAAATGACAGATTTTCTTACCCTCCCTAGCATATCCAAAATAAAAAAAATAATTCTGAATGAAGTTGGAAAAACAGCACATAGGGAGTGTTTCGGTTTTGATTTGTTTCCTATAGATTTGCTGTGTGAAAAGGGACAGTAAACCTCATCCATTGCCTGTTTGGCCAGCCCAACACCCCCCCCCTCCAGCTAATAATCCCACTGATTAAAATACTGTATTTTCTGGCGTATAAGACTACTTTTGAACCTCAAAAAAACCCCCCAGAAAATGGGGGGTCGTCTTATATGCCGAGTATAATATCTCCACGGTAACCTAAGTATAAGTATTACTGGTAGATGTAATCTCTCAAGACGCTGGCTGTGTGGGAATCCTGTACCGGTATACCCAGGATTCCCACACAGCCAGCGTCTTGAGATTACATCTACTGGTAATACTTAGGGTATCTTGGAGATATTATGAGAGATTACATGTATTACAGTACTAGGGTACCTTGGAGATCTATGAGAAATCTGATGTTTTTCAATGGTGTTGCCTTGCTTCGGAAGGGGAGTAGTCTTATATGGCGAGTATAGCGCAAAACCTATGTTTTAACTTGAAAATTAGGGGGGTCGTCTTATACGCCGGAAAATATGGTAAACAATAAACACATTAAATGGTTCAAATACTCATCTAAATTAATGACCATGCAATGCACTGGCTCCTAAGTCTTCTCTTCTCTTGACTGCAAAGTGTGAGGGTCCTTCTTCAAGTGCCCATATCACTGCCTGATTATGTGGACCTCATATTTGGTTTTCAGTGGTTTCCTCGCTAGGTTTCGAAAGACTCCAATGGTGGCATGTGAAATCACAATGAGTAACAGTGACAAGATCAGTTAAAAAAAGGGTCATAGCAGCAGAGGTGGATTCCTCCTAAAAAAGGAGTCATGGAGGGTCACATGATGGTGGATTCAAGTAAGTTGAAAGGGACTTAGAAAGGTTTTTTTTTTTTTTTTTTCTAGAGGAACTGTGAATGACTGGAAGTGGGGTGGGTGTGGTAAAAGGGGGCTTCCAGTTTTTCAAGAATGTGGGCTTTAAAGCAGGAAGCTGTTGCTTTGTATACAATTGGCAAGTATGGCTTCCCCATGTGTATATTTTAAAATATGCTTTAAAATGTATTTTCAAATCTTGCTTAGAAACAAGGTTTTGTAGCAAACACTGAACACTGATGGCAATATTTAACAGGCCAATCTTTTTTTTTTTTAATCTACTGTATATCAAAAATAAATAAATAAATACTATACAGCCCCTTCAAGCAGCATTGGTGTGTGAAATTGTCCCTCATACAAGTGTAAATAGATGTATGAATGTAAGGTCAGAAAGAACATAGTACCCAGAAAGCTCAAAAGAGGCTGAGGCAATATTGATTTAGTCTAGTGATCTGTGTCATATTGAAAAGCTTGGTAACATGAGCTCTGTAGATTTTAACAACTAGAGCAGATTTCTGCATTTTTTTCCATATTAACAAATCTTTTTTTCATGAAAGTGCTCAGTTTACATTTCTAAAAAGTCTGCAAAAATCAATAATGCAAATATTATCCCATAACAACCTAAACATATGAGTATAATCATACAGAGAAACGTGTTTGAGTGCTGCGGATTAGCATTTTGCCCTGTTTATCACATAGTACTATTTTATATTAATCCCAAGTGATTAAAATGATTTATCTGCAATGAGATCATAAATAGACATACAACTTTTATAATGGTCTATGCAGAATAATTGTTAATGTTTTATATATTAAGTGTAAAGTTTCTATTTAATACAGCTTTTTTTGTAAATTGACCCTAAGGGTTAAGATTAAAGTTGAAAAAAAATATATAGTGTTTTTTAAATATTATTTTCTACATTTTTTTTTAAAGGATAGGTTCACTTTTTGGGGTGTGTTACACATTACACCCAAAACTAGAGTGTAAGGTGTAACATGCTCCAAGTCTGCCCCCCTGCACCCACCCTGATCCTTCCCACAACAATGGGTGGGGATCCACTGTCACTTTTTAAAAACAGCATGGCTGTGTAAGGCTCCACCCACACAGTTGCTTCATTAATTCACAGCAATCTGTGAATGAGTGAACTACAAGAATGAATGAACTACAAGTCTGGGCTTCCACCATGGCAGATGACTTGTAGTTCTCAATGAACCGCTAGAGCATTGACGAGTGCTCTCATAGTTCATTGACACTGATATTGCAACCAAAACCTACTGATTGTGGTTGCAATTTCCTGCAGGCTCATAAAAAATAAAAAATGAAAATTGTAAAAAATAAATGCACATTTTTCCTGCAAAAAAATCGCTTTTATTATTTTTCTTAAAGGTGAACTTAGGTTTTAAAACGGAACTCCTTCCTTATCTTTAGTCTTACATAGTTGTACAGGATTCTTTCCTGTATGGAAATTGCTTACTCTGATTTCACTGCACACTGTGAGCTTCTCAGTCTAAAATTTACATACACAAGATAAGTAAGAGTAAGAGAGAAAAAGACATTCTAATAGGAAATAGCTTCTGCTGTGCTCACATGCAAGCAAATAAATATAGACCAATCTCCTTGTCTTCCTCTCCCTCCATACTGCTTCATCTAAGCTATAAGTAAAGCAGAGTATAAGCACTGAGCTTTTTTCAATGAGTTGGAGGAAAACATTGCAGCTGCAGCAATGATTGAGGTATAATTTTTCAGAGCAGGCGATGGGCTTTCATGTAAAAGTGATCTGAGTGGTTATACAGCCACTATATCACTTTTATAGGCGGCGGAAGGGGGTCCCACCAGCCCCCGCTTCCTTCCTTGGAATTTCCTATCCCACCAGGAAGCCCGGCACCAATATGAATGGCCTCATTGGTAGCATTAGGAAGAGTGAGGAACTTCTGTTTTCCCCCCTCCCCCTATAACATCAGAAACTGAAAGCTATGAGGATTATATCATTTCTGATTTAGGCTTCTTTGTGTACAAGCCACTACCAGCCTGTAAACAATCTAAACAAACCAATTTTTGGTTTGATTAGAAGCTTTGGATGGCATAGGAGAGATCTGGAGGTACAGTGTAAAAAACATAAAAGAAAAAAAAAGAAAAAAAAAAGAAATTAAAGCATCCACCTGTGCACACACGCACGTAGGTCCTGCAGGCATATGTAAATGGTGATTGCACATTAATATGAGCATTACAGCAGTGCACAGGTGGGCATGGCCCCTTTTAGTAAAACTGAAGAGAAAGATCTCGCTAACTGAGCCCTAGATGGCAGTACAAGGGGTTTCAAGTCTTCCCCAATTCAAAACTAAAAAAGAAAATGTGGGATGTACTCCTAAAGATGGGTTTACACTGTTGTGTTGTGGTATCATTCACATTACTGCATTGTGAAAAAAATGCATTTTATGCATGTTGGAGGGCTGCAGAGCCAAACATAACAAACATGTTATATTTACCTGCTCTGTTCAATAGAATTGCACAAAGCAGCCCCGATCCTGTTCTGGGGTCCCCTGCTGACCCTCTTGGCTCCTCTTCTTCTGCTTGCACCACCATAGCAGACCACTTGCTATGGAGATGCATGTGTAGGCTTACTCATCCAGTACTCCTGGCTCTTCAACTTCTGTTTATGCCACCACAGGAAGCCGCTTCCTATGATGGCACACCTCCTGGCTCAATCCCAAGCCATGCTGCCTGCATCCATAAACCCAGACAACGCAGCTTGCCTTTACCTCGCTTCCTCATCACAAGAGTTAACTGACAGCAGTGGAAGCCAATGGCTCCTGCTGCCCCAGCAAAGCTTGTGAGAATGGGGGGAACTGCTACAGATGGTCACGGCCTTGAGCCTTAGATTGAGGACTTATGTAAGTATAAAGGGGGTAAGGGGAAGTTACAGTTACTAGAACATTTTTTTACCTTAATTTAGGGAATGCATTAAGCTAAAAACATATAGGCTTTAGAACAACGTTAAAACATATTCTTTGCAGTGGAACATTACCCACATTGCCGGGGTTAATTGCTTCTTTAGGTCTTGGTGACATAGGAAAAAAAGATCTACTTACATGATCATCCACTTCTTCACTCCTCCATTTTGTTAGACTGGTCCCAGGAGTATCTTCTCTGCCATGACTTCTTTAAGACAAATACAGGACTCATAACCCCGCATTGGACATAATGACGTTGAGGGACAGTCCACTGCAGGAGCATGGGAAAGCACCATTTGCCAAAGGGAGTAGAGGATCAGGTAAATTAAACTGCTTTAGAGTAAACAAACAGTTAACCCTAGCAGTGCAGGCACAGCCTCGCTGCAAGGGATCATTTTGAAGCTCCCTGGAGTTGGACTTTAAGACACTCCAATGTACATTCTGAATGCACAGGTGTTGCAATATACCACAATGCATGGTAACACACTACAATGCTTTGTGGTGTTCTGCATTACACAACAAAATGTATGCACCATTTTTGTGAATTTTGGTGAATTAGGCTTTCTTTTCAAATAGATGGACTTCTTAATGCAAAGCACGTTAATGCAATGCAACAGTGTGAACTTTATGCTTTCCTAAAAATAAGTATTTGAACAAGATTTTTTGTAATGTGTTGATTGTAGTGCATTACTGATGAAAAATGACCCAACCATTACATCTCTTTTACATGCATGACAAACACATATATCAACTGACAGTGAACATAAGCATGACATAGATGGTGTACAGCGATTTGGATATATCCAATAAGCGGCAGTGCAAAATGAGCTTACATTTTGCATCTTGAACCAATGGAATGTCTGAACCACAAATGTGAAATTATAGCGAGGTAAATACCATCATTTGAAATCTGTAGTTAGAATAGATGAGCTAAATGGCTCAGTTATGATTGTAAAACCTGTAACTTGAAGGTGACAGCTTGTACCCATTCCTATCTATTGCTTTTAAATAGAAATGAGCTGAGCAAACTTGAATTTGGTACTGGACAGGTTCACTGAACAGTACTGATGTTTGGATGCCCAATTTGAAGCCCCTATTGAAGTCAATGGGAGCATAATGTTACAATAAGGGCTATTTTCTAAGCTAATAGGCAAAATATTGTCAAACAAAAAGCATGGGGGCTGGGCACTGCTCTGTAGAACAAACACCAAAGCAAAAAAAAAAAAAACAATTTTTAAAAACAGTTTGGCTGAAAGCAGAAATTTTATTATTGTTTAAAAGACAACGTTATTTTAAATAATGTGCCTAGTGGATGCCCTTATTCTGCCCCTTGAAGTGGGGCATCTGTAAGATGTATACAACCTACTACAGCGAAAATGACATTTATGTAGAAAAATAGCTGTTTAAATTGCTGGTAAATGACAACTTACACCAGCTTTGTGCTATTTGTAGTAGGGGATCCAAAAAAGAAAAAAAAAATCAATAGCATGAGGTTCCCCCTAAAACTATACCAGATCTTTATCCTTAATGAGAGTCTAGTATAAATGTCAAAAAAGACCACACAGAAAAAAACAAAACAAAAAAAAATGGTGTGGGGTCCCCCACAAAATTCATACCCGCCCCTTATATGAACATGTAGCCTGATAGTCTATGAAAGGAGGGTATGTGTACAATCCCCCTAAACCATGCTAGAGCAAATGCACTCACCACAAGAGGGAGTCCATGGCTAAGTGTCTTGTCTCTGTGTCGTTTGATGACAGGGACCTCTTCCCCCAAACCAGGCCTGGTGGTTGTGGGGGGTCTATGGGTGGAGGGCTTATTGAAATCCCTAAATATCCCTTTAAACATAGAGGTTCCCCCAGATACTGCCCCTGCCTATGTGAATGCATGAGGGGTACATAGTATTCCTACTTCTTCACAAAAAATTTAAATAATAAATAAATACACACTTTTTTTACAAGACCTGTTTAAATTAAATAAAAAAGAAAAACGTAAAAAATCCCACTATTTAAAGCCAGCATTAATCATTTTTTTCCAGTTTTGCAGATCCTCATCAATAAATCATGATAAATGACTACCCCCAATCCCATCATTACCTTTCTGCAAATGAGAGCTCTCTGAGCTGTCATCTGGAATGTAAATAAAGAAGCTGAGTGATGTCAGTGACCAAATATGTCCATGTGGACATATTTGGGCAATGATGTCAGCAACCATCCCTGCCTTCCCCCCTTTGTTTACATGGCTAGGGATTTTTAGACAGAAAATGAATGGGTCTACATGACATCACTGGTTGCTAGGGAAGAGGCAGATGCTGACACCCATTTCTTCCCTAACAACCATTGTGAGCAGAATAAGAAATCTGTCCTAACTACTGTAGTAGCATAATAAAAACAACTACTATATATGATGTTCAGCATGTGCCAAACGGGCTAAAAAGTCAATTGCTTGAATAAGCAAAAAATTTAGCATAAATCTGTGTCCTTACCAAATCAGGAACTTAATCCTAATTATAATAGGATGACATGAGTGATGCAGTCAAGACATTCTGGGATTTAAACAAAAAAGTTAGTTTGCTCATCACTGATGTTTTTCTTTTGCAGATTTGCACTTTTGTTTAGGCCTAGATTTTTTGATATTTAAAAAAAAAAAAAATGAATGCAGGTATGCACCAATTTCCAGAAGTATAACCGTATAAAAAAAGTCAAATCTAAATTTAAAGTGAACCTGTATTATGCCTATGCAAGGTAAAACAATAACTTTATTTAATTCCCAGGAGAAAAGAAAGGAAAGCGCCTCTAAATGCAAACTTTTGTCAAACTTTCTGTTAACAGGCAAGTTTGCCAAATGGACACTTTTAAGATGTATGTAAATAACATGCTCATCTTATGGTATGGAAGTCTGGGATGCAGAGCAGGATGGACACGAGGGGGGGGGGGGGGAGCACCAGGGACCTCTAACATTCTGTGGATTGAAGGAGGGAGCCGGCCGGAGATGGTGCTGAACCACACACGTGGCCTACAGTTTCAGCAGGATGATGTCACCGGAGAGGGTGACGCGTTTCAAAGCATGTGCTGTACCGTGTCTCGGCATGCACGCTCTTTCATCAGGCAAACCTGCCTTTTTTACAATAAATATGACAAAATGCTACACTTAGAGCCGCTTTCCTTTCTTTTATCCTGCCTTCTACATACAGAGCTTGTTTCTACTCACTGGAACAGCTTGCCCTGGTGCTTCTCTTGGACATTTTGGACTTCTTGTCTATTTATCATATATATGATATAAGACTTCATACTTATATATTGGTCATATATAGACTTATGTAATTTTAGTACTGGGTGTTTGTGAATCTGAAAGCGCCTACATCCCTCCTCTCACTTGCCCACCGCCGCACGAACATATACTGCGGCGGTCAGCCCCTCACAGGCAGAGTGACGTATCAGTACGTCACTAGCCTGGGAGGGTCTGGGGACCCCCCCGCGCGTGTGACCGGCGGACCCGATGTCACTCTGCGATCGTCGGGGCAGAGGGAGAAAGGCAGGCAGCTTGTGTAAACAAGCTGCCTGTCAGTTCTCCCTGTGTAGAGACACTGATCATACGGTTCTACTATGTAGAACCGTTGATCAGTGTAACTACACCTCAAGCCACAGCCAATCACAGTTAGAATCACGCCCCTAGGGACACACACAGCCCCTCCCTCTCAAATAAAGTTAACCCCTTCACTGCCAGTGTATTTTTACAGTAACAGTGCATATATATAGCACTGATTACTGTAGAAATGTCACTGGTAACCCCAAAAGTGTCAAAAATGTCAGTCAAGGGTCCGATTTGTCCGCCGCAATGTCGCAGTACCGCAAAAAAATCGCAGATCGCCGCCATTACGCGTTAAAAAATAAAACAACAAAAATGACAAAAATCTTTCCCTTTGTTAGTAAACGCGATAACTTTTTTTTACCAAACATATGTAGCATAAAACAAATTGGCCGAAAATGTTAAAAAATTTTGATTTTTACTTTTTTTTTTTTGGTGAATTTCATATAAAAAAATGTGAAAAATATTGTTATTTTTGCAAAATTGACGCTATTTTTTTGTTTATAGCGCGTGATCAAAAAATCGCACAGGTGATCAAATACCACCAAAAGAAAGCTCTGTTTGTGGGAAAAAAAGGACGTCAAATTCGTTTAGGTACAGCATTGCACGACCGCGCAATTGTCCGTTAAAGTCACGCAGTGCCGAATCGCAAAATACCCCCTGGTCTTTTAGCAGCCAAATCCTCCGGGGCTTAAGTGGTTAAAAGCCCCACAAGCATATTATACTTACCTTTATTTTGCTCCACTGCCACTGTGCTCAGCCATAGGGAGAATGCAAAGAAAAATGCCATGTACTTCCTAATGTAGGATGAATGTCATTCACTCTCCTCTCTCCCATGTGACAGCACTGGTGCTTAATGATTGGTCACTTAGGCACTCAAATGGGAATGGGGCAGTGTTCAGGCCTGTGTAAGCTTCATGTTTCTCTCTTTTCTCCTGGTGGTCAAAAAGGAGAAGTGGAGGAATTAAAAAAAATTAAGTATAAGATGTTAGTGGGGCTGCTAATAATGTGAAAATCTTGCTTTAACGTGTATTAGCAAAACAGTTCCACTTTAAACTCCCGATCTCTAAAAAAAAATCTTACAATTGCTGTTCATTCACATTTTATTTGCTAAGAATGTTCTTCTCTTTTAGATTGCTTAAATTACTTTTTTTTTACTTCAACCGTTGTATAAACTGCTGATAAGTGTGGTTCAGTTAATCTCTTTGTATACTGATTTAATTTTCACTAAGCATGCATTCCTTTGTAGTATTCAAATAGATTCTTCTTTTTTATTTTGTCTTTAGAAAATGCCTAAATACACACTGTCACTTAGATTGTAAGAATTATTTAGCTTTCAGGCCACGTTTTATGACCCATTAAGTCAGTCAGTAGTGAGCAACCTGATCATGCGATTAGCTTGTGAAACACTCTCAGGTTAGCCATTTGAAGAGCATTATTAGGGTCTTGTTGAGAGTTTGTTTCTGTGAATGATTGTTCACCTGTAAAATATATATGTGTGATCTATAGATGACAATGATGGGTGTTTATGTACTGGAATTGCAAGTAATTGCTGGAGAAAAGGAGAGCTTGTGCACGTCAATGAAAATAATGGCTGAGCATAAATGCTATCATGTTTTGCCAGTGAATAATTCAGCTCCAAGTTTTTTTTTTTTTTTGGGAATAATATTTAAAAGTTAAAAAATATTCTGAAGATATCATATTGTTTATTCAGGAACCATTTTGCTACTTCCTTGACGCAGTAGTTTTTTTTTTAAATCTAAATTAACTAAGAAGTACTACTTCCTCCTCGAGTAGCAAATACACTACTCACACGGCCCAGTCCAGGACTTCATCCTCTGTACTGTTTGTTGCCCCACTTCTGGGATAAGGGCCACCAAAACACGATGCGAGAAGTACTATGTGATCTGGTTCATTTCATAAAGTAGTGCATGCACTACTTGTGGTGTGGTCCAGAACCGTTTTAGCCTATTCCAATGAATGGGCTGAAATTGCTTTGCATCCAGATCACATGTAATTCATGGTGTAAACTAGCCATGAATGATGCCTTCCTATGAGTCAAGGTTGTCATGGACACGCCTCCTGGGCTTAGAGTCATTATGCAGCCATGGCTCAGGGTATACTGCTCTCTAGAATAGTGTTCACAACTTTGCATTGCTTGAGAGTTATTCCATGCAGCTTTGAAGCCCACCCACACCCCACTGTAGAAGAGGAAGTATGAAGTGGTTTTCATATGACAGTACATAAAGCAGGAAAAAGTAATAGTTAGATACAGAGAGAAGTATAGGGGGAGGAAGGGAAATAGTCAGTTTTTTATTATTTTTTTTTTTTTAGAATCTGGACTTGGGCTTTAAGCTAATCCATTATTCTCAATAGAAAATAAAATTGAGAATATTTTTTTTTTTCTTTCAATAGATTTTTATTGAAAAATTATAAAATACACATAACAAACCAATGACGGTTTAACAAGAAATAGCCGTATCAAGCATGTACAGAGAATCAACATAATGAAAAAAACATTAAGGTAATGAACACATATATGCATACCATGAATATTTTTTTTTTAAATACTAAAATGTTTACTTAGCACGCACGTATGAATTTGTTTGAGCTGTAGCCAACTTGATGCCTAAAAATTACCAGCAGTTTACCTGTATACCACCTTTGGATCACAAAATAGTTGTTAAAGTGCACTGGATTAAAGCACATGGCTTTTGAGGAGAGAAGTATGGCCGACATTTTTTTGGCACTCCATAGTGTACAACTGCTAAGTCAATTTTAATAAAACCATAGAAGAAAAACACTCACATTGCACAATGGAATATCGGCAACAAATCATAAATACCAGAGATCACATTCAGCGTAACAGCTGACCAACCAGCATCCAAGATGTCATCTGTGCATCCTAACTCTGCCACAATGAATTGTACCACATTTGTTATGCACTTTATAAGATACTGTTCTACATTTTATTTTTTAGTTTATGTGGTTAGAGCTACACATTACACACATACACATATAGGCTGCCTGCAACTCACTTAGGCTATAGCTCACTTTGGAGCGATTTATTTTCGCTTCCTGTTCTATATAGGAGAAAAAGAAATTCCACCTATGGCAAACAGATGTTGTATCATAATCATAATAAAGATTGAGGGTTAGATATAAAGCGATATTCATTCATTCATTCATTCATAGCTTACCACCCACAGGTCTTGGGATGTCATATACAGTAATTCCCATAACTTTATTTCTTATAACATCTATAATAATTCTCATACCTTTACTTCATAACATCTACAGTAATTCTCATAACGTTACTTCTTATAACATCTATGGTAATTTCCATAACCTTATTTCTTATAACATCTATAGTAATTCCCATATCTTTATTTCTTAAAACATCTATAGTAATTCTCATAACTCTATTTCTTTATAACATCTATGGTAATTCCCATAACTCTATTTCTTATAACATCTATAGTAATTCCCATATCTTTATTTCTTATAACATCTATAGTACTTCCCATATCTTTATTTCTTATAACATCTATGGTAATTCCCATAACTCTATTTCTTATAACATCTATAGTAATTCCCATAACTCTATTTCTTTATAACATCTATGGTAATTCCCATAACTCTATTTCTTATAACATCTATAGTAATTCCCATCACTTTATTTCTTATAACATCTATAGTAATTACCATAACTATATTTCTTATAACATCTAGGGTAATTCCCATAACTCTATTTCTTATAACATCTATAGTACTTCCCATAACTTTATTTCTTATAACATCTATGGTAATTCCCATAACTCTATTTCTTATAATATCTATATTAATTCTCATAACCTTATTTCTTGTAACATCTATGGTAATTCCCATAACTTTATTTCTTATAATATCTATATTAATTCTCATAACCTTATTTCTTGTAACATCTATGGTAATTCCCATAACTTTATTTATTATAACATCTATAGTAATTCCCATAACTTTATTTCTTATAACATCTATAGTAATTCTCATAACTTTATTTATTATAACATCTATAGTAATTCTCATAACTTTATTTATTATAACATCTATAGTTATTTCCATAACTTTATTTCTTATAACATCTATAGTAATTCTCATAACTTTATTTCTTATAATATCTATAGTAATTCTCATAACCTTATTTCTTGTAACATCTATGGTAATTCCCATAACTTTATTTCTTATAACATCTATAGTAATTACCATAACTATATTTCTTATAACATCTAGGGTAATTCCCATAACTCTATTTCTTATAACATCTATAGTACTTCCCATAACTTTATTTCTTATAACATCTATGGTAATTCCCATAACTCTATTTCTTATAATATCTATATTAATTCTCATAACCTTATTTCTTGTAACATCTATGGTAATTCCCATAACTTTATTTCTTATAATATCTATAGTAATTCTCATAACCTTATTTCTTGTAACATCTATGGTAATTCCCATAACTTTATTTCTTATAACATCTATAGTAATTCCCATAACTTTATTTTTTATAACATCTAGGGACTAAACCTCTTGTTCTGGAGAATGGCATTACTGCATAATAAGAGGCTTAAGGCCCAGGTCACACTGGTGCGACATGCACTCTGACTTTGAAAGCACAAGTCACATGACAAGTAGCGCCCCATTAAGTGCAATGGGGTCATTCTAATAGGAGCAACTTGAGTCGCTTCGACTTAGAAAAAGGTTCCTGCGCTAGTTTTGGTGTGACTTCAGTACAACTTGCATACGACTTCTGTTAAAGAAGTCGTATGCAAGTTGTGCCAAAGTTGCACTGGAATGTTGGCTTCAAAGTCACGCGACTTTGAAGTCGTGGCAGTTTAAGCTGGGCCTTAAGCAGCTTAAAGCAGCTTCACTAAGTACCTCCTGAACATTTTTTTTTCTGTTTTTATTTTTATAAGGATTACAGGGTTACTAAATTACAGGGTTAATAAATTGTAGTAACAGAAAAGAGAGGACGAGTCTGTATATGTTAAAATAACAAGGTTCCTCTTATAGTTTCTGATATTTATTTGGATGCTGATAGCAGGATTGTTTGTGTAAAGTAGGAAAACTAGAAAATACTGAATTAACTACTAGAAAATTCTGAAAATCGATATTCCTCTTTTTTAAATAATGTACTCCTTTCTTTTTTGGTTCAGGTAGACTAATCCTGATGGGTAATAATATTATAATGAGCCACACCATGTAAAACTTATGTATCATTTATGCACCAAGATAAAAAAAGCTTCTTATTAAAGCTACTTGCTGGCTTATTACTTATTTACTTTCATCAAACAATCCTTCTTTTTTTTTTTTATAAAATATTTTATTGAATTTTCCAAAACAAAGTAACAGAGTTAACATAGACTCAAAGTGCAATAAGGTGTCACGTGAGCAACTGACATTCCAGGTGAAAAGGAAGGTGGGGGGGGGGAGGAAAAGGAGGGTTAAAGGGACAATGGTGTATACAGGGAATGTTACTGCAAATCATATAGTGAAAAAGAGGGCCATTGGCTCCCCTCTCATCTAGAGGAGCCAATTGAATATGGTGGATAGATCTAAACATATGTGGTTAGTTTGTACAGGGCTATTTCCTAAAATGAGGACGGAAGTTAACTAGTAAAGTTCCTTAAACAATCGTAGGAGTCTTAGAATAGATTCAGGTGTTGACATTGTTACAGTTACAGTGCAGGGGGGAGGAGTGCACAGGGTAAGGTCCCAGGTAGTTATGAGGAACTTGGTGTAGTAGGGGGCAAAAGTGACAACCCCCTGTTGAAGAGTGTTTCAAGTTCTGATTTGACATCTTGGATCAAACAATACTTCTAAACATTAAAGTGGATTTTGGAAAAAAAAAAATTGAAAAAAAAAAAAATAAAGTGGTATTAAACCCAAAAAGCAAACATTATTTTTTTATTATTTCAGCATATCTAGTCTTAAATGGAGATGGAGGCTACATGCGGTTTTCTTTTTAGGCATTCTTTCTTTAATTTCCACCTGGTGATATGGCCAGTAAATCTGTAGTTTTCAAACAGAACAAGCTCTCCTGGATATGTATCAGTAAAGAGTCTTGAGACAAACCCTTTGCTACAGACAGGGGTGCTTGCAATAGCCAGCTTTTATTTATTTATATTAAGCCTTTTATCGCAAAAGAAAAGAAAAATGTTAATTTAACTGTTTGTGTAGCTGGAGTATGAGCTGGAGTTTGGCTTCAATTTGTTAGTGTATTCATATCTGCTAGTACATCTAACATTCCCCTCCCAATATATTAAAGATGCTAAAGGTGACCTTGTGTTCCTTCACCCAGAGTGGAGGTACTCTAACCACTTACCGCAAAGTGACGTAGGGCTACGTCGGCAAACTTTGCGGTGTTATACCGGGATGATGCCTCTAGCTAGAGGCACCATACCGGTACCTTGGTTTACAGCCGACGGTCGGCTTTCCGTCAGCTCGGGAGCCGCTCGATCATTACCCGGGTGAGCGGGAGGGGACGTTCCCCCCCCCCTTCCACCACCTTCCGTGACTTTGAACGGCCTCCCGTCCCACCGGGAGACCCGAGCACCCAGCTGGCACGTCCACCGGCTGGATGGAGTCCCGAACAAAGCTGGAAACGGCTTCGATCGGGTCTCCGATGACGGAACCCGGAGGCGGCTTCCATGACGTCACTTCCGGGTTACTCTGCTGCAAAAGGCAGGAGATTTAAAAAAAAGGCTGTATGCAAAAATGCCGTTTTTGGCGTTTTGCATACATGAAAGTGTAGTGGAGGGGTCTAGGGTCTTTTAGACCCCCAGTCCCTCCATAAAGAATACCTGTCACTGCATATTGGTGTCTCAAGGGATGTTTTCATTGCTTGTGACAGCAATAAAAGTGATCAGATTTTTTTTTTTTAAAACCTGTAATAAAGTTAAAAAAAAAATAAAATAAATAGGAAAAAAAAATGTTAGCCGCCCCCATCACCGTTAGCTCGCGCACAAAAAAAAATGTATAAGGAAGTCGAGCCGCGAATGAAATCGCTGTTCAAACCACACATGTGAGGTATCGCAGTGATCGCCAGAGCGTGAGCAATAATTAAAAAAGAGAGCTACACTCTAACTCTAAACTGGTAACCGTTAAAAAAAATTAAAGTGTCGCCTATTGAGATCTCTATTGACAGTAGTTTGTCGCCATCCCACGGGGGGGGGGGGCGCAATTTTAAATCGTAACATGTTGGGTATCTATTTACTCAGCGTGACATCATCTTTCACAATATACAAAAAAAATTGGCTAACTTTACTGTTTAGTATTTTTTAAATGCAGTGAAATGTGATTTTTCAAAATTTTTCCAAAAAAATTGCGTTTTAAAGACCGCTGCACAAATACCGCATGACAAAAAATATTGCAATGATGGACAAATTTAGTCTTTGCTAAAAAAATATATATAATGTTTGGGGGTTCTAAGTAGTTTTCTAGGAAAAAATACTGATTTTAACTTGTAAACAAAAAGTGTCCGAAATAGGGCTGGGGCTTAAGTGGCTAATAGAGGAGGTGTGTTACTGGCCAGGTCCCCAGGTGAAAACAGAGGAATAAAAGCCTAAAAAAAAAAAAAAAAAAAAAGAAAAGTAATGTAGCCACAACATCTTATGTTTGGTAAGCTGCAATATATTACATTTTTGGTTTTGTGTTTAATACTACTTTAAAGAGTAACTCCAATTTTGTTGAGAAACAAACATTCCCCACGTGGTGACATTATTTGCTTTTGGGAGAATCTCACCAAACAATTATGTTTTTGTTGCAGAAGATGCCCAAAATCTGACTTGTATCTTAGTACAGACATCTGGGAAAGTCAGTGAGCCACAGACACCTTTGCATAGTTCTTTACTGTTATTTGATTCTTTACTTGTCTCTTCCTTATGAGAAAAACTATGGAAGGAACGTCAGCTTTCTCGTAATATAACATAATAACATAATATAACATTGCAATAATACACATTGGAACACCCCATTGAACAGCCTGTGTAGAGATTTTATTATACAGTATTTAAAGGGGTTGTAAACTGCTGGATGTTTTTTTTTCTTTACCTGCAATGTAAAAGTATAATGTGCTAGTATACATCGCATAATAGCACATTAGGTGAAACTTACCTGAAAACAAAGCCTTCCTTGCTTCCGGATATACAGACTCAGGCTCTGTGACTGGCCGGAGCTGCGATGCTGTCACTCCCGCACATACACGCAGGAGCTGCCAGTCATGTCACAGGGCTCTGAAGGAACAGCACGGGTGGCCGTTCCTTCAGAGCGCATGCGTCAATGATGTCGTTGGCTGCATGTACAGTAAATATGTCCTAAATAGATATGGAGATATTTACACTACCTATAGTTAACCCTTATTATAGGCTTACCTATAGGTACAGTTTAGTGATGGAAGTTACTTCCTCTTTAAACCACATTATATCACAAATTATATCAGTGATTCCGTGAATTAATCAAACTGGAGAAGATCACTTGTTGCTGATCATCAGTTTATTAATATCACAAGGTTTTTCTGTATGTTTCTCTTAATGAAAAGGCATAGCTTAGGCATACAGTAGATTTGTGCGTAAAACTATATGCTTAATATTAATACTCATAACCAATGATACTAGATATAAGTATTTAAAATTGAGCAATAGAGCAGTAACAAAACTTCCAAAACTGAATCAATAATAGCTAGATTATTAGAACTTGGAAATTGAATGGTATAGGCACATAACTTTTGCTGACTATTATGAAGATAATAGGTAAAAGTAAATATTAAAAACAAATGTATGACCCTTGGTCTAGGTTTATCATTAAAGTAACCGGTGTGCGCTGACTACAATTTTTTTTATTTTTTTATTTCATGGTGGGTCTGTTGCCTTTATTCAAAGTGACTGATATTTACAGGTGTGTGTATGTGTATAACTCGTGATTTAAAGATTCCACTAAATCTGTGAGTAAATTAACCAAGGAAGTAAAAATATTACTAAACCCCCAACAGTAAAATCAGTCTGTATATGCAGTAAAGCATGCTTGTTATACTCAAAGTGGAACCTAATTGGTTAATCATGTGCATTGTGTAAAAAGGCTGTTGGTCCTGTCTTCTCTGATCCTCCCCTTATTCCACAGTCCCCAAACTATCCTCCAATAGAACAGAGCCTTGGGGCAAACTGCAAATGCTCATTTGGTGTGTATTGCTTGTTTTTTTTTTTTTTTTCTTGGAAGAGTGCATGTGATCAGCATGAGCCCAATCAGCACTGTCCAGACAGAAGGTCAGGGGTCCTGAAGAAACATAGAACAATCAGGGGAGAATGAAAACCCCTCCTATAAGCTTTAACCAGACACTGATAGAAGTCACAATACTGCTCTAACTGCTGATGAGAAAATGTATTTAGCAGTTTATATTTACTAAAACCATTGTATTCCCATGCTCTGTGTACTGTGGGAGACCAGATATAGTAAATGCAGGGTCCTGGATTTAGTAACACTTAAAGCATGGGATTCTGTGAGATTACTAACATTACTATAGAAAAAATATTTGAGATTTGTTTCTTATGTGACTGTAAGTCACAGGGTAAAGATATACCATCTCCTACTTCAAAGCAGAACAACAATGATTTCAGAAAAGAAGAGAAGCAGATAATCAATTAGCTCCTTGTTCTTCTTCTCCTGCACTGTCTGAGGGTCCTAGAGAGGATTGCAAAAGGCTGATACCAAGGCAAATCCAGATATTTACACTGCATACATTGAAAAAAAAAAAATATATATATATATATAATCACAAATTAATAAATACAAAGCTGCATTCATGTGTATATTTTATATCCACCTATAGTTTAGCTTTAACAAGTACATAATATTCCTTAACCAAAAGGGATGGGGAAGGTTGTTGACCCCTTTTATTTATAGATCGATAGACATGTCTTGTCAAAGGTGTCTGAATTCTCCATAGTCCTTGTATAATGTAATACTTTTGTAGGCATTATAGCAACATAAAGCTATATCCTAGTCTTATACATGTGCCTTGATTTTTTTGCTTATTTAGTTGTTTTGGATTTTGAATTAAGTGAATCTGATTTTACAAACCCATCTAGCACTACGGGAGCCATCTCTTTAACAGCACATTTGTCATGAATATATTAAAGGATGTCACATCTGAAGAGCCTCGCAATGTGAAATCATGTAGCTTTTTAAAATGTAAACGAGACAACTGAAAGGTAAAATACATCAAGTGTTTAAGAAAAAATGGCTTGCAGTTCTACTATTCAATATTCTTATAGACATTTTATAGAGATATGCTAATTAAAAATCAGAGCTGTAGTGCATTCACCAAAAAAAATATCACCCACACATTACAGGAAGGAAAACTTTTAAGCGGGGTTCCACTCATTTTTGTGTTTATTAAAAGTCAGCAGCTATAAAAAGTGTAGCTACTGACTTTTATTAACCAATTTACCACCGGAGGATTTTGTTGTCTTATGTCCAGGCCACTTTTTGCGATTCGGCACTGCGTGATTTTAACTGACAATTGCGTGGTCATGCAATGCCGTACCCAAACGAAATTTATGTCCTTTTTTTTCCCACAAACAGAGCTTTCTTTTGGTGGTATTTTATCACCTGTGCGATTTTTACTTTTTGCTCTATAAACAAAAAAATAGCGACAATTTTGAAAAAATAACAATATTTTTCACATTTTTTTATATGAAATTCCCCCCCAAAAAAATGTAAAAATCCAAATTTTTTAGCATTTTAGGCCAATTTGTTTTCTGCTACATATTTTTGGTAAAAAAATCGCAATAAGCATGTTTTGATTGGTTTGCGCAAAAGTTATTGCGTTTACTAACTAAGGGAAAGATTTCTGTCATTTTTGGTGTTTTTTTTTTAACGAGTAATGGTGGCAATCTGCGATTTTTTTTGCGGGACTGTGACATTGCGGCGGACAGATCGGACCCTTGATGACATTTTTGACACTTTTGGGGATACCAGTGACATTACTACAGTAATCAGTGCTATAAATATGCACTGTTACTGTAAAAATGACACTGGCAGGGAAGGGGTTAATTTTTATTGGAGAGGGAGGGGTTAATGTATGCCTGGTGTTTACTGACGTGTGTGGGGGGAGGTGACTGAGTGACACAAGGACAGATCGCAGGTTCAGCTATGCTGAACCCTGCAATCTGACCCTGTCTGTCACTTAGGAGATCCGCCCGCTTGTGTAAACAAGACTCGATTCCCCGACGATCGGGGAAGAGCGGCGGTGATCACTGCCTCTCCTCCCCTGGTTCGATTCCCACTGTAACTGAATACAGTGGGAGAGAGCCTCCGGCGGCGCGCACGCGCCGCCCACAAGGGGAGGAGTCCAGCGACGTAGGTCTACGTCGCTGGACGGAATCGAACCACTTTGCCGCAGTAGCACCAATGTGAGTGGTCGGCAAGTGGTTAAACACACACTCACCTGTCCCACGATCCAGCGATGCGACTGCTCGAAGCCTCGATCCTAGCCCTCTCCTTTTGAAGGCACCAGTATCTCTAGTGTGGGCACCCCAGGTGCGCACTGTGCATGATTGAGTTGCGCTGGGCATTGTGAATGGCCGGGCAATCTTCTGGGGCCTGTGACATGTACCAGAAGATTGCAAGGAGGGAAGGGGAGAAGAGAACTTCCGCTCAAGCCGCTTAGGTGGCCCGGGCAGAAGTGGGAGCAGGTACCTGTCAAGTCTAGGTACCCGTTCCCCCCAAAAAATATGACATGCCAAATGTGGCATGTCAAGGGGTCAGCAGTATTTAAAGTGGAAGTTCCACTTTTGGGTGGAACTCCGCTTTAATGGTGTTTCTTTATTAAAGACAAATAGACTGTGCACTTTGCAAGTGCAGTTGCACTCTATAAGGGCATTTACTCCAGAGCTTATTAAATGAGGTGAAGCTCTGCCAACTGCCATCATCCAATAATGTGCAGGCAAGATTGATGTTTTTTTATTTTCCTTGCATGCAATCACATGCAAGGAAATATTCTTTGCTAACATCTTCACCTCATTTACTTTAGTGGTAGCGCATTGGCCCCCCGTTTTTTACATTCTTTGCAAAGTGGAGCTTCATCTCATTTACTAAGCTCTGGAGCAAATGCCCTTGCAGAGTGCAACTGCACTTGCAAAGTGCACAGTGTATTTGCCTTTAGTAAATCAACAACCATATCTCAGGTCATACTAAAACGAGAACACTTCACACCAACATTTCACAGGTGTGTATTTCCATTGAGGGACAAATAAAGATTAATTAGGAACTAGCAACTCACGTGTACTTTAAATTGATGGGTGAAAATGAGCACACTTGTCTAAGTGCATTCCTTTTATGTAAATGTGTGGATTTGAGAGCTAGTTGGCAGTTAAATCATCTGAACCAATTTCTTCATTTCAATGAGAAGTTTGTGATTTTTCAGTTCATTGCGTCTTTTTTTTTAAACTGTGCATTAAATACATTGATGGGAATTTATAAAACTGGAACAGTCAAAATCTGGGGCAGCTGTGATTGGCAACCAATAAGCCTTTGGCTTTCATATTGAAACCTTAACTAAACAATCTGAAACTAGAAGCTGATTAGTTAGTATGCACAGCTGCTCTGACTTCTGTCTGCTCCAGTTTTAGTAAGTTCCCGCTACTTGGTTCTGAATCTTTGTATGCTTGCGGGGAAATTATATATTAATTATAGCAATCATTTTGGATAGACTTAGGAAGTGTAAACATTCTGTCAAATTTTAAATGAAGTCCAAGACCCCATTGGGGAAATATTGCATATTAACTTTATTTCCCCACGACAGCAGTTCAAATATAGAAGATAGTAGTTGTCATTGAAATAGGAAGATAGAGACAGACCCTTTTACATCAGTAAAAACTTGACTTCAAAACCTACCAAAAATCACTATCACTTTATATGCACTGCTTTACAGTTGAACTCTAGGCAGATACAAAATGCATGCTGTACATACAGTCAGGTCCATAAATATTGGGACATTGACACAATTCTAATCTTTTTGGCTCTATACACCACCACAATGAATTTAAAATGAAACAAACAAGATGTGCATTAACTGCAGACTTTCAGCTTTCATTTGAGGGCATTTACATCCAAATCAGGTGAAAGGTGTAGGAATTACAATAGTTTGTATATGTGCCTCCCACTTTTTAAGGGACCAAAATGGGACAATTGGCTGCTCAGCTGTTCCATGGCCAGTTGTGTGTTATTCCCTCGTTATCCCATTTACAAGGAGCAGATAAAAGGTCCAGAGTTCATTTTAAGCGTGTTATTTGCATTTGGAATCTGTTGCTGTCAACTCTTAATATGAGATCCAAAGAGCTGTCACTATCAGTGAAGCAAGCCATCATTAGGCTGAAAAAAAAAAAAAACCATCAGAGAGATAGCAAAAACATTAGGTGGGGCCAAATCAACTGTTTGGAACATCCTTAAAAAGAAAGAACGCACCAGTGAGCTCAGAAACACCAAAAGACCCGGAAGACCACGGAAAACAACTGTGGTAGATGACCGAAGAATTCTTTCCCTGGTGAAGAAAACACCCTTCACAACAGTTGGCCAGATCAAGAACACTCTCCAGGAGGTAGGTGTATGTGTGTCAAAGTCAACAATCAAGAGAATACTTCACCAGAGTGAACACAGAGGGTTCACCACAAGATGTAAACCATTGGTAAGCCTCAAAAACAGGAAGGCCAGATTTGAATTTGCCAAACAACATCTAAAAAAGCCTTCACAGTTCTGGAACAACATCCTATGGACAGATGAGACCAAGATCAACTTGTACCAGAGTGATGGGAAGAGAAGAATATGGAGAAGGAAAGGAACTGCTCATGTTTCAAAGCATACCAGCTCATCAGTGAAGCATGGTGGTGGTAGTGTCATGGTGTGGGCATGTATGGCTGCCAATGGAACTGGTTCTATTGTATTTATTGATGATGTGACTGCTGACAAAAGCAGCAGGATGCATTCTGAAGTGTTTTGGGCAATATTATCTGCTCATATTCAGCCAAATGCTTCAGAACTCATTGGACAGCGCTTCACAGTGCAGATGGACAATGACCCGAAGCATACTGCGAAAGCAACCAAAGAGTTTTTTAAGGGAAAGAAGTGGAATGTTATGCAATGGCCAAGTCAATCACCTGACCTGAATCCGATTGAGTATGCATTTCACTTGCTGAAGAAAAAACTGAAGGGAAAATGCCCCAAGAACAAGCAGGAACTGAAGACAATTGCAGTAGATGCCTGGCAAAACATCACCAGGGATGAAACCCAGCGTCTGGTGATGTCTATGCATTCCAGACTTCAGGCTGTAATTGACAGCAAAGGATTTTCAACCAAGTATTAAAAAGTGAAAGTTTGATTTATGATTATTAATCTGTCCCATTACTTTTGATCCCTTAAAAAGTGGGAGGAACAGATACAAATTGTTGTAATTCCTACACCGTTCACCTGCTTTGGATGTAAATACTCTCAAATTAAAGCTGAAAGTCTGCAGTTAAAGCACATCTTGTTTGTTTCATTTCAAATCCATTGTGGTGGTGTATAGAGCCAAAAAGATAAGAATTGTGTTGATGTCCCAATATTATGGACCTGACTGTAAGTGCAGCTATGTAATCATTAACACATAATTTAATGTATTTTTTAAATGCAAGCAGTGTAAGTTTCTGAATTGAATCTGGTATCAGCCTTTTACAGTCCTTTTACAGTAGGACTAAAGAGTGAGAGGAAGAAGCAATACAAGGAGCCAAACAGTTCATGTGCTTATTGGAAGATAAAGCAGGATGACAGAGAGATCACTGTGCCACTTCCCCATCACTGTCCAGTCATAGGCTGAGGTAGGCGCAGGGTTGCAGTGGGTTGAATTATGTTGACCAGCATTTAGAGGCAGAAAAATAAGTACTGCAATCAAAATCTTTAGATTGAAGGATACATTTGGTGCAACATCTGGTTTTATTTTTATTATCTTTTAAGAGACAATTCATTTTTATTTTGTTATTTTTGGCTGGAGAAGTTATGTTTTAAGCAGTTTAACACTCCTTTACCTATGTTTGAGCAGCTTTCAGGCCTTTTTATCCAGCATATATGATAACTACAAAAATATAGTTGCTTTACAATCTCATTTTATGTTAATAAGATACTTTCCTTAGGGACAGCTTCCCTATTACATTTCTATGCTCCATAGTTTATAATGTTAATTCACTCACACCACCTGTAGTGTAGGTATTCATGAAATAGTTTTTTTTAATTAATATTGCTGTAACAAGTGTGTAGGTTTCTTATCTGGATCTAAATGAGAAGCATTAGAAAGCTGAATAGAAGTTTATTGCCACCGGGAAATCACTGCTTGGCCAGTGCAGATGTCGAAAAATATGGAAAGATCAGAATCCAAAGCTGGGTCACAGGAGAAGGAATAGGGTATGACTATCCTTAAATATAAATTCCAGTCAGCAGTATTACTGGTACAGTAAACATGAAAACAGAAGCCCAATAAAGGCCAGACAGGCACCAGTGATAGTGTACACTTTTTTTTAAACACATCTATCAGTCTGTCACCAAGCCCATATGAGGGCCAACCAGCACTCTTCAATTCAGCATACTGCAAATCAGCTAAACCAACTGTTAGATGAGGTCATAATACACATAGGCTAAGACTAACTGAAAGGAATTCCTAATATTTTGACAGTTAAAAAAAAATTCATTCAACAGATATGGATTTTTAGTATGTATTTTACTGCCTAACGGTTTAGTATATATTTTACTGCCTAACTTTCATTCAAGAAACTTGTTCAAAAACTCAAATAAATTTGACCTAGTAGTAGCCTATAATAGATTTCTAATACTTACCTGTCCTGTGGGTCGGTGACTCCAATCTTCATTCTCTTTAGATTTGTTGAAATTTTAAATATTACCGAAAAAGTAAAAAGTAATAGATGTCTATGCCGGGCATTGGAATCAGGTGGTGCTCTGGATTCTGTCTGCTCCAGTTTTAGTAAATTCCCTCTACAGATGTTCATTGAAATGTGTACCTACACCCCTAACCCAAGGACAGCTGACTTTAAACCCCCCCCCCCCCCATTGTCTGATGGAAGCTTTTGCTTTGTTCAATGATGAATAAGTTGATAAGTCCTTCACTTTACATAAGCTACTAAATTTATTACACATAAGCTTTAGAGCTCTGTGAATAATGATATTTTTTTACAGCAGGTGATACGGAGATAGGAAAAAGTTAAAAGGAATAACATACCCTGTCTAAATAAAAGACTACATGACATTCCTATGCAATATTTCATTTTTTTTCCCTTTGAAATATCAATAAAGAAATAAAATGTATAGAATCGCTATTCATTCTTTTTAAACGTACAGTATATTGTTTTTCCATTGTTCTATTAGAGTGTTGAAAAACTTCACATAATTATATTGTTTGTGCTTTTATGTTGTTTGTTATTGCTGTATGTCCTCGTTTTAACTCAAGTAAACTCAAGAACATAAATACAAGGCTACAGCCAGAATTTTACATTACATGGATAAGCTAGTGTACAATAATAAAGGAAAGTTATTATAACTGTTGAAAACCTTTTCTCAGACTTTCATAACTTCATGCTCAGTGCCACACTAATGCTGGGAAATATGTCATTTTGATATTGAAAGTAATTTATTCTTGGATGAATTTGGCCTCGTCTAACAAAAATCATTTGGACAGAATTACAAACTAACATTGGAGAAAAATTCAACAGATAAATCAGAAAGTCAGTAACACATGAAGGGCTTAGATTTTATGAAAACATGCAGGAAAGGTTTGAATATGGCTTCTACAACGGTATGCAAACTTGCAAACATACAAGTGAAAATGTCTAGCCAAATGGTTCCTCAAATATGAACTAAAGATAATGTTCAATGTAGGTATCTTTTTACGTCTGTGCTTTGTACAGAGATAGGTGGATATTGGGGAACAACCCCATTATTTTTACCCAGTGGTATAAGTAAACTGGCAAAATGTGACCCAAAGAGTTACTTACCCTTTCACTTTCCTAAAGCAGGGAGGGCAGCGATACTTATGAAGTTCTAATAGCTACCCTGTAAAGGAAAATAAGGAAATGCTATACTTCCTAATTTAGAAAAGAACCCAATAAGGAAAGTTTCTATGTCCTGTTTGGGTGGTCTTCTGAAAAATTTCAGGAATTTTGTATCCATAACCTTCTAGTGTTATAAACTAGAACACCATTGGGGGAGATCAACCAAAGGTCACCTAGGCAGATAGCTTGCAAAAACTAAGAGCACATGATTACTGCATTGGGTACTAAGCATGAACTGGTATAGCAAGTGATCCTTCAGATCATTTTCCTGTTTACAGTGTGAATTCGCTTCTGAGTGAAGCAGCTGGTTTGCTGTGAACTTGTATTTTCTCCAACTGATGTATTCTTTTTTTTCAGAGTTGTATTCCAATGATAAAACAAAAAATGTGCAAAGGTATTGCCGTGTTCCAATTAAACATCTATAAACATTATACAGTGCACTTCTATAAGCCATTGTAAGTGAAGTGAGCAATTAGGTGGGATAGGAGAACCAACAACTGTTGCCTTGTAGCTTCATCAAAAATGTAAATAAATATAGTGAACATGAACCTTAACAAATGGTTAGTAATGCAAGCAAATTCTCTTGAGTACCATAGCTACTCTAAAAGTTAAATATATATAATATTTCTTGGGGCCTCATGTCACAAAATGAACCAAGATACTACATATTTACCAATGATGAGTAGTGTCTTTACATATTCTAGAAAACCTTTAGCAAAATATTGTTTATTTTGCACGTGATCATACAGAAATTAAAGTGCATCAATGCCCAGAATATGGACATAAACTACACATATTCTTAATAACCAGTAAAATAGCTGTAAAACAATCATTGACCTACCTAGCTGCTTGTATTGTGAAGTAATTATTTCTCTTAGAAGCATTTGTTTTGTATTTACTGTACATTAGACTGTTAGAAAGCTGCCAAGATATTTCTCTCTATAAATAGTAAAAGGGGGATGGAGCTGAAATTCCCTATATTGTGAACTTTTCCACTGTGCCTATAGCTACAGAAGTTACAGAGTGTTTTTTTCATTTTCTTTTACTGCTTGATCAGAATATGCAAATACTACTGTATATTGTGCTTTGTCTGGGCACAAGCACTCTTGAAGGATGAACTTAGTCATAGTCCTTCAGGTTTGAGTGGTTGTGTATTTTTATTTTTGGCTTTATTAAGATACAAAAAAATCGACAGAAAAAGATGGGGTT
The DNA here is from genome assembly GCF_965119305.1 of Pelophylax lessonae. Taxonomy (NCBI): domain Eukaryota; kingdom Metazoa; phylum Chordata; class Amphibia; order Anura; family Ranidae; genus Pelophylax; species Pelophylax lessonae. Next base: position 186,663,333 of record NC_138772.1, on the reverse strand, counting down.
TTGAGGGCCCAAATGAGATAGTCAAATGTTCAACGCCACACAGTAGTAAATTTAAAATACATATTTATTGGGTATTACATAAAAAGCATGAAAAACATGCCTAGAAGACACACATACACTAATGATTGTATAAAAAAAGAAAAAGGGAAGTTAAAATTGGAGAACACAGGGTAAGTAACCAGATAGTGGACTCTCAGTCAGGAATTGAATGGATATGGTCCCTGTACAGCCAACGCGTTTCACTTGACTTCGCTTCTTCAGGGCTTAAGAGACCAGAGAAACAGCTAGTGTTCTATAAGTTATATGAAAAGAATTTTCAATAAGTATATATATGTATAATGTATTTCACATAGCATGATATATTTAAACGTGTGGCGACATATTTCACAAAAAGACCATTTAGTCAATATGATATTAGATAGATGCGTTGCATACTAACCCCAAGTGGTGCGGACCTATAGGTCAGCAAGTGTTCACGGATTGCAGTTGTATGGTAGACATGGACCTTATATCCAACATGGAATAATAATCACCTTACAGGGCGTACCAGTGCATATACTGTAAAAGTATCTATACGCTTCTATGTGATATATATATTTTTAATCTTTATTATATCGTATAGGTCCAAATGCACTGGTCTATATTTTATTCAGATGCCACCATGGAGAGAGGATATGTAACTTCCTAATGAAAAAAACACATAAGCATGGAGAGTTTATAAGAAGATGATCCCCCAATATAGATATGTACATCCTATAATGTGGTGACAAGGCATGGTTTACCTTAGTATCAAGATATATATATAATGGATTAGGCAGGTAGTTATACGGATGGCGATCCTAGGCACCTAGGTAATCCCATAATTGAGGTAGGTAAATTGCCAAGAAACATTATATTCAAATAGTCCCATGTATCCTTCTCATATGGAGAAGTATATCCTTAGGGCCTACTCATCGCTCCCAGGAATCAATGCAAGCAGGAAGTGACGGCATGAACCGCGGCCACAGAGGGAGGAAGTGGAAGAAAGGTAAGTATATTTTCTTCAATATCAAGGTAAGTAATTGAAAAAAAAAATTGCGACTATCCATTTCTTTTTTAGGTGACACTGAGCAAGCGGATGACCCAAAGTGGATTTTGAGGCCGGAACTCCGCTTTAACATATTATAATCAAAGTGAACCTGTCACTCAAGGATCAAAAGCAAAATAAAGGCAGCGTGTAAAAAATTTGAGGGGAACCACATTGTGGGCAGAGGTAGCAGATATTTGACCCAGCTGAAAGTGGTGGATATATGCTGTTGAAATTTTAACACATGGACCGCTGAAAAAGTAAGTATATAACATCTTCCTTCCAGACTGCATTTACTTTACTTTTAACCCTGTAATGAAAGGGTCAAGTTAAATAAAAGAAAGTGATGTTCCCCTGTGATTCAGAACAGTAAAAAGTCTATTAGTCCAGACTGAGTAAAAGGCAATAAGTTACATTTTGTTCTGAAAATGTTACCTCTAAAAAGCAGAAAAAAGACAAAATGACCTGTCATACAGTAACTTTTATTGCACTGCTTGGAAATACAAATTGTTCTAACTTTACAACGTGCATTATACAGTAGGGTGATTTCTATGGTCATGACCGCAGTAAGGAATCACGTTCCAAAAGAAACACCTTGATGTGCGATTGTTATTGGAGCTAATGTTCACATTCTCATTGCAGCACGAGCCGTTGTTCCTACCATACATGTCAAAATTTTAATTACATCCTTTGTGATTTTTCAAGGACAAAACATTCTCATTGCAGACAGAAGAAATCCAGATTTCCTGCTTTTACCATGAAACTACAGTGCCAGAGCAAACCGATAAACTGAAAACGCACCGCCTTAGTTATTTGTTTGTAGCAAATATGGGATGACTGATACCTTTGTTTGCATTCGCTCTTTTCATAGCACAGCAAAGATGTTGGCAATCGCAATGGCAAACATAACTTGAGAAGAAAACACACACTCGTTAAATAGCAGGCAATCAGAATTATCTGCAAAATATGCCTTGCAAAGAAGAATATTTATTCACTCCGAGTTTGCAGCAGTAAAGTAAAACACCTGCAAAGCATCTGGCTTTAATCCAGACTGCATCTGCTACTGATTTAACAGTTTAGATAAAATTTGTTAGAATTATGCAACCTTGTCAATTATAAACACAAGTCTACTAAAGATAAATTTGCGTTTGCACTGATCTAAATTTATTTGACCAGAAAACTAGCTGTAGACATTAGACAGTTTGACATTTGCAAGCAATGCAGTCATTGAATGATGTTAGTTAAGCTGGCCAAACAAAATGAGGGGGGGAGGAGGACCCCCCCCACCAGGACATCTGCACCCACTGCACTCTGCACAAACTTACACATACATGGGTAAATTGAGGAACCTAGGACTTAGATCTTATCAATGTAAGTTTTGAACCAACCCAAATTTACGTCTCTGTAATTCAGGTGTCCACAGGACCTAGAAAATGTTAATACTAAAGTTTAAAGTAATGTGAAGGTAACTGCTGTTCACCTCAAACATCTAATTATTTCAACATAAAGCTTGTTTTTTTATAATTTTCCAGTATGACTGAGTATTTGAACTGAACACAGGTTCTCTTAAAACATGGATTAATATGACATTCTGAGCACTAAGGGCTGTTTATTCTGGTTGTAGTAGGTGCAGCCAACTGGTAGATACTCATTGCAATTTAAAGTCCAACTCCAGGCTATTTTTTGTAATTGTCCCCTGGATGTTAAAAAAAGCCTTTTCTGCAATATTCACCTTTTTAGGAGTTGTAAACCCCCCTTTTTTTTTTTTTAAACATAACAAATATGTTATACACACCTACTCAATAGTTTTGCACAGAGCAGCCCTGATCCTCTTCTTCTGGGATGCCCCACCGGTGCTCCAGGCCCTTCCTCTTCATTGGGTGGCCCCTTAGAAAGCAACTTTCCTGGGGGGCACCCGTGCAGGCTCGCTCCTTAGTCCCCCTGCTGCGTTCATTGACACAGACAGTGGGACTCGGCCCGCTCCCGCGTCACTGGATTTGATTGATAGCAGAGGGAACCAATGGCCCCTGCTGCTATCAATCTGTCCACAGAGAGAGACAGCGTCTGGAGCTGCTGCAATCGTGCACATGTAATGTTCTGGTACCTCTGGTACCCTTATTCCACTTTCCATTCCGTGTATGCGTCCCACCATTCTCTTCTGGTAGGTGCGCATACACATTTTAAGACCGATGCTGTCATCACTGAGCGCCGCAGAGCGGCTATTTCAACCGCCGGCGTTCTCACTCACATGTTCGTTCAACCTGCCTTGCAACTATGCTTACAAGCATGTCTCGCTGTGGAACCTCGCTACAGATCCCTGTATCTCGCTACCAGGATCACTTCCTCAGACCCGAACCTCGCTACTGATCCCTGTATCTCGCTACTGGATCACTTTCTCATCACCGGACCCTTCTACTACTATACTATAGTGATAATTCCCCCGCAGGGAAAACCTCCATAACTTACACTACTACTATTGCATTAAGGACTGTTACTACCTATCCATACTATCCTATCATCTGCACTGTTACATAGATTGCTAGCTCTTGAGACTACTACCATCTATCATCTGCACTGCTGCATAGATTGCTAGCTCTCCTGTCTACTACCATCTATCATCTGCACTGCTGCATAGATTGCTAGCTCTCCTGTCTACTACTATCTATCCTTGCACTGGGTTAGTCTATCCTGTATTTGTCATCTGCTGTCCTCACCATCTGTTAGCATACTCGATACTAACCTATCTGCATTCCTAAATACCATCTTGAACTCTCCTGTACAAACCTATCAAGTGCTTACCATCCTTGTCACTGTTCACACCTGTCCCTTCAGCACATCACCTTCATACTATCATATACATCCTATCACTCCAGGAACATCTCATTGAGTGTGTATATATCTGTATGTTGAAGCTGACAGGCCCACAGTGATGAGTCCTGGAGAGTTGGATCTGGTATTCAACACATCTCTACATGACTACTGAGTGGAGATTTTGCAGCTGTAAATCCAGCCTATAACAAAAACGCAGGAGCGTTACAGCACATCGCTGGATCGGATCGGGCTCAGGTAAGAAAAAGGAAGGTTTTGGGGGGCAGCTGCAGCACAGAAGGTTTTTCACCTTAATGCATAGAATGCATTATGGTGAAAAACCTTGACACTTTACCGCTTTATTAAGGAGCTATCTCCTGCAGTACCTATTTTTAAGTCTTCTGAATTGAATGATGACCAGTGTCACTCAACTTGGAAGACTGAAGAAAAAAATGTGAGTGCATGGTCGTGCCCCTGACAAAGGTTGCCTGCAGTCAATGTATTGATGCAAAGAGCAACACTGTTGTCATTACATCCACACAGCTCTTGGCATCATCTGAGACTGCCCACTGATGGGAGGAGATTAGGAGATAACGAGGACCCATAGTATGTAAACATCCTGAAAAAAGCAGAAAAAGGTAAGAAACAGTAATATTTTAAAAATGTATACTGCCGGTGGGGGCCTCCAAGGGAGGAGGGGCCAATTGAGGAAGGAGGCTGCCTTTTACCATAAGCATTTGATTGCATAGAGGCTGTAAATTCCCATTAGAGTACCATTAGAAAAAATGAAACATAAATATTCGCTGCTAAAGGACCCATTGGATAATCTTTCCCTAAAAAATCCACATCCCTTTCTAGTTCACCAATGCACAATGCTAAAAATGACTTGGCTCTTCAGCACCTAATGTATCTAAGAAGGTGGGTTGCATCGTTGCATCCAATGATGATTAGTTTATGTTTAGTAGAATACACCTAATGGTTCAGCACATGTGCTGTTTTTCTTCTTTGCTAATCTGTTTCTTGCTACATCAAGTGATAGCCTGTAAGGATGTCTCATTTTCAGAAAAGAGTTATCATTGAGATGATACTGCTACTAAACCCCCTAGGGAACTTTGACAATTGGAGGAATAGAACAGAATATGTAAATCGGTCACCCTGTGATAATCCCTGAAACTGACTGTTATAATAAAAATGCAGCATGTGCCTATTTCCTTTGCAGACAACTACATTACACTCCTTATGATAATATGTATTTGACAACTGATTTGGTTTATGATTTATTTTTATTATTGTTGTTCCTTCATGTATGTTATATGGTCTAGTCACCATATAATTATCCTCAGGGTTTAAATCTGATACTCTGCTGTGCTCTCACCTGCACAGAATTTGATTTGATTTGAAGAAAAATGTCTTCTTTTTGTTGATATCAGTTTGATTTGTATAGTGATTTAATTGCATCTCATTATGATGTGTATGTGCACCTTTAGAAAATAACTTCACTAAATATATGTAACACATTATTAAGACTGAGTTATTCTCATACTGTAGGCCTTATAAATGAACTCTAGCTCTGTATCAGCCTTGCACAGTTTATGAGCTCTTCTCCACTCCAGAACTGAAACTGCCTGTTCTGATTTTAGTGTATGCTGTGAAAATCTCACAGGATAGAAGCTAGAGTAAGGCAGACAGAGCTATTAATTACCTAGCTGTAGAACATTCAGCATCATCCAGTCCTACGCCCCCCCGTGTGTGATCTCCCTGACCCACCACTTTTATTCATTGGATTTCAGTTCACTTTTAATCATGGAGGTTCACCAATACATGTAGGCATTACCTAGGATGGTATGCCAGCCTAGGAATTCTTTCACCTCCAGACTGACATCTCCCCATCAAGGCATTTTGATATTTGCCTCACAAAGGGACAGCCATTAGCCTTTTGTTTGAGGGGGTGGGGTTGTAACTAGGGAAGGCAACATTTAAGCAAGTTAAGCTTAACAAACCCATTTTTTTTATACATTTCTGTTTTTATTTAAAGCAATAATAAGATTTAGAATTAAACATTCATGGTATGGTTTAGCTACATTAACGACCAGCCGCCGCAGATGTACTGCGGCAGGCTGGCTCTCCCAGGCAAAGTCCTGTACATGTACAGGACTTTGCCTGGGAGGAGCTAGGGGGCAAGCGTGCGCCACGGGCGGCGCGCTCCCGCCTCCGCTCATCAGCTGGGAAGCTGGCGCGAGTGTCAGGCCGCCAGCCACTCGCCATCTCTCCCCGCTGACAGAGAAGGACGGACGGCTGAAGTAAATACAGCCGTCTGTCCTTCTCCCTGAGATGATCACAGATACCATGCGATCCTGCTATATATGATCACATTTCTCTATGGTCATCTCACAAGCCCAACCCCCCCACAGTTAGAATCACTCCCCTAGGCTTACATTTAACCCCTTGATCACCCATAGTATTAACCCCCTTCCTGCCAATGGCATTATTACAGTAACAGTGCATATTTTTAGCACTGATTGCTGTAGTAATGTCACTGCTACCCTCAAAAGTGTCAAAAATGTCAGTTAGGGATCCGATCTGTCTGCCGCAATGTCGCAGTCCCGAAAAAAATCGCAGATTGCTGCCATTACTAGTAAAAAGAAAAACAATAAAAATGACATAAATTTTTCCTGTAATTAGTAAACGCAATAACTTTTGTGCAAACCAATCAAAATACACTTATTATGTACTTATTATGTACTTATTATGTACTTATTACTTAAATATGTAGCAGAAAACAAATTGGCCTAAAATGTTAAAAAAACATTTGATTTTTACTTTTTTTTGGGTAGGGGGGGGGGATGTTATATAGCAGAATGTGAAAAATATTGTTTTTTTTTTTTTTTTAATTGTCGCTCTTTTTTTATTTATAGCGCAAAAAAAATTGCACAGGTGATCAAATACCACCAAAAGAAAGCTCTATTTGTGGGAAAAAAGGACATAAATTTTGATTGGGTACAGCGTCACATGACCGCACAATTGTCCGTTAAAGTCATGCAGTGCCGACTCGCAAAATAGGGCCTGGCCATTAAGCAGCAAAATCTTCCGGTCTTAAAGTGGTTAAAGGTGGTGCATTTGGTTGGAGCATCATTTGCAGCAGTTAGGTCATGCAGGAGTTAACAAACTAATCAGTCATGGTAAATGTTAGTTAGCAACTCTTGGTAAATGTTAGGACAGCTCACCATCACGTACAGCAGGGCATGTTGTATAAGCTCTGCAACCAACAATAGGTATGATTGAATGTAATTCATTACATGTACATCATCCCACCGAGATGCATGCTCACACCCACTGGGGTACACAGCACTCCCCCGGCTGCTGTCCCCACCAGAAACAGCGGATTGTGACTCCTGGGCACTCAAAGCGGAATTATGTGATCACATGATTACAATGTCAAAAACTGTTACGAATGCATTTACTTAATAGCAGCTGTGGTTTCTACAGTGATGCTGCAATTGGCCCACAGCTCTTACATGGTCCCTAGGCCAATCACAGCACCCTGAACCATGTAATAGCTGTGGGCCAATCACAGCACACAGTACTAAATCACAGTTGTCATGATTGTAAACTATTCATGACAGTTCAAAACATTGCTGTCACAGTGAACATCACTGTAACAGTAATCAAAATGTGGAAAGAAAAATCCCTGAAAGCCCCAGCCCCCCCAGAGTAGTAAAGAGTTACTATGGTGACAGTGAACTACTGTGTTGAAAGTATGTAAAAAATAGAAAAAAATAAAATGTTAAAAAGGAAAAAAAAAATTATTATTTTTTGTTTAACATACTGTCACCAGTCAGTATCACTAATTAGCAATACACCAGTCATATATTGTGAAAAAAAGATATTCAGCTTCTTGATTTTCCAAAACATTGTGACAAAAAATTACAATTTTAAAACACTTGCCATGCCTCTTACGAAATACCTCAGACTGTTTACTTTCCAAAAAGTAGACCTCTTTTCCTTTGAGATCTTGATCTGTTTGGTTGGAGAATCATTACTCACCTCAGCAAACACTTGGTTGGTTGGTTTATAGTATTTTGGTATATTTTTGTACCACTAACCCCGTGTCAGACACTGAGCAGCGATCATTATTTTGGAAATGCTATGTTTTATCAAGTTCCATGCTGGTTTTATAGGGTTCTGTTGTTGGAGACATCTACTCCTGAAGAAGTGAACGTATTCACAAGCAGAAAATCTATCACACAAGCACTGTTATGACCCTTAATAAGGTCTGAGAGTCATATAGTTCCGGTAAGTGGATGGTGCGAAGGGGCATTTGGCACTGTCAAGGTTGTGCGAAGCACTAAAGTTGGTATTTGTAATCACGTGCGCAGTGAAGACTCTCATCACAGACAGTGGACTTGCTTTCATGTTTTTTATGTTGGATACAATTTGATATATTTGTGTATCTAATAGATCACTATATGAAAAAGTTTGGCACTTGATATTTAGCATTCAAATAAGATATGGGCACTGTGGACTATATATTGTATAAGGGTGGAATTTATTGATGATGTTTATGATTTAGGAGTAAGTCCCCGTTCACACTAAGGCGACCTGTGAGGCGACCTGGTCGCCTCATGGGTCGCCATAGGTCGCCTTCCATAGGGAAGCTGCGGGCCCGTTCTAATAGGAGCGACACAAGTCGCTCCGACTTAGAAAAAGGGTCCGGAGCTTCTTTGGGAGGCAACCGCCATAGACTTTAATGTTATGAAGTCCGTGCCGGCCGCTCCGAGGTCTCGGCGCGCTGCTCGGATCGCCCCAGTGTGAACGGGGCCTAAAGGTTATGTTTATTGCACATTTGATGTTTTTCCACAGCACTATTTATTTTTACTCATAAATGAAGAAGAATACATTTTGGTCAAAATGTATGAAGAAATTTTATTTCATTGGGTATGGTTTATGACAGAAATTAGAAATATTTTTTATTTTCCAAAATTTTCGGTCTTTTTTCATTTATTTAGAAAAGCATAAAAAAACTGTGGTGATCAAATATCACCAAAAGAAAGCTCTATTTGTATGAAAAAAATATATACATTTTATTTGAGTAGTGTTGTATTACCGCGTAATTGCCATGCAAGGTAGCACAGTGCGGAATAGCAAAATAAATGTCCTGGTCATGAAGGAGATAAAACCTTCCAGAGATCAAGCAGTTAATTTTGTCAAATGTTTGTGTGTAGATTTGTGGAGCATGTAAAGCATAACACAATTTATTCTAGACTGAACAAAACTACATGCATATATACGATTCTAACAGATGGGACAAAAGTGAATTTATATCCTAATTGGAAAAAAAATACAAGGCAAGTTGCTCATCAAAAGTTGTGAATAGTTTATTTTTACTTATTTAAATAAAAATAGTTATTTAGCTGTTTAAGCAACACTTTTTGCATCTGTCTTTGCAGTAGATTGGGTTTGAATAGATATTGATGGGACACAAGAGATGCCTTGACCACTCGCATATGACAGTTATCTGCAGATGAGGACTAAAAGAACTTAAAGGAGAAGTACAGCCAATGCTTTTTTGGCTGTACTTCTCCTGTGTTGCAGGCAGGAAGGTAGGATATGTTATCCTTAGAAGTTTAAAGTAAACAGCAGAGTATGCAAGGAATCCATGAATTTGACCAGCAGACAGGCAGAAATTAGGACATATATACAAAACTCACCCAAGCTCTACTGCTATATGAACGGTGTTAAGATAGAGTGCAGGGGCTCAGGCTAGAAAGTCCACTGCAGATAAATCAAACAAAAATCTGGCAACCCTGCGCTTCTTCTTAAAGAGGTTGTAAACCCTCTTGTATAACTTTTACCTATAGGTAAGCCTATATTAAGGCTTACCTATAGGTGCTATAAATATCTCCCAAACTTGCACCGTTTAGGAGATATTTACAGCGCAAACTGCCGATGACGTCATCGGCGCAGGCGCTCTGAGGGAACGGCCACCCGTGCCGTTCCTTCAGAGCTCAGTGCCGTGAATGGCGGCTCCCGCGCACATGCGCGGGAGTGATGTAATCGCGCCTCCGGCCAATCAGATGGCCGGAGGACGCGAACCCGGAAGCGGGACGGCAGGACATGTCGCCGTCCTGTCGCTGAGGTGGCGGCACAGCGGGGGCTTCGTTTTAAGGTAAGTACTACATAATGAGCTAGTATGCGATGCATACTAGCTCATTATGCCTTTCTCTTTACAGGGCTTTTTTTTTCTCGGTTTTTTTTTTTACTTTACTTCCTCTTTAAAACAGGCTTTTATTATTGCACAACAGCAACAACAATGTCCATTGAAACTAACGCGTTTCGGCCTCAGCCTTCCTCATAGCAACTTAGGACATATATGCTTATCTTGGAGTGTCAAAAACACCTATTGTTTGTATTGTTATTACAATGTTGATGCTATAAAATGAAAATGCATGCTCTTATCACAAATTTCCTTGACACATCTTGTTTGACTCAACATTTCACAATCAAGAATCAGTAGTAGCTAAGTTTGTTTTAGCACAAGATCATTTATCTTTGAAATATTTATTTAACCACTGTAAACCCTTTTACAAGCTGGAAAATATTTTTAAATAATTGAAGTGTCAGATCACATATATGTGAATATGTGAATTGGATGCATGTCTATTGAGATAACGTGAATCAGAACGTGTGAGGGGTGGTCACGGTACGGCTTTAAAAAAGGTCCTGTGAAGTTGTGAGTCCACTTCAGGTGGGATTTCAGGTATAAATTTGCACCTGAAGTGGAACAGAACTGCACCGCACTAGACTGTCGCATATGTGTTAACCCAGCCTTAAAAAGTATATCAAAGTTAAGTATTTCTCTATTCTACTCTTCTTACTAGAAATATTCTAGAGTCTCACATTTAATGGCAGCCTGTAAAAAGGAGTATTTTACCTTATTTATACCTTGTGTTATATTTTGTGAATTGATTTTTACATACAAAATAGCATACAAGTCATTACTATAATATGCATGCAGTAAACTTAGCTGCTCTGTGCGATAAAATATTTTTTAAATTGAGAACACATTTTTGATCGTAAAAAAAGCAAACGGCTTAGAGTATTTAAAATGCTGCATACCTTAGGCTTTACTGAATTAACCTTAAAGTATTGAAGTGATTTGAATGACATAGAGGCAACCAAGCCTTTCAGAAGCAAAGACCAGAAATAACAGGCTCTGTATTTTCTACAGTACACATTTCCTTTTAAGCTGCTCTGCTGTTAAAAAAATAATAATAATCAAAGCTTTGCTCCAGCAATATAGGAAATTGCATACATACATCTCCAGTGGGTGGTAAGTCTGAACTTTGCTGTCTTCAAGTGGTTCATTCTCCAGCAAACCCTTTAGAATGTGACAGTACTGGGTGTGTCAAATGTCTGCAACCAAGCCATCCTCAATGGTTCCTCCCGCCTTTCCCTATGTCAATACAGGACTAATTAGAGATGAAGGGTAAAGCAGGAGGAGATATTGGTTATATATTTGACATTACAAGAGATCCCAAATTCTTAAGACATTGCTGGAGGCCTTAACACTTGAAGACAGTAGAGTTCAGACTTGATGCAGTCCAGAGAGGTATGTATTCAGTCTCTTCCATGGCAGGAGTCAAGTCTTGAATCTTATTTGGAAAGTAACAGTGTCATAGAAAAAAAAATCTGTCATGAATCTAATCTCTTTACACATATAACTGACATTAACCCAAAGACAGGCACAACATTTTTTGTTATTTTAAGATCTGTGATGGATGTAGTGTGGGTGACTATTTACCCCAAACAAAGGTTTTGATTAAGTTTACTTCTATTGGGTTTGGTCAATTCTTGGATGTGTACGGAGGAGTGCCTAGTGCAAAAGTTGATTCTTATTTAGGACTTTTGAAACATTTAATGGCTAAGAGATGTATCTAATGCTCGTAAGATGAGCTTTTTTACCAGTCACTCCTCCATACACATCTAAGAATATACCATCCGGTGAGTGCTTCCTTTGTCACTATCAGAGGGGTAACAGCCAAGGACCAGAGCAGAATTCACCCATACTTTTTTTTCAATCACAGAGCTGCTTCTTTGAAGGAAAAACACTTTTAGGTACATTGTATATCATTTAGAACCAATTTTAAAGAGGTTGTAAACCCACCTCACAAACTTTTACCTATAGGTAAGCCTATATTAAGGCTTACCTATAGGTGCTATAAATATCTCCCAAACTTGCACCGTTTAGGAGATATTTAGAGTGCATACTGCCGATGACATCATCGGCGCATGCGCTCTGAAGGAACGGCCACCCGTGCCGTTCCTTCAGAGTCCTGTGCCGTGAACGGCGGGAGTGATGTAATCGCGCCACCGGCCAATCAGATGGCCGAAGGACGCGAACCCGGGCATGTCGGCCGTCCTGTCGCTGAGCGGGCGGCACGGCGGGGGCTTCGTTTTAAGGTAAGTGCTTCATAATGAGCTAGTATGCGATGCATACTAGCTCATTATGCCTTTCTCTTTACAGGGCTTTTTTAACACATTTTTAAGTTCTTTTGGTCCACAACTATCCCGCACACACCAGGTTTCTATTTGGGTTGGGAAATAGTAAGTGGAATTCCCAAACAGCCAGTTTTCCTCCCATGTAACAAGTGAAAAATGAATGTAGAATCAATATTACTAAACAATACTATAAGGAACAAAACAATTACAGTGAATGAACCTTGTGTATTGTCAAAGTAGTTTTACTATTAGTATTCATATGAATTAGTTAAACCACCCATCAAGAAGGGCTCATGTTTTCATAAGGTAAAGAGTAAAAGTAAGCATGTACAGTAACATGGGTGGCTCAAAAAAATGTAATTTGTGAAAATTGACTTGCAAAAAGTGGATTCCTTGATTTCTTTGACCTTGCTGGCACAAATAAAAATACACAAGTTCCTTTTAAGAGTTTCCATATACCCCTGTCAACCAACAAACCAATACTTTGGTTAGTGCCACAGTAAAGCGAGGGAACTGTCAGAGTCATTGACTGGCAGAGTCATTGACTGACTGTTAAAGGAATTGTAAAGGCAGAAGGTTTTTTTATCTTAATGCATTCTATACAGTAGGATTAAAAAGCCATATGTGTGTAGCAGCCTCTCCAGCACCCCCTAATACTTACCTGTGCCCCACCTCTATTCAGCGATGTTCACAAGTCCCCCAGCCATCCGGGACTTTTCCTCCTGATTGGCTGTGACACAGCCCCAGCACCATTGGCTCCAGCGGCTGTCAATCAAAGTCAGTTAGCCAATCAGGAAAGAGGGGGGGCAAACAGCAGCTCTCTGTCTGAATGGACACACGGAGCTGCAGTTCAGCTCAGGTGCCCCCATAGCAAGCTGCTTGCTGTGGGGGCACTCAATAGGAGGGAGGGGCCAGGAGAAGCGAAGAGGGACACGTGAAGAGGAGGATCTAGGCTGCCCTGTGCAAAACCAACTGCACAGAGCAGGTAAGTATAACGTGTTTGTATTTTTTTTTTTAAAAAAGAGACTTTAAAATCATTTAAGAACTATTAAGGCAGTGAAATAATGCTATGGTCTGCAGTTCCTGAAAGGTGAACATAAATGTATATTTTTGCACAGTCATAGTACTAGCTTAGGTGTTAGCAAAGGGAGAGGGATATAGATAGTTAGTCATAGTTTAGGTCTTCTTTTAGCTGCAGCACAATGCATAGGACATCCCTCTGCTCCTACTCCTGTATGTATTCCAGTTTAAATGCTGCCGCAGAGCAGAGGAGGTGGATAGCAAAACAGACTTAAATACTTATGTTAGTTTTATGTACTGTAAGCATGCATAGATAATGACTATGCAACTTAAATGGTGTTTTATATCTACTGGAGTTCTGTTTTAGGCTTAAAGCTGAACGCCAGACAAACAGCAAAAAATAAGGATGAAATACATACATGAGATCCCTGAGATTTCTGTCCATCCAGTCATGGTATTTACACAACTTTGCTGCATGGCACAGACCTATCTAGCAGGGAAGTTGGACCTGATCTTTTACTGCTACAGTTATACTTTTACATACATGTTTCCTCCATATCCTTACCATGTGACTGGACAGTGAATGGAGAAACAGTAGATTGATGTTCTCATCTCTCTGACACTCTCCTCCTATCAGAGGGGTTTTTTCCACTGCAGCACAACTGATAGGATTCTTGTACTGCTTCTCCATCCCTTATTCTAAATTATGCTTTGGGAGAACTGTGAGAGACTGATACTAAGCAGAAACGTACACTACTTGCATTTTAAAAATAGAGTTAATGTTTTTCAAAGTATTACAGAACTACATTATCTTGTGTCCTTTACATCTGACAGAAGTTCAGCTTCGTACAAAACCCTTTAGGTCTTTTTTTGCATTAACCTGGGTTTCATTTAAATATTCATGCATTCATACACAGACAATACATTTTTAATGTAATATTAACTGAGTTTCATTTTTGCAGGGCAAGATAGATATGTGATATGTATGGGATGTAACTTAACGTGGTTGTAAAGATAGAACATTTTTTACCTAATGTGTTCGATGCAAGGTAAAAAATGTTCCAGTACCTGTATATCACCCAATACTTACCTGAGCCCTCTTGTGATCCAGGGCTGTGCCCATCTGCAGAGGTGCTGGTCTCTCTCTCTTCTCACAGGACACAGAGGCAGCAGTGGGAATCATTGGCTTCTAATGCTGTCAATGAAATCCAATAAGGACGGAGTGGGGTGTGGGTTGCACTGTGTTTGTCTATGGATGAGTGAGCCCATACATGCATCTCGATAGCAAATGGTCTGCTATGGTAGTGCACACAGAAGGAGAGGAGCCAAGAGCATCATCAGGGGACCCCAGAAAAGGAGTTTCCAGGCCGCTCTGTGCAAAACCATTAACCAGGGCAGGTAAGTAAAAACTTTGTTTTTTTGCAAAATTTTCTTTTTAAAAAACAAGCCTTTACAACCTCATTAAATCATTACATGAAGCTCAGAAAGTAGTAATGTGCAGGTCTGTGCCTTTACATAGTATAATATACAATATACTATACAATGTATCAACATATCAATCTATCTACAAAATATATATTCTATTCAGATAAAGAAGAATAATCGCTTCCAGTGCAGATATTGCAGTAAAGAATTTGTTCAGATCAGGACTGCAGGCATCTGATACTAATATTTCCTGCAACAGATGAGTACATAGCTTTGAAGATTAGTACATAGTGCTGTGACCAGCATTTTACTGCAATAAAAAATGCTGGTCAACACAAGGGTTTCTGCTTGTCTCCTACATGCTGCAACACTGCCCATAGCTGCTCTGAAGCGAACTGAGATAATATGCAGACATGCTGCATTTTATCGCAGCGCACTGTGCAGGATCGCATGTCACTGTATAGCAGTGCAGCGCATCATGCTGCTGTACAGTAACATGAATGAAGTATTCTTTTGTACCCTTTAAATAAACGTAACCACTTTATGACCCCCCCCGCCACAGTTACACTGTAGCAGGCAGCCGCTCCAGCGCAAACTGCCACGCGCAGGCAGCTAGGGGGTGGGCGCGCGCCGCTGGCAGCGTGCTTCCGTCCCCACTTGTTAGCGGGGAAGCTGCTCTAAATGCCGCCTGACACCCACAATCGTTCCCCACTGAGAGAGAAGAACGGTCAGCTGACCATTCTTCTCCCTGGAATGATCATAGAGCCCCTGTGATCCTTCTATATAGGATCACAGGTCTCTATGGTCATTCCACAAGTCACGCCCCCCCAGAGTTATAAACACGCCCCTAGGTACACATTTAACCCCTTGATCAACCATAGTGTTAACCCCTTCCCTGCCAGTGTCATTATTACAGTAACAGTGCACATTTTTAGCACTGATTACTGTAGTAATGTCACTGGTCCCCCCAAAAGTGTCAAAAATGTCGGTCCGATCTGTCTGCCACAATGTCACAGTCCCGCAAAAAATCGTAGATCGCCATCATTAATAGTAAAAAAAATAAAAATAAAAATGACATAAATCTTTCCCGTCGTTAGTAGTCTCGATAACTTTTGCGCAAACCAATCAAAATACGCTTATTGCAATTTTTTTTACCAAAACTATGGTAAACCGAAACAAATTGGCCCAAAATGTTAAAAAATTTTGATTTTTAATTTTTTTTTTTTTTTGGGAATGTTATATAGCAGAATGTGAAAAATATTGTTTTTTTTTTTTTTTCAAAATTGTCACTCTTTTTTGTTTATAGCGCAAAAAATAAAAACTGCACAGGTGATCAAATACCACCAAAAGAAAGCTCTATTTGTGGGGAAAAAAAATCCATCAATTTTATTTAGGTAAAGTGTCGCACGACTGCTCAATTATCCGTTAAAATAACGCAGTCTTGATTTGCAAAATATGGCCTGATTATTAAGGGGGCAAATCCTTCCAGTCCAGAAGTGGTTAAGTGAGTTAAGAAAAAAAAAAAAGGGAGCCATGTTTGCTGTATCACACACCAGACCGCCCCACTATCACAGCCACAATTGTCAGCTGTCGGAGGGAAGACCAGAGCGGTTTACCTCTACAGCAGCTGTACTTTCTAATTAGATATACTGATTTAAAAGGACAATGAAAGGACACTGAAAGGTAAATTATTTCTAACAAGAATAGGGTTTTGCTTATATCACCCACCAAAAGGAGTGATTAACATTTGTTTCCTAATTAGTTTCAACAGTTCCCCAATGCATGTCTTGTATTGATTATGTGTTTTCGCCTTGCTTTGTGATATATTGTGCTCAAATAACAACACAACATAAAGTGAAATGCCTGTTCCTATCAACAATAACATCTCTATTCACTTAAATTGCTTCATCGGCATATTTTACTGACTCCTCAGGTGACAACATCAGAGTGCCCCCGACATAGAACCTGTTCTGGATGTGCATCTGTGTCCAGCACATCTGTTAGTAATTATCCTTCCATTTATGAACATTGTGCTATTTTATTTGTGCTATCAAAGGAAATATCCCAATATATCCTATTTTGTAACTGAAACAAAGACAGTTCAACTTGGGTCAATCTCTAGAACTAGCTTGTGTAAGTAAATATTGCTTGTTTGGCAATTCTCAAAGCTTCGAAGTTGCTGACATTTAATTTTAATAAAGTATTTTAATAGTAAGTATAGTTATGAGCACTACATAGTGCACTTTGATAACTGTGTCTGGTACACTAACTTTGCTAATAAAAATAGATAGTTTGTAGCATTCATCTTAGATAAACTTCCCAACGTTGCTAAGATCAGCAGAAAATTCAAGCATTATTTTCAGATGATTTGAGACAAATCGATTAAAAGTCCATTTTGCCTGGGAAGACTGATCAGAGTACCTAAAACAATGTAATTCAATTTTCTGATCTCTGTTCGTTTTACACATAAAGTAACAACGTCAAATGTTGCCTTAATAATGCTTTAAATAAGTGATGACATACACTATATTACCAAAAGTATTGGGACGCCTGCCATGAACTTTAATGGCATCCCAGTCTTAGTCTGTAGGGTTTAATATTGAGTTGGCCCACCCTTTGCAGCTCTAACAGCTTCAACTCTTCTGGGAAGGCTGTCCACAAGGTTTAGGAGTTTGTCTATGGGAATGTTTGACCATTCTTACAAAAGCACATTTGTGAGGTCAGGCACTGATGTGGCATGAATGTGGCATTAATGTGGCATGAATTCATGCCTAAGGTTGTTAAAAGTGACTCTGTACTGCCCAGTCACGTTCCACCACCCTAAACTTGCTCACCCATGTCTTTATGGGCCTTGTTTGTGCACTGCTGCACAGTCATGTTGGAACAGGAAAGGGCCATCCCCAAACTGTTCCCACAAAGTTGGGAACATGAAATTGTCCAAAATGTGTTTGTATGCTAATGCCTTAAGCAGGGCCGTCTTTAGTATCGATTGGACCCTGGGCAAATATTTTCTTGGGCCCTACCAAATGCACTTATAAACTATTTGTGGGCAGTGCGTGCTTAAGGGGCAGCAGCTTTAGGCCCCACAACAATGGCTGGGCCTGAGGGAGCTGCCCCTTTTGCCCTGTGTTATAGACAGCCCTGGCCTTAATAGTTTCCTGCACTGGTACTAAGGGCCAAGCCCAACCCCTGAAAAACAGTCCCACACCATAATCCCCCCTCCATCAAATGATTTGGACCAGTGCACAAAGCAGGGTCTATAAAGATATTGATGAACTTGACTGGCCTGCACAGAGTTCTGACCTTAACCCAATAGAACACATTTGGGATGAATTAGAGCAGTGATTGTGAGTCAGGCCTTCTTGTCCACATCAGAGCCTGACCTCACAAATGCACTTCTGGAAGAATGGTCAAACATTCTCGTAGACACACCCTAAACTTTGTGGACAGACTTCCCAGAAGAGTGGAAGCTGCTATAGCTGCAAAGGGTGGGCCAACTCAATATTGAACCCCTGGGATGCCATTAAAGTTAATGTGCGTTTATAGGCAGGAGTTCTAATACTTTTGGTAATAATATATATATATATATATATATATAATATAACTAAATTGAGAAATGAGGTTGTAGTCGATGAGTCTCTTTTTTTTTTTTTTAACCTTGGTGCAATAAAAAATTATTATTAATCATTTATTATTTGGCAACTATTTATAAGGCCCCATGCTGTTTTAGTTATGTTTTATCCTTTATGACCAATACCTTCAAGAAGGTATATAATTAAATTATTATTTTTTTTTTATACCTGCTGTAGTTTTTCCCAGCTTGTTTTATATTTTTTTATTTTTTATCGATAAGCATTTTTTTAAAAATAAATAATGAATGTATAAGAAAACATACCTAAAACACCTGTAATAAGTCTGTATTTTGTAAGATGAACCCAAACTCTACCCATCACGTGTAATCTATGCATATGACTACCAATATTTCAAAAGAAGATATAAAATCTTTGCTGAGACTTTTATAAACCCTATACCACAGTGTTGATTACAATAAAATTGCAACATATACCGGTATGTGCACAAAAACTATATCAGTGGTAAGTATACCTCCATTACAATACAAAAATGTGCACAAAACAGTAACAGTGATGACTATATCTCTGTTAAATTGTGCCTATATTTAAAATACAGTGTCAAACCCCTCCAGTCAAACACCTTCAACGCCACCAAAAAATCAGTGCAAATAAATCATGTTAACCTCCAAAATATTAAATAAATTGTCCATATATCAAACAAACAAGTATTCAGTAAAAGTCTGTAAATATGAATAAAAATAAAGTGCTTCTGTTTAAGTGCTTTCTGTGCTTAATTGTGTGAGGTGTTTAGCATGTAAAACCATTCAAAATATAAATACTTTATTTTGATTCATATTTGCAGACTTTTACTGAATACTTGTTTGTTTGATATATGGACAATTTATTTAATACTTTGAGATTTTACATGATCTATTTGCACAGATTTTTTGGTGGCTTTAAAGGTGTTTGACTGGAGGGGTTTGACACTGTAGTTTAAACATAGGCACTTTTCAGTTTAACAGCGATATTATTTTGTGCATATTATTGTATTGTAATGGAGGTATACTTACCACTGATATAGTTTTTGTGCACATAATTGTATTGTAATGGAGGTATACTTACCACTGATATGGTTTTTGTGCACATACAGTGGGTACGGAAAGTATTCAGACCCCCTTAAAATTTTCACTCTTTTTTATATTGCAGCCATTTGCTAAAATCATTTAAGTTCATTCTTCTTCCTCATGAATGTACACATAGCACCCCATACTGACAGAAAAACACAGAATTGTTGACATTGTTGCAGATTTATTAAAAAAGAAAAACTGAAATATCACATGATCCTATGTATTCAGACCCTTTGCTGTGACACTCATATATTTAACTCAGGTGCTTTCCATTTCTTCTGAACATCCTTGAGATGGTTCTACACCTTCATTTGAGTCCAGCTGTGTTTGATTATACTGATTTGACTTGATTAGGAAAGCCACACACCTGTCTATATAAGACCTTCCAGATCACAATGCATTCTAGAGCAAATGAGAATCATGAGGTCAAAGGAACTGCCTGAAGAGCTCAGAGACAGAATTGTGGCAAGGCACAGATCTGGCCAAGGTTACAAAAAGATTTCTGCTGCACTTAAGGTTCCTAAGAGCACAGTGGCCTCCATAATCCTCAAATGGAAGACGTTTGGGACGACCAGAACCCTTCCTAGAGCTGGCCGTCCGGCCAAACTGAGCTATCGGGGGAGAAGAGCCTTGGTGAGAGAGGTAAAGAAAAACCCAAAGATCACTGTGGCTGAGCTCCAGAGATGCAGTCAGGAGATGGGAGAAAGTTGTAGAAAGTCAACCATCACTGCAGCCCTCCACCAGTCGGGGCATTATGGCAGAGTGGCCCGACGGAAGCCTCTCCTCAGTGTAAGACACATGAAAGCCCGCATGGAGTTTGCTAAAAAACACCTGAAGGACTCCAAGATGGTGAGAAATAAGATTCTCTGGTCTGATGAGACCAAAATAGAACTTTTTGGCCTTAATTCTAAGCGGTATGTGTGGAGAAAACCAGGCACTGCTCATCACCTGTCCAATACAGTCCCAACAGTGAAGCATGGTGGTGGCAGCATCATGCTGTGGGGGTGTTTTTCAGCTGCAGGGACAGGACGACTGGTTGCAATCGAGGGAAAGATGAATGCGGTCAAGTACAGGGATATCCTGGACAAAAACCTTCTCCAGAGTGCTCTGGACCTCAGACTGGGCCGAAGGTTTACCTTCCAACAAGACAATGACCCTAAGCACACAGCTAAAATAACGAAGGATTGGCTTCACAACAACTCCGTGACTGTTCTTGAATGGCCCAGCCAGAGCCCTGACTTAAACCCAATTGAGCATCTCTGGAGAGACCTAAAAATGGCTGTCCACCAACGTTTACCATCCAACCTGACAGAACTGGAGAGGATCTGCAAGGAGGAATGGCAGAGGATCCCCAAATCCAGGTGTGAAAGACTTGTTGCATCTTTCCCAAAAAGACTCCTGGCTGTATTAGATCAAAAGGGGTCTTGTACTAAATACTGAGCAAAGGGTCTGAATACTTAGGACCATGTGATATTTCAGTTTTTCTTTTTTAATAAATCTGCAACAATGTCAACAATTCTGTGTTTTTCTGTCAGTATGGGGTGCTATGTGTACATTCATGAGGAAGAAGAATGATTTTAGCAAATGGCTGCAATATAACAAAGAGTGAAAAATTTAAGGGGGTCTGAATACTTTCCGTACCCAATGTATATGTTGCAATTTTATTGTAATCAATGCTGTTTTTGCGCTGTGGTATAGGGCTTAAATGATTTCACTGTGTGTTGAACAGCAGCAAGCAACAGTTTCTCTTTAACCTAAAAGTATATATACAAAGCACGGGGTTGTTGTATATATTATTTGCTGAGACTTTACCTGTGATCTGCAATCTATTATGATTTGATACCAGCTGAATGAATCAGGATAATGAAAGGTGATCTCTAATTGGTTGCTTTGATTATTGTATACCATTGCTCTTTGCTCATGCTTTATATATAAAGCCATAACTGTTTTCTGTGTGGGAGGAAAATTGATGCTCACAGAAAATGCACAGCATATATCTATAACTCATCTAAATGGGTTTTGTTTGTTTGTGGTGTCATATCAGGCAATTTGATATAGACATGAGAAGGCTATAATTTTACATATTCAAAAAACATAAATATACCTGCATGTGATAATGTTTCACAGGTGTTTGCATAATAATACATGGTTATTTTGCTTTAATGTAAAAAGAATGTTGCACATCACTGCAGATGAAGACAATTACATCTTTAATTATCTATGTAAAACAAGTGTATTGCAAGCATACAATAATTATATTTCATCAACTTAAAAAAAAAAAAACTGAATGAATGTTATCTTGCATATTTTTTTGTTCTAAACATATTTTAAAAAATAAAAACAATGTTTGATCTAAAAAGGATATAAAACCAAATGGTCAAAAACTAAACAAGAAATGTGCAATGGCTTGGCAAAGTTGCTTAAAGGATAGCTTGAAAAACTATGCACGCTTGTTTGTTTTGTTGCAGCAAAATTCATGTTTTTTATTGCATAAAACTACATTTCAAGTGGAAATCCCTTTAATTTTTATGGGGCTGGTTCCCATATATTTTATGGTTTAGTTTAGTGTGAGAGGAGAACTATATCAACCCATCCACACCTTCACATGTTATGCTTACTTGGGTTATCTACTCAACTGCACCACACAACAAAATCTCCCTAACATAGGAATAATCTCCATTGATTCCTATGAAAAAGCTGTTCATTATCCATCTCAACATTGCACAGCCTTTGTATGATAATCCTCTCAATTCATTTTTATATTATTTCTATATTCATTCAGTTCAATATTCCTTGCAGCAATGGTCAACATTTCCATAGGAATGAATGGAGATTGCACAGATGAAGCAGAAGGCAAGCAAGGAGATTTCTGGAAAAAAGACTGTGCAACCCCAAGTTGGCAAAATTCCAAACAATCTCAGAAAAACAAATATAAGACTTAGGGAGGAAGGTGCTGAGGGGAGGAGTGTGGGCAATCAAAAGATAACTAAAAGTACAAATATCTTTTAATATAATGTACAGGATGTGCCAGGAATGGGTGCTAAAAAGCAGGTATGTATCCTAATTATTTGAGTTGTGATCGTTTTAAAGAGGACAACAAGAGATGTAGCTTTTCACCTGGGAGTGCTTTCTAACTGTGATGGGAGGGATGCTTTGATTGGGGGAAGACAGAGATTAATGTGATCAATGTTCCTGCTTAGCAGAAACACAAGATCTCCATCTTCCTCTCTTACAGAACCGGGGTCTGCCTTGTTTACATAGGCAGACCACCATTCTGTCTTTCTCATGAATGATCACGAGGTTCCGGTGAAAATCGGGTCCGCCAGACCAGCTGATTGGCTCCCACTGTGTCCAATCACAGCTGGAGCGGGTCGTCCCAGACCCAGTGCATGAAATGGCATACAGGTATGTAATTTCATGCAGGAGGGCCACCCTGCTGCAGTATATCTGTGTGGGGTGGTCTAGAACTGGTTAAGTTTGTTTTAGGTCCTATCTCACTATAATATATACAGCCCTGGCCAAAAGTTTTGAGAATGACACAAATATTAATTTTCACAAAGTCTGCTGCCTCAGTTTTTATGATGGCAATTTGCATTTACTCCAGGATGTTATAAAGAGTGATCAGAGGAATTGCAATTAATTGTAAAGTCCCCTTTTGGTATGAAAATTTACCTAATCCCAAAAAAAACAAAACATTTCCACTGCATTTTAGCCTTGCCACAAAAGGACCGGCTGACATCATGTCAGTGATTATCTCATTAACCCAGGTGTGAGTGTTGACAAGGACAAGGCAAGAAATTACTCTGTAATGCTAATTGAGTTAGAATAATAGACTGAAAGCTCTAAAAGAAGGGTGGTGCTTTAAAATCATTGTTCTTCCTGTTAACCATGGTTATCAGCAAAGAAACATGTGCAGTCATCATATCTTTACACAAAAAGGGATTTACAGGCAAGGGTATTGCTGCTACTAAGCTTGCACATAAATTCAACTTTTATTGTATCATCAAGTACTTAAAGAAGAGAGGTTCCGTTTTTGTGAAGAAGGCTGCAAGGCACCCAAGAAAGTCTAGCAAGTGCCAGTACCATCTCCTACAGTTGATTCAACTGCAGGATTGGGGCAACACCAGTGCAGAGCTTGCTCAGCAATGGCAGCAGGCAGGCATGAGTGCATGCACAGTGAGGCGAAGACTTTTGGAGGATGACCTGGTGTCAAGAAGGGCAGCAAAGAAGCCACTTCTCTCCAGGAAAAACAGCAGGACTGAGGTAAAGTAATTTTCTCTGATTAATCCCCTTTCTGATTGTTTGGGGCATTCGGAAAAAACGTTGCCTGGAGAAGAAAAGGTGACCACTACCATCAGTTCTGTGTCATGCCAACAGTAAAGCATCCGGAGACCATTCATGTGTGGGGTTGCTTCTCAGCCAAGGGAGTGAGTTCACTCACACTTTTGCCTAAGAACACAGACATAAATGAAAAATGATACAAAAACATCCTCTGAGAGCAACTTCTCCCAATCATCCAAAAGCAGATTGGTAAAAAACAACGCCTTTTCCAGCATGATGGAGCACCTTGCCATAAGGAAAAAAATGATAATTAAATGGCTTGGGGAACAAAACATTGACATTTTGGGCCCATGACCAGGAAACTCCAATCCTTAAAGTGGAGTTCCGGCCTATTTTGCAACTTTAGTGATTCCTGGAGTGGTCGCTATGCTGATCAACAATTGGGCATTTTCAATTTTTTTCAGGGGTCCCTTACCTTATTTTCAGGGCATTTTTGATTGTACTTCCTCCTTCTCCCCCCTCTGTGGCCACGGCCACCGACATCACTTCCGCCTTTGCATTGCATCCTGGGAGCTGTTTGTCATCACTCCCAGGAGGCTGGAATCAGGAAGAACTCCCAGAACACGTCCTGGAATCAGGAAGAAGGACACAGCAGATTACACTGAGGCTTCAAATGCCCACGTCTAAGATGGCCGCGTCCAGACAGCATTTTTAGAAGTAAGATTTTGACTAAAATCCAATATTGTACACCTTGTAAGTATGAGAATAGCGGTTCTGTAAAGAACGATAGATTAGTATTATAGGGGTATTTTTAGTTAAAAAAGGTATTTGAGGCCGGAACTCCACTTTAATCCCATTGAGACCTTGTGGTCAATCCTTAAGAGGCGGAAGAACAAAAAAAAAACACAAATTCTGACAAACTCCAAGCTTCGATTATGCGAGAATGGGCTGCCATCAGTCAGGATGTGGCCCAGTAGTTGATTGACAGCATGCCAGGGCAAATTGCAGAGATCTTGAAAAAGAAGGGTCAACACTGCAAATATAGACTCGTTGCATAAAGTTAGTGTAATTGTCAAAAAAAAAACTTTGACACCTATGAAATGCTTGTAATTATACTTCAGTATACCATAGTAAAATCTGATAAAAAGATCTAAAAACACTGAAGCAGCTATGTAAAAATGTATATTTATGTCATTCTCAAAACTGTACAGTAGTCTGATCAACCAAGAGGAATCACTTGCTCTATTTTGAAACAGTAGTTGTATTATTCTCTCAAATGCTCTAAGGTGCCAATTATATCAAATCTTGAGACAAAACAACTCATGTCACCCAAGTTGCTCTCAGAAGCTGCTAGGGAAAGCTGTGTACAACATAGGATATAAGCTGTATAATAAGCTGTATAATGCTATAGAGACAGGCCTATTCCTATAACCCAAAGTTCCCTCCTGTGGCAAGCAAAGGCTATTTGGTTTTAAGCACAGTTGTAGAGGGAAGACTATCTAATGAAGAAAAGGTACAAACTGCCATTTAGATTTTTATTTTTTTACAGAATGCAGGAACAGTAACAGCCAAAATATTCTTACTAAAGAAGTAGTTAACCTCAAATTTATATCCCACAGGCCACATAATCTTAAAATAGTTCAAATAAATCAAGGGCAGTTAACACATGAGGACACACTTTTTCACTTGCCAGTTGTCACAAATGTGTTTAAGTGTGTAATCAGTTGTGGATGAGTAATACTGTATATATATTAAAACTTTTTCAACCAAAATTATTTTATGAAGCAGAATTGAAATGGCCATATAAACCTTAAAATGCTATGGGCCTAATTCACTATAGCATCTAGTCAGCAAATGGGTGAACAAATAGTCAAAAAGGACTAAAACTAGTCAGAAAACGATAGTCACTATAGCATGCAGTGATTATTTACTCACAAAATCAATTTCACTATAGATCACATAAATCAGTGACTGTCTAAATCAGTAGTTGTGCTAGAAGCAGGTGAATTGCACATGGAATTAATGTTTAGAGCTTAATCTCATAGATTAAATGGCTCCTAAACATGTGGTATATTGTTTGGAGATAATCTGCTTTTACATTTCTTGAAATATTGTTGTGAAAGCAGAAATATGCTTGGAAGTCTGAGAAGAGATAAATTCACCCTGTTTTTAGAACTCTGTACTGGCACAACTGAGCATGCCCAGACTAGAAACTAGTCACAAACCTACTTTCATTTAGTTTTAGCCCTGTGCTATAGTGAATTCCGAAATGCGTGATTGCCTAACCAACGTGAATTTGTGAGAGCTAGCAAACTATGTACTATTTATATATAAATGCAAGTGTCAACCATGGATTCTCATTAAATAACTGTTACTTTCACAAAAACATACATTTTAATTTTGAGATTAACTCTTTAATTCCTTAAATAAATTGTCCTTGCTGGGTTTTTATGTTCCTTTTTTTTTAAACAATGCTAGTAATGAGTAATGTTTTTTGATTTTGGAACAGATATTATTCTCTCTAGATAGATAGATAGATAGATAGATAGATAGATAGATAGATAGATAGATAGATAGATAGATAGATAGATAGATAGATAGATAGATAGATAGATAGATAGATAGATAGATAGATAGATAGATAGATAGATAGATAGATAGATAGATAGATAGATAGATAGATAGATAGATAGATAGATGTACAATTTTCAACAAAAAATTAAAGGAACACTTTTTAATCAGAGTATATTATCAAGTCATTTAAACTCCTGGGATATTGATCTAGTCAGTTAAGTAGCAGAGGGGGTTGTTAATCTGTTTCAGCTGCTTTGGTGTTAATGAAATTAACAACAGGTGCACTAGATTAGCAACAATGAGACAACCTCCAAAACAGGAATGGTTCTAAAGGTGGGGGCCACTGGCATTTTTTCCCTACTAATCTTTTCTGACTGTTTTTCATTAGCTTTGCATTTGGCTAGGGTCAGTGTCACTACTGGTAGCATGAGGTGATACCTGGACCCTAGAGAAGTTGCACAGGCAGTCCAACTCCTCCAGGATGGCACATCAATACATGACATGGCCACTAGGTTTGCTTTGTTTTCCAGCACAGTCTCAAGAGCATGGAGGAGATTCCAGGAGACAGGCAGTTACTCTAGGAGAGCTGGACAGAGCCATAGAAGGTCCTAAACTCATCAGCAGGACTGGTATCTGCTCCTATGTGCAAGGGGAAACAGGATGAGCACTGCTAGAGCCCTACAAAATGACCTCCAGCAGGCCACTGGTATGAATGTCTCTGACCAAACAGTCAGAAACAGACTTCATGAGGGTGGCCTGAGGGCCCAACATCCTCTAGTGAGCCCTGTGCTCAATGCAGGGCACCGTGGAGCTCGATTGGCATGTGCCATTGAACACCAGAATTGGCAAGTCCGTCACTGGCGCCCTGTGCTTTTCACATATTAGAGCAGGTTCACCCTGAGCACATGTGACAGACGTTAAAGGGTCTGGAGAAGCCATGGAGAACATTATGCTGCCTGTAACATCATTCAGCATGACCAGTTTTGTGGTGGGTCAGTGATGGTCTGGAGAGGCATATCCATGGAGGGACGCTCAAACTTCTACAGGCTAGACAATGGCACCCTGACTGCCATTAGGTATTGGGATGAAATCCTTGGACCCATTGTCAGACCCTATGCTGGTGCAGTGGGATCTGGGTTCCTTCTGGTGCACGACAATGCCAGCCTCATATGACAAGAGTATGCAGGAATTGATACCATTGAAGAGCCCCCACACTCGCCTGACATAAGTCCAATAGAACACCTCTGGCACAATATGTTTTGGTCCATCTGACACTGCCAGGTTGAACCTCAGTCTGTTCAGGAGCTCATTGATGCCCTGGTCTAGATCTGGGAGGAAATACCCCAGGACACCATCCGTCATCTCATTAAAAGCATGCCCCGACGTTGTCAGGCATGCATACAAGCACATGGAGGCCATTAAAAAACTACTGAATACCATTTTGAGTTGCTGCATTGGAATTTCAGCAAAATGGACTAGTCTACTGCATAATTTTTTCACTTTGATTTTCAGTGTCTTTGAATTCAGCCTTCTGTAGACTGATCATTTTTATTTCATCCCATCAAACGATGTTGCATCTTTTTACTCCTAAAACATTACCCAGTTCATATCAGTATAGATATCCAGCATGACATTTTCTCCCATTGAGATCTATTGTGTTTTCAAAGTGTTCCTTTAATTTTTTGGAGCAGTGTATATATATATATATATATATATATATATATATATATATATATATATATATATATATACTGTATATATATATATATATATATATATATATATATAGTTAACATATTTGAGATAGATCGATAGATAGATAGATAGATAGATAGATAGATAGATAGATAGATAGATAGATAGATAGATAGATAGATAGATAGATAGATAGATAGATAGATAGATAGATAGATAGATAGATAGATAGATAGATAGATAGATAGATAGATAGATAGATAGATAGATAGATAGATAGATAGAAATTCTATATGCATTCTCTGTAGTGTATATATTTGTGTAAATATATTGTCATGTGCAGTGTGTATGCCCTCATAATGGAAATAACATTGTAAATAAAGCAAGTGTGGGTTTTACAGCAAATCCATGGCAGTTTTTTTTTTTGGTCTGATATGGATTTATAAGTATGGTGTGATCCTGCACCCTTATTTAACCTCTTGCCGACCGCCGCAAGTACATATACTGCAGCGGTCAGCCCTGGCCAGGCAAAGTGACGTACCGGTACATCACTAGCCTGTGAGCCAATAGGGGGCGCGCGTGCATCGCCGGAGGCACGCTCCTGCCCCCGCTCGTACCCTAACAAGTCCGCGCGTGTGACTCGCGATTGTCCGCTGTGAAGGGAGAAAGGCAGGCGGCTAATGTAAACAAAGCCTGTCATTCTTCCCTGTGTAACAGCAGAGATCTAACCGTCCTGCTATGTAGGACCGTCGATCTCTGCTGTTACATGTAAAGCCACATGCCTGCACAGTTAGAAACACGCCCCTAGGGACACACTTAACCCCTCCTTCTCCAATAAAGTTAACCCCTTCCCTGCCAGTGTCATTTTTACAGTAACAGTGCATATGTATAGCACTGATTACTGTAGTAATGTCACTGGTACCCCCAAAAGTGTCAAAAATGTCAGTCAAGGGTCCGATCTGTCCGCCGAAATGTCGCAGTCCCTCAAATAAAATTGCAGATTGCCGCCATTACTCGTTAAAAAAAAAAAACAACAAAAATGACAAAAATCTTTCCCTTAGTTAGTAAACGCAATAACTTTTGCGCAAACCAATCAAAATACGCTTATTGTGAATTTTTTTTTACCAAACATATGTAGCAGAAAACAAATTGGCCAAAAATGTTAAAAAATTTTGATTTTTACATTTTTTTGGGGGGAATTTCATGTAAAAAAATGTGAAAAACATTGTTATTTTTGCAAAATTGTCACAATTTTTTTGTTTATAGCGCATGATCAAAAAATCGCACAGGTGATCAAATACCACCAAAAGAAAGCTCTATTAGTGAGAAAAAAGGACATCAAATTTGTTTAGGTACAGCGTCGCACAACCGCGCAATTGTCCGTTAAAATCACGCAGTGCCGAATCGCAAAATAGGGCCTGGTCAGGAAGGGGGTAAAATCTTCCGGGGCTTAAGTGGTTAAATGTTGAATGCTGATGACGAATGGGCTTTTCAACAATTTGTGTGAAGCAGCCCTCACAGTTTACATTTTCTTCTTTGTACCCTCCACATGCCAAACAAATTACAACTTGAATTGTTTTGTTTTTGGTATCACTGATATTTTATAAGTGGAATGTCTTGTTAACACACCTTCCAATCTCTATTAAATCTAATTTGCTAGAAAATAATTATATTTTGCACACATGCCAAGTCATTAAAGAGAAATATAAATCCAAAACTAAAAGAGCAATCTTTTAACAGATCCAATGCTGATTTTCTGCTTCCAATCATTTTTTCTATGGCCAAGGTAAAATATTGAACATGTGAAATTAGGTATTCATTTTCTGTAATCACCAGTTGCTCACTCCATAAATAGCATTTTTTAAATATTTATTTTGTGAAATAAGCATATTGAACACATTTGCGCAAGGGCACAAAACTGGTTGCCGAGCCGGCTCTTGGCCTGGAAATGCATCCACGTGTGTGGAAGGACGTTCAGATGCACTTGCAAGTGTTAGTGCTGCTCAAAGTTGTCAGCAAGTTAACATGGTAAGATCACTTTTTTTATCATGAGGAGATGTTGCTTATTTGCAAGGTAAGTGTGGGATATGTCTCGGTGTTCCCAGGGTTTAGGTGGATGTAGTGTTGGAATTTTGTTTTTAGTGATCCTCAGAACACACAGTATGATTAAAGAATGAACATAGATAATTAGAACTCTATAGTCTCCTAAAAAATAAATATAACATGAAAAAACTAAATTAACATATAACAGATATGTAACTGTAAATAATAAATACATGTAATTTCATGAAATAGCAAATATTACTACTATGTAATAATCCTTCAGATCAGCATTGGTTAGCAAAAGAAGAAAACAAACTATGCACAATAATTGTAATATAAATAAAAAGCCACACACAAGGTAGAGCACACCCCATATTTATTGGCATACATGTACACACATGATCATAGCTAAATACTGCAGTGCAGTTTTATATAGGAAACTCGTTGGCAATTGCCAGTTATGGAACCGTGACTTGCAGATTTGGAATACACGAATGCATTTTCGCCTATTTGTATTCCTACTTTTCTGTGTGTTCATATGTTCACCTAGTTGAGTTGTTTTATTTGGGAGTAATTAAATGTAGAATGACTATTTCTTCTCCTTATTCTTAGTGAATTAGGCCCTTTATGTCTGTTGATTTATTTGGTCACACATAAGAGATGGAGTAATGAGAAAAAATAAGAAAAAAGAGTCTGGGCTACAGAAGACTTTTTTTTATTTTTTCTGCATCTGACGTGGAGTAGCTTTGAAGAAGCTGTAAAAAGAATGAACTTCAATGCTAGAGTATATTCAAAGAAAAATGTGTAAATAACAGGACAATGATGCTGAGAGAGAGCAATGACACAGGCTTGTTAGACAGAACTGCTATTCATCTTTGACGCTCACACCTAGGACTAATGAACACCTGTTTAGTGTTGTCAAGTAGCTGTCAACGTATCTGTTCAGTCCTTTTGCTGACTTAAGATGCAATTATTAGGGGTTCACATGCTGATATTAGTTGGATATTTTTTATTTGTACTATTTATTGTTTTTACTGTGTATCATTTTAAATTAGGATTTAAATTAGAAAATACTTATTTTTTTTCACTTTAAACAACAGCACAGGTCATTTTGGATGGACTAAATTTGACATAGATAGGTTTTTAAACGGTGATACTTTTCACAATTACGAGTGAAAAAAGTAAACAAAAATTAATTTAGCTTGTATTTCTTTATGTATATAATATTTTGGAAATATTTTGTATTGTCAGTGTTTCATAAAATAAACTTGGTACCATAGTAGTACAAAAACAGACATGGTGGTCTGTGTTCCCCTATGTTTGTAGCATACCGTAGTTTTCTATTATAGTCAACATTTACTGATATGCCAGTTAGCTTCTGCCTGAGCTGGCCCTTGTCACGACTATGCAGATTGACTTGGAACTTCATAGGTAAAAAGGTGCTTCAATGAGATCCTTTAATATGGAAAATGTTAGCATTAAATCAGTGTGGAGAACACATAGATTGATCAAAGTGTAGATAGCTTATATTGAAAAAAATGTAATGAATTAGACAGGGGGGGGGGGGGGCAGGACTATGTAGCAGTATCCAACCCTAGAGTTGTCAAGAGTGTCATGGCTCTTCTTGGCAGAGTGGCCTGACATTCAGCTGTGGGAGGAACAGCTGCTGCAAGTATGTGTGAGCAAGTCTAGGTGCCTGTCTATGTGCCTGCACTTCAAACTTGCAGCATTCTGTCCTTTCTGATTCCTAATGACAGTTTCTCTTTAAAGCCTGTTTCCCAGCAAAATTTCAACCCCCTTTCCCCATCATCCCTCTCAACCACCAACAATCCTTCCATCCATTAACTTTTTCTTACGGAACTCTTCCAAAGCCACTTTTTACTCACCTTAAATTGCCATCACGTGTGTGACCCTTTTTCGGTGCACCTTCTATGAAGAAGGACTAGGCTCCACTGTCAACTGGTCTTTAGTTAGTTTCTATCTGTGACATTACCAGGCCACTGTTGGAGTCTTCAGGGCCCTGTGAAAAGCTTTTCTTTGAACCCAATGTAAGGTGCTAACATCACCAGGCAGCAATGTTGCTATCCGAAGCAATGTTGGTATCCCACTCTCAAGAAGCAAGAAGACTCAGGACCTGGTGTATCTATGGAAGCACTGATTAGGGTTAATATTTGGTATTATATTATTATTGTTATCATCAATATTTACACAATTTATATGATGCCAACAGTTTACAAAGCTCTTTATAAAATAAAGAGAGACAGAATAGTTACAACACAATACAATTTGATACAAGAGGATTAGGAGGGCCCTGTTCATGGGAATTTACGTTTTAAAAGGGAGGGGCAAATGGTAATAACTGTGAAGGATGAGCTGGTGGAGATGGTACAGCTTATATGCCGAGATGGAATAGGCTTTCCTGAAGAGATGAGCTTTCAGAAATCCTCTAAATGCAGACAAAGTAGCTGACAGATGAACAAGTTGTTTAGGGAGTTCCAGAGGAAGGAAATTGTTGTGGAGAAGTCTTGGATGTGAGCATGGGAGGAGGTGATGAGGGAGCTAAAGAGAATAAGGTATCGGGAGCAGAAACTACAGTTTGGGTGGTACTAAGAGATGAGATTGGTGAAGTAGCTTGGGGCAGAATTGTGGATGGTATTTTATGTTGTTGTTAGTATTTTGAATTGTATACATTAGGCCTGCAAACTTGAGTGTAGTGTTTGGCAGAGAGGGGAGGCAGCCGCAAATTAGTTAGTAAGCTGGATGAATTTAGCATAATTTATGATAGACTAAAAGGGTAGTAGGTGGAAATGTGGGCCAACGAGAAGGGAGTTGCAATAATCGAGACAAGAGATGACCAGGGAGTAAATGAGTAGCTTCTGGTATTGTTAGTTTGGAAATGTTATAGAAGTTAAGGTAGCAAGATTTGGTTAGTGAATGTTGGATATAGGGCCCAAAGAAAAGATCATGGTTTACACCTAGCACCCTGGCATGAGTGGAAGGACCAATAGATGTGCTATTGAACTAAATGGTAAAGTTAGAGGAGGGGAATTTGGGAGTGGGGGGGGCATAAACGTCCCCAAAGAAGAGGTATAGAGAGAGAATAGAAGGGGTCCAGGTACAAAGCCCCGGGGAACTTCAAATAAAAGAGGGAGAGCCAAAAATGAGAGAAAATTGTAGGTGACAATAAAGTTTTCACCTACAATTTTAAGGTAAGAGGGGAACCAGGAAAGAGAAAAGTCACAGAGTTCAAGGCAGTGGAGTTTGTAAAGCGATAGTGGGTGGTCAACTGTATCAAAGGCAGAAGAAAGGTTTAGGTGTGTAAGTATGGAGTAGTGGTTTGCAGGAACAGAGGAATTTAAATTAGAGTGAAAGGGTTACAGCTGCTTCCAAAGGAAAGAGGGTGCTAGTTTTGGGGGTGAAAATTAGATGGTGGAGGTCCATGGTTTTGGGCAATAGCACCAGATTTTAGAAGAAACATGAGATAGAGGGAGGTGAGTTGGGATGAAGGGCACTTGTCCCAGTGTCTTGGAGGTTATGACATTGTGTGTGCTTAGAAAGAGCATGTTGTGATGACTGCAATAATAGGTAGGGTATAGGTTGTGGGATGGATTGGATGGGTAAAATAATGAGTTTCAGGAGCAAATTCACTATTGTGAGAAGGAAGGTTTGTGAGAGCATATTGGACAGTGAAGACAGTGGGAAGCATACTAAAACCTGGTACACACTATGAGTTCTTTCCCGTTCAACCCAGTGGGTTGAACAAAAACAAACTGTCAGCTCCGGTCAGAGCCGATGTGCTAATGACCTGATGTTAGTACACTCATCTACCCTGATGAGCTATTGTGTTCTGACAGGTGAAGCTCCCCCTCCCCCCTTCGCCAGAACACTCCGATCAGCACTCTCAACCATTGGCTGAGAGCGCTGATCAGGAGATGGTTGGCTGCTGGTTTTCCAGCATGCACGTCCAACAGTACAGCCAGCTTTTGTCGGACCGGCTGGCATACACAGAGGTCGAATGTCGGCCTGTTTTTATTGAGCTGGCCAATGTCATCTTGCATTTAGCCTGTCTGTACGGGGCTTAAGAGAGAGAGTAGGGTGGAGAAATAAAAGTATGACTTGCAGGAGTGGAGCACTTGTGCTTTTATTTGCTGTGCCTACGTTTAAGTGCTGTGTTGATGCCACACAGAAGTAGAAAATTTAGGCTGAATGGCCATGCATGCCCCTCACCATTTTTATCCTCAGGAGATTTGCTAATTTTTACTCAGGTGGGGTAGGAATGTTGGCCAATTAATCAACCAGAGCTGAGAAAAAAAAAATGCATGGATATCATATAATTTAGCTTAGGCTTTTTTTTCTTATTATGTGATCATTAGCTAGGGATGGGGGTATTGTTTATTTTGTTGGAATGCATTTAAAAATTTTAAACTGCTCCTTTTTACTACCATACCCACCCTTTTGTTTTTGTATAATTCAGTGAAAAAATATTGGGAAGAATAGCCCCTGGTGTTATGCAATATTCATAGTATGTGCAGAAAAAAGGTTGAGGAAGATATGTTAATCAAAATAGAGACAAGTTCAACTTTTGCATAGAGTCCAGAATTTCAGGTCCCCATACATTTGAATCTGCATTCACCTTATAATCTTTGTTTGCCTGGTGCCAAGATTTGAAAGCTTACTTTACACCCTTGCTTCCAGTTCTGTGATTCTAATTGTGCCCTATTAAATCATGTGAAGTATAGTTTTTGCTAAGCATACCTATGCATCTATTTTTGTCATTGTGAAAACTTAGACACTAAGTTATTACTTTATAATATATTTTTAATAGGTGTAATTCATTTAAGATAATATACTAGATATGTTTTAATAAATAAGTACCTATAAATAAATTACATGATAACCTTAGTACATTTTAAAAGCAAATCTTTCTAAAGAAGTTATCCTGCAGAGCACAGCTTCTACCTTGTTATAAACTGTAATATAACAGCTCCCACTGCACAGAATGTTGCTCAAACTATATTGCACCTAGGACATTGTGATATTATGTAAGCAAGTTTGTAAAGTTTTTAATTTTGAACCATCTCATACATTCCCATAGTTAAAAACAACTGCACAGCGAAGGCAAAGTCAGCATTAAAGCAGAGAGAGGCATCAAAAATAATTCATGCATACAGAGTAAGATGGCCATGTGCAGATCTCTTGGTTATATTCAGGACTGCAATCACAGGAACAATAATGAAAATGTTTGGTCTTTTATGTGGTTATATAATAGAGTTAGGCTGGCCATACACTATACAACTTTCTTATTCAATTTTCTTTAGATTTACCTTCAACTATGTAGTGCAAGGGGCTGCCTGATTGCATACACATTAAAAGTATTTAGGTTTGACCTCATATTATAGGATTTTGGTAAATCTAAAGTAAAATTGAATAAGAAAATTGTATAATATATGGCCAGCCTTAGTGTGTAGACTTTTGAGTGTGATATGTATTACAATCTTTATATTCAATATTTGGTCTTCTGGATTATCACTAGGAACTAAGTTTGCTAAAACCACTGTACTGTTATATGTGACATATTTTTAAAACATTTTTACTAGAAAAGGTGTTTTCTTGAACAAGTTAATCTAGTATGACTGGTTTGTGACCTTCAAGTGGTTCATAACACAGTTGTGAGGTTTAATGGGCAGGACTAAGACTTCTGCATATTTATGAAATGTTAGGTTGTATATAAACACATAAAACATATAGATTTAAGCTGTCCTTGCTCTTAAACACAAGGTCCACTTATGTAGCAGCCTACAACCTTCTAATTACAAAAAAATGGAAGAAAGCAGTAACTAAAACCTTACAAAATAAAACATATAGCTTACTTACTCTTTGGCTTCTAGTGGACAGGTCTGGGAAAGGTTTACCCCACTGGGTCTTCTTGTGGGCCCCTGGGAAAGCTAAGGATCCAAAATCCCACAATAATGCGCTCCTGAACAGTTCTGGAGAAACTTCTTGGTAGACATAGGACCCTGACCTTTCCTAATTTCGTGCAGTGATACTAAGCAATATCAGCAACAGGAAATAGAAAGCGGAAAGGACTCCGGGAAGTAAGGTTAGTATTATTAATGTTTTTTTTCTTTCTAATACTGCTTTCATCCAGCATCTTGAATTTTGGGTGTGGGAAATACTACAAGAGTGGACATTGTGTTTTAGTGCTGCATTAATATCTGCTTAGTTTATTGTCTCATCTATAGTACCCAGAGGACAGTGATGACAAAGTTCTGGGACAACATAATAGAAACACTGGTATTAAATATGCTTTGACATGGCAGTAATCACAGGACTCTGAGTTTTAATACCATACATAGTACAGAGGCTCAGAGAGCATAAAAAAAAGAGAATATTTCATCCCGAATTAAGCAGGCAGTATTGTGGAGAGGGATTGGGAGAAAGATTGTTGATAGCAGGCACTGACATGATTGGTTATATTGGGAACGGTGGGTAAAGACCTGCAAGAAAAGCTACTATGAATAAAGAGGAAAGAACTTCCAGAGATTGTGATGCAGAGAGTGGATGAAAGCTGCCAGAGAGTGTAGTGGGGTTGTTGTGGGTATGCGTGGCATAGTGTAGATGGTGGTGTTGGAATGAAGGGGTGGACAGGGATCTTATAATGAAGTGAATGCAGAGTGTCTAAAAAAAACAGAATTCCTAGTGAATAGAGGACGTTTCAACCAATTCAACACCTTTCAATACATATACTGTATAACATATAATACATATATAAGTATATATAGAATTTATTAGGACTATACTGAAGCAAATGATGATATGGAGATGTTAGTAGCAACCAATCTTAAGTAACATTTAATCCATTATTAATAGGGACACCAGTAATAGCTGAGTATGGAAGCTAGAATTAGAACTTTATTCCTTGTTAAATAAAGACCATGATGAGTTGAATTACAGTAATTTTTCATAAGTTTTGGAAAGAGCTTGAAAGTGCTAATCAGGATATTGCTATTCTCGTCCTGGTTGGGGGGATTCAGTTGACTTCCTATTCTGGCAAGCAATTATTGCTGAGAAAGTAAATGAAGAAGTATTATTAAAGTCAAACCAATTTCTGAACCTGCTAGTCTTGCAAAAAAAAAAAAAAAAGAAGATAAATAGAATGCACCTTCTGGTGTTTGAACATAGATTATCTAATGAGTGACAGGTTCACTTAAAGTAAACTTCTAGCAAGTAAAAGGCTGCCGTTGTCATCCTCTCCTTCTAAATATTTTAGTTTCTTGAATTTCATGCTGATCTTTTAGTCCAAACCTTTTTTTAACTCACTGACCTGAAAGATGCATGCAGCAAGTCTCTCTGATGTATGCCTGTTCCAGACCTAAACTCCAAAAAGCATTGTGGCTATTCCAACACCATGACAGTAAAGCAACAATTGTTTTCAAATAGAGATCAACAGTTACAGCCTTCATATTTTTTATTTACTGTGCATTACTATTTCTTAACATCACCATCATTTAGAAGCTAAGTACATTTTGTACCTGGAAATATAAGCTATACATATATCAGTGAATTCTGGTATGCCCTTAATACAAGGTATATGAGCAGTCAATGGGGTCTTTTACAGATGCTGGCTCCCTCAGTAAACAGTTTACTATGTTAAAATTTGTACTATGACTTAGACAAATGAAGGAGTGAACTCTCTCCTCTGGAAGTAGATCATTTATACACCCTTGAAGCTGACAAATACCAGCACACCATTTCAAATTATGAAGAAGAATTACTGTGTTTTAAAAAAGATAAATACGAGCAGGTCAAATAGGACTATAAAGAGCACAGGGTGTATAGCTGGCTCCAGGGAACACACTAACAAGACCATAAGCTTTCATTGAATAGACTTTTTGCAGATGCTTTGAATTGATTTTTCTCCCAGCTTAGCATCCCTGTGTAATTTCGACTTCTCATGCATTCAGTCTGTCTTATATCATTCTATACACAAAGTAGCTGTAAGGAACAACTTGCAGAAAGATAGAAATGTTCATTTATGGTCTAGTGGTCTAAACGTTTTTTTTATCTTCTTGTTTCAAATAATTGTCTTTATGCACTGTGGCAGCTTTGGGCCATTGCACTGCAACTAGTCTAAGCAATATGCAGTTTTGGAAATCTTGCATTGTAGGCATTTTGGAGTAATCTGTTAAATCTGTCAAATGTTGTAGTAGAAGGAAATTTTCTAGAGGCCTCATAGACTATAGTTTATATAAATATGGTCAGTAAAATCCTAAATCTTTAATATGTTTATGTGCTTTCAAAAATAATGTTCAATCGGTTTAAATAAACAGCTTTCACTCAAATAAAACCTGGTAATTCTGCCATGAAGGTTGTTGTTTAGGCACTTCCTGTTATAGGGTGACAACGCTTTGTCTCTGCTTTCCTATATATCTCCAACATTTTACCCTGTCAATTGTGTTTCCAGTGGGGACTAGGGCTGCACCAACAGCTTGGTCCATATTTGGGCAATTGGGTCGCCACCATTCCCGCCTCTTTCCTTTTATAGTTGATGGTATCTCAATGAGTTGTCATTCAGCTATGAGAACTATTGGGATTGGTTGTGTGACCCAGGTTGGTGGGGGTTTTTTGGTAAGTCGGCAGGTGGTGGGCATTGGGATTGATGATGGATTTACAACAAGGGACTTTTTTTGTTATTATTTATTTATTTTTTATTTTCTTGTCAATCAATTGGGCATATTTATTTCTAGGTAACTTTTTTGTCACTTGTGAATGAATAGGGGTACTATGTATCCCATACTCATTCATGTAGGGAGTAGTGATACTCCAAAATACATCATAGATTCTTGGAGGGGTCTGTGTGCTAAATTCACAGACATGTTATTTAAAGGAATTGAATAGTATTAATGTTCCACTTTGAGCATTTAAAAATCACTGTTCCTGGCTGAATGGAATTTTTTATTTAATTATTATTTTTTTTTTTTGTGTCGGTACAAAGAGAGCCCATCCCCTATGCTATATTGGATGACACCACCTTGCCTATTACTCCCGAAAAATTAGAATTTTTGACAAATCCAGCTCCAATTGATTTCAATAGGTTTCAGAATTAAAACTTTCTTCAAGTTTGCCGAGCCCAGCTTGAACTACGGCCATGCATGTGCATGCATACTGCAGAATCCTCATTAGCTGGCAGGCAGTGCATGTCGAGGAAATATCTGACCCACTTTTGCAGAACCAGGCTGCCATGAATGCACTCTCATTTAATTTTTAACACTTATCTTATTCACTTTGTAATAATTATAACTGTAGAAGGGTTTCTTTGGCCATTTTCAATCACACATGTGAAAAGATTAATACTAAAGTGGGAAGTATATAGTATAAATGTGAAAATAAAGGGTGCGCTGATATGGGTAAAGCTGCTACCAAGAAACTATACCTAATAGTGAATAATAATGTGAAAAAAGATTGGTGCGCTAAACATAAATAAACCCTTCTGGTGTGTAACAAAACAATTGAGTAGGGGTGTGGTAAATACAAATGGATGATGGCCAAATGGTGAAAATAAAAATCCAAGGTGTTCTAGATACAAAAATCGATTGACATATAAGTGATCCAATGACCAGTGAATGTCATTTACTGGTCATTGGAAGTCAGTGGAAGTATTTTCAGAGGAAATGCGTCAAAGAGGAGGCGTGTCGTGCCGTCACGCGCGTCACTAATTTTCCGCGCTGCAGCCGGACGGGTGTCTCTGCAGGCTTTCTTATCACTGTCTCCTACAAGGCATATTGATGTAAGGGGTTTTACCATTTTACGAAATAAATATCGGGGGTAATGCACTATTGTCTGCCATCTTTTATTCCTCATATGGTACGCTGTGGAGGTATTAAGAAGAAATAGACACATATGTCCGTGGAGTTCCATATCCAGCCAGCTGATCGAGCCTAGATCTCAAGAGGAGATTTTCCCAGTGCATAACTTGTACCATCTGGTAAGAGGCCCATAGGTGTGTTTGACACAGGGTGAAACTGCATTGGGGAGATTTCTTCCTTCCAGCCGGCTATATTTGGATATTATTTGTACCTTACTACCTATCCGTTTGGTAAGGAGGAAAGCCTGGTGGTGGTGGGAGTCACTTTGCTTATATGTTTAGACAGCACTTGGTTTGATTTCCAGCACTCAATCATTCATTATTTTGATTCATTATATTCGCACAGTGGAGACGATTTATTTTGTTGGACTTTTGTGGACATTCACTGGTCATTGGATCACTTATATGTCAATTGATTTTTGTATCTAGAACACCTTGGATTTTTGCTTTCACCATTTGGCCATCATCCATTTTTATTTACCACACCCCTTTTTCACAAGTATATAGTATGTTATTTAAAACACTTTTAATAATACTTTACAGCATAACATATAAAAATATATATAGTTTTGTATTTAAAATGTACTTAAAAATATTTTTTTGTATGTTTACATACCATACATTAAAAAAAAAAAAAAAAAATTAGTGTAATTCATTGAAGCTTCCAGATTTGATACTGTTGTTGGCAACTTGCTTTCTATTCCAGCAGATGCCATCACAGCGCTATTTGAGTGAGTTCCACATACAACTGTTTATGTGTTAAGACTCTGCTATCCTACACAGTTGGGCAACTGGCACTACTGTTTCATTCCACAGTTCTGCAACCTCCTACATCATCCGTCTGCTCATTAAAGCATGAATCAATAGTGTAATAATGCAAATTTACTGTCATGTGACACAGGAAGATTCACTGCTATTTATCTTCACCTTGGATTTTTTACTATATTTTTGTTGGTGACCTTTACTGAATTGCTTTTATATTGTTGAACTGATTTCAACTTATCATCTAGCCTTTTTTTCACAACAATACATTATTACAGTACTGAACATAAAACTTGAGAAAACTGACAGCCAGTAAGCACGTCTGTGACCTATACTCAAATATTCACTTACAGCTATGCTACAAGTGTTGCTGCAATAGATAAATAAAAAGTAACATAAAAGGCTGAAATTATTACTTTTCTGAACAAAATAATACTCTAGACTCACTTCAGTGGTTGTCAATAACTAAAGCCATAGACAATTACCTATTCAATTAAAGTAATTTAATGTTTCTCTCTTTTTTTTTTTAACAAGATTTTTTTGATAATTCGTGTGGAACAAGCAAAGACCTCTACTGGAGCTTTAACAATAAACAAGTCATTAAAATTACTCTGCTATAAGAGACAAATGGGAGTGAGCCATTTTGGTCTTCTTTTTAAAATGCTAGTTGCAAGCTGTATCTGATAAATGACTTTAGAGTCACAGACCTGGAATACGCATGCTATAAATGGGAAGCAGAAATGTATCAGAATTCCTTATATCTATACTTGATTTGGGTCATCAGCCTAAACAGCATTAAAGTCAAAGTATTACCATTACAGCCAAGAACCAGCATTCACAAAATAGTTTATCTTAGGGAGCTTTCATAATCTCTTAAAGTCCCTTTAAATATCAATTTCTCTTTTAAAAAATTGCAATTAAGGAATGGATTATTCGATAACTAAAGACTCAGAAACATAATTTCTTCAGTGATATCTAAAATCGTAGTTAACTTTAGGTTGAAAATATGGAGGCTGTAGAAAGTCCTAGGTTGTCCATTACGCTATTAGGAATTCAGCTATACAGCTTACTTAGAAAGAACCTAATAAAAGCGTGTGCAGAAATATAGGTTTTGAGCAAAAAAATAAATAAATAAAAATCAACACTTCTGTACAATCTTTAATATATATTTTTTTTAAAAGAAAACATGATATAAAATACATTTCAACCTTCTATTACCTTTTATTCTTTCATCATATCAGAAATGCTAACATTTAGGTATAGATCCACTTTTCTTGATTATGGGCTGTGAATGGCAGAGACAATATTTATGTTGCATATACAGAGTAAAATTAAAATCAAAAATATGTGTGTCTGTACAATAAAACAGAAAGTCAGCACAATCTGTGTATCATTCACTAAATTAAGTATCAGAACTTAAACTAAATGAATAAACAATAAATGATGTACAGTGCTGATCTATAAATGTTTCATTAATAAAGAATGTGAAGCTTCATTCAAACCATATACACCAAAAAATGTTTATATGTGTGCTAAACATTGTTTTATATGAATTCATATATAATACGTAGTGATAGTGATTAAATCATCCAAAACCCAGACCTTTAATCTTCCCTTAAATATATTTGCATCAAAAAGTTCAAAATTCCATAACCCCACATCCAACACCACTTTGTGCACTATTTGTGAATCT
The DNA here is from genome assembly GCF_965119305.1 of Pelophylax lessonae. NCBI lineage: Eukaryota > Metazoa > Chordata > Amphibia > Anura > Ranidae > Pelophylax > Pelophylax lessonae. The sequence goes on along the minus strand of NC_138772.1, from coordinate 186,620,903 downwards.
GTTTACCTTGGAAATTACCTCCGATGCATTAGAGGTCAAAACAGGTACTTTTTGATGTGAACAGAGAATTATTCTATTGCCTCCCCCTAATGGAAAATGGGGTCTTGTCCCAAATTTATTCCAAGTCCATCCACAGGATATTCAAGGAAAACTTCTAATATGCCCTTCAGCTTCTGTTTCTTCTTTAGAAAATTCTTCCATAACTTCCTGGTATCTGTCCTACAGGATGTGAAAACCATTGGAAGAGTACAGAATAAAAACAAAAATAGCTGTGCAATGAGGATTTAATTGCAGAATATTTTTACATGTTATAGCTGTAAATTATTGTACTGTGTCAGTTTTATTGTGAGAATAAAAATCACATTCATTAATGTTTTGAAACATTTAAGGTTCCCTATCACGTTTATGTCAATGTTCTCTCAAGGTGGCCATAGACAATATAGGGTGGATGAATGTGCAGGCAGAATATCGCTGCTACATTATTTTTTTTTATATAGATTGGTTTTTTTAAAGTGCCCACTTAAATCATCCAATTAGCGAGAAAGAGCAAGACCATCTGGAAGCAATTGACTAAAAAAATCGGCATCATGCCTAAGCACTCTTTCCTTCCAGGTCAGTTGGCCAGGGGCATCTAATATGGCCCCCTAGAGCCCACAGACATAAAGATTGTCACCCAATCTGGTCAAACTGGGTCACAATTTAAGTATGCTACTACTTTTAGGATATTCAGAGGGATCTCTATGCTGAACAGCATCAGCATAATAAAGAGCAGTCACAGTCATTAACGCTTCTTATGTAAGACATGTTTTTCTGTCTGCGTAGCTTAAAGCACTGAAAACATTAGGCGCTAATGGATTGCTATTTAAATGCCAGTGAAACATCAGTGGCAAGTAAACTAATGGGTATCTTCGAAATCCAAAAAATAAAATGTCATGGGCCAATGTAAATTACACTCTACTAAAATATGTATCCTGTGAAGCATATTTAATGAGGTTAAAGGACGACAACAAATTGACTCAACTAGACATAAAAATACCCACTTTTTTCATAGAGGAAATATCATTGAGAAAAGCAACAACTGTCAAAACAATTTAAATAAAATATACAAGAGAGAACAATGGCAAAAGGTAGAAATGAAAGAGTGTAATACTTAAACTGTTTACTTCTAGTTTGTGTTGGTGGCATTTCGCAAGACTGGTAAGATATACCGTAATAGATCAGCAGCCCGATATTAACCAGGCACCTGATGACATTTGTGAAAGTGATCAGTGCAAATACTTTGGCTTCAATGCTGTTTGAGCTGCTGACTCTGAACAATTATAACGATAATGAGTTCCGACACTTTTCTGTGACTCATTTACAGCATGCTTGTTCCAGGTCTGTGAATTGAAAGAAGTCTCATGAACAGTAAAATCTTAAAGTGATGATAAATGATATTCTTTTTCTGCAAAAAAAACCCTTACACATCCACTAATTAAAGGCCATGTAAAACTTTTTTCACGCAATTGTTTCTTACTGTGTTTTCTGCCTCCTTGTTACATCCTCAGTGAGCTCCCAAACCTCTCTTCATCCCCTGTTTATTTGGAACTATAGTGCATTCTAGTTGCAGTCATGTGCACTACTCTATGCACACTATACATCCTGTAGGCCTTAGTCCATCTCAGAAGTGAGCAATAGAGGGTGGCTACCTTCCTACAGTGGGATCATGGAGAATAAATGTAGCCATCCTCTAAAAGGAAGTTGGATTACAGCAGCAACAAAAAAGGGATTTGGAGATTTAAAGGAGGCTGAGCACAAAAGACAGTACTTTTTAATGTTAAATATGCATAGATATTTTTTAACCACTTCAGCCCCGGAAGATTTTACACCCTTTCTGACCAGGCCCTATTTTGTGATTCGGCACTGCGTTACTTTAAGGGACAATTGCGTGGTCATGCAACGCTGTACCCAAACTCAATTTAAGCCCTTTCTTCCCCCACAAATAGAGCTTTCTTTTGGTGGGATTTGATCACCTGTGCAATTTTTATTTTTTGCACTATAAACAAAAAAACTGCGACAATTTTGAAAAAAAAAAAAAAACAATATTTTTCACATTCTGCTATATAATATTCCCCCCCAAAAAAATTAAAAATCAAAATTTTTTAACATTTTAGGCCAATTTGATTTCTGCTACATATTTTTGGTGAAAAAAATCGCAATAAGCGTATTTTGATTGGTTTGCACAAAAGTTATAGCGTCTACTAACAACGGGAAAGATTTATGTCAGTTTTATTGTTTTTTTTTTTTTTTTACTAGTAATGGAGGCGATCTGCAATTTTTTGTGGGACTGTGACATTGCAGCAGACAGATCGGACCCCTGACTGACATTTTTGACAATTTTGAGAGTACCAGTGACATTACTACAGTAATCAGTGCTAAAAGAATGAACTGTTACTGTAATAATGACACTGGCAGGGAACGGGTTAACAGAATAGGTGATCAAGTTGTTAAATGTGACCCTAGGGGAGTGATTCTAACTGTGGGGGGCGTGGCTTCTGAGATGACCATAGAGACATGTGATCCTATATAGCAGGATCACATGGGCTCTGTGATCATCCCAGGGAGAAGGACGGTCAGCTGTGTTTACAACAGCCGACCGTTCTTCTCTCTTAGCGGGCAACGAGCGAGAGTGTCAAGTGGCAATCGGAGCCTCCTAACACATGCATCAGCTGATGAGCGGGGGTGGGAGCGCGCCGCTGGCGGTGCGCGCTCGCCCCCTAGACTCCCGAGAGCGAGCGCCGTACATGTACGGCGATTGGCCTAGGAGCGGTTGCCTGCCGCAGTACATCTGTGGTGGGCGGTCGTAAAGGAGTTAAACCAGAGTTTAGTGTCATTTTAACTAGTTAGCTATTTATTAGTTTATGTTGAAATGCTTATTGTCAAGGTCTTACCTTGCCTTCCTGTTGGCAGCCATCTTGGACATGTGCAAAGTGCTGTCTCTTATAAACTCTGTTTGCATCATCACTTGCATGCTGCCTTGGCGTCACTCAGTGATGATGTTGCACACCTGACTATATATATATATATCACCTAATAGCTTGCAGTCCTTTCCCTTGTGTTTGTGCTCCAAGGTGCATCACTGCTAGCAGTCTTCTGTTCTCTGTGTTCCTCCGTACATGACCTGGCTTGGCTAACGACTTTCCTGGCTCTCGATCCCGCATCAGCAAACGACCCCGCATCAGCAGACTACCCGGCATCGGTAGACTACCCACTACTGGACTCGACCCCGAGTGGATGACTACCCGCTTCTAGACTCCATCCCGGCTTGTATGACTACCCGCTTCTGGACTTCACCCCGACTGTTCCTGATTTCACTCCTCACTCTTGCTGTGTGTTTATTGTTGTTGCCCTAAATAACTGCTTTATTTTACTTGCATCTTCATGTGGTCTGGTTTCCTGGCACCCTGAAACTTATCTCTGCTTATCACAAGAACTGCTGAATTTTTCTGCTCTAAATCACTTTTTATATTTGCTGTTATTGCATGGCAGCTCCTCCCTGTTGGAGGCCCAATTTGTGGATGTTATTACTTTGTAGATTAAGTAATTATCTTTTGCTAGAGTGCTGCAGCCAGTAACGGGTTTAGGATACATAGTGCAGGCTGCAGGGGTCCAGGGTGTGTAATGCAATGGGTTCAAGATTTAGATGAATGTAATGCACAGAGGGCTGTAGCCAGTGCCAGGTTTAGGAGTACATGATACACACAGAGAGCATGGTCCAGGAGTACATAATGCACAGAACGCAGGGCCCAGGAGTGTGTAATGAAAAAAAAATCAGGAGTACAAAACAAAAAGAGTGCAGGAGACAGGGGTATGTAACTCAGTGTAGGGGTAAGGAAAGGGCAAAATTCCTCCCACATACAAGAGATGGTCAGAGACTACAGACATGATAAAGGAGATGGTCAGAGACTGCGGAAATAATACAGGAGATGGTCAGAGACTACAGACATGATACAAGAGATGGTCAGAGACTACAGACATGATACAAGATATGGTCAGAGACTGCAGACATGATACAAGATATGGTCAGAGACTGCAGACATGATACAAGAGATGGTCAGAGACTGCAGACATGGTACAAGAGACTGTGGACATGATACAAGAGACTGTCAGAGACTGAGGACATGATGCAAGAGACTGTCAGAAACTGTGGACATGATACAAGAGACTGTCAGAGACTGAGGACATGATACAAGAGACTGTCAGAGACTGTGGACATGATACAAGAGACTGTCAGAGACTGAGGACATGATACAAGAGACTGTGGACATGATACAAGAGACTTTCAGAGACTGCGGACATGATACAAGAGACTTTCAGAGACTGCGGACATTATACAAGAGACTTTTAGAAACTGCGGACATTATACAGGAGATGGTCAGACTGCAGACATTATACAGGAGATGGTCAGAGACTGCAGACATAGTACAGGAGATGGTCAGACACTGCAGACATAGTACAGGAGAGGGTCAGAGACTGTGGAAATAATACAGGAGATGGTCAGAGACTGTGGAAATAATACAGGAGATGATCAGAGACTGCGGACATAGAACAGGGGTTGTTGGAGACTGTGGACATAGTACAGGGGTTGTCAGGGACTGCGGACATAGTACAGGGGTTGTCGGAGACTGCGGACATAGTACAGGGGATGTCCGAGACTGCGGACATAGTACAGGGGTTGCCGGAGACTGTGGACATAGTACAGGGGTTGTCCGAGACTGCGGACATAGTCAGGGGTTGTTGGAGACTGCGGACATAGTACAGAGTTTGTCGGAGACTGCGGACATAGTACAGGGGTTGTCGGAGACTGCGGACATAGTACAGGGGTGTCGCGGACATAGTACAGGGGTGGTCGGAGACTGCGGACATAGTACAGGGGTTGTCGGAGACTGCGGACACAGTACAGGGGTTGTCGGAGACTGCAGACATAGTACAGGGGTGTCGCGGACATAGTACAGGGGTGGTCGGAGACTGCGGACATAGTACAGGGGTTGTCGGAGACTGCAGACATAGTACAGAGGTTGTCGGAGACTGCAGACATAGTACAGGGGTGTCGCGGACATAGTACAGGGGTGGTCGGAGACTGCGGACATAGTACAGGGGTTGTCGGAGACTGCAGACATAGTACAGGGGTTGTCGGAGACTGTGGACATAGTACAAGGGTTGTCGGAGACTGCGGACATAGTACAGGGGTTGTTGGAGACTGTGGACATTGTACAGGGGTTGTCAGAGACTGCGGACATAGTACAGGGGTTGTCAGAGACTGTGGACATAGTACAGGGGTTGAAAAAAGTCTGGTGCGCTAAATTGTTACCATCATGAACAAGTGTTATGTATGTGATACCAAAACTTGACCTTATTAAACAATTGTGATGATTACAAAAAATAAAATACAGAGTGAATAAATATTCATTGAAAGAATATTACTTAAAACAAAATTATGCAATTGTCACACAGAATAAAAAGTCCAAATGTGAAAAGTGACGACAATCGTGATACAAATGGGATGTGAAGGTTTCCCACCACCTCACAGATTTGCTTCTTACCAGAATTGGGTAAAGGGCAGATAGCAGAAAAATCGGTCCAAATGCAGGGGGTGGGAATGCCACTTACCTCTCTGCACATGGACAGGATTAAGATATGACGGTCAACTTCCAACTACCTACACTTTTCATTATCTCCTATGTATCAGATCTCCGTCTACCGCAGGGATTTGACATTTCCAGGTAATTCAAATACCGACTTCCCCACCAGGCGAAGTGGCTCCTCCCACTGATCCTACATCAAGAAGTAAAAGGACCTCGGATTGAGCTATATGCCAGGAGCGCCAGGAGTCCCTCCAGAGAGTCTGCATAATAACCAATAGCCTGAAATAATTGGGATCTGGTAAGCAGCCCTTTTATATATAGGTGTGGGTCTCAGCACAGCACTCCCTCTTGGTTTCATCATAGAGGTTCCCCTTTGGACAGATTTTTCTGCTATCTGCCCTTTACTAACCCAATTTTGGTAAGAAGCAAATCTGTGAGGTGGTGGGAAACCTTCACATCCTGTTTGTATCATGATTGTCGTCACTTCTGAATACCAGTTCACCACTATTTCACTTCCCAACATTCAGCACCTGTGGATTTTAATTGGACTTTATTTTGGGATTTATTGCACTTTTCACATTTGGACTTTTTATTCTGTGTGACAATTGCATACTTTTGTTTTAAGTAATATTCTTTCAAGGAATATTTATTCACTCATTTTATTTTTTGTAATCATCACAATTGTTTAATAAGGTCAAGTTTTGGTATCACATAACACTTGTTCATGATGGTAACAATTTAGCGCACCAGACTTTTTTCATCACTATTTATTCCTATTGGATCTTTGGTTGCAGCTCACATACATTTATCAGCACACTTTTTCACATACATTATAGTACAGGGGTTGTTGGAGACTGGGAGCATGCTTCTGTAGTATACAAGAGACTGGAGACATAGTACATGGCATATTACAGCAGCACTCTCCTAAAACATAAAATACTTCAAAAGTTAAAAAGAACATGAACGATCCCTTCCAGTGATAATATGCCAGCAGTGCAAGGGTAACCTGCAATTTACCTTGTCCTAGCTTCTTCTATCCTGACAGAGAGTGCCATAATCAGCAGCATGGCGTGCCTCCTCCCCCCTCCTCCTTTGTGTACAGGAAGTAAACATCACAGCTTAAGGAGGAGGGGCAGGTTCAGTGTACTCCGTACATACAGTGAGAAGTGAAGACTGGAAGCAGCTGGGGAGACATCCTGGGCCAGTGTCACCCCTCTGGCGGGTGTCACCCGGCGCGGACCGCACCCACCGCACCTCCATAGTGACGCCACTGCCTTGGAATGGTATGTGTAGGTCTGGAGAGGTAGATTATCAAATGTTACCTTAGACTCAGAGGTTGTAAGGTTATTCAACTTCTCCCAAGCATTTAAGGTAGCTGCTATTGAGGGAAATTTTGGATAGGTATAGTGCAGAGACTGTTGAAAATATAAGTACCTGAAACACAAATTTTTGGAGAGTGTCTATCAAGCGCTTTTCCAGCCTCGAGCGTGCAGACCACTGTTGGTGTTTTTATGTTTTCTGCTTTTTTTTAGGAGATTGAGTGATCTATGTGTACCATCAGGAGCTGTCTACCTGTAACAAATTCTACTTGGTCCTCCTTAACTAGTGTTGGCATTACTTTAGCTATCCTTTTTGCAAGAACCTTGGCATATATATTCAAATCAGTATTTAAGAGGGATATAGGCCTAAAGTTTTGTGGGCAATCCTGCTTCTTCTCTGGCTTGGGCAAGACTATAATGGTGGCCTGAAGCATTTCCTTGGGAGCAGATGTGGCATCGTTATTGAATAACGTGCATAGGTGCTGGACTAGAATATGAGAAAATGTTTTGTAATATTCCGATGAAAAGCTATCAGTACCTGGTGATTTATGTGCTGGTATGGCATGTATGGTATCGTAGATCTTTTTTCTGAATTAAGAAAAGACAAGGCTTTGTAAGTGTGGGCAGATTACCTGAGTTCAAAAGATCATCGATGTGGAATGCCGATGGTTGCAGAGTACTGCAATCTAAATGAAGATTATAAAGATCTTGGTAGTATTTGTGTATGTAAGGTCAGAGGAAATGTAAAACTTCGGACTTTCATGTTTCATGTTTCAGTTTCATGTTGATTAAGTATTTGGATCAGCATCATAGCCCAATGACTAGCATGTTAAAAAAGAGGACTCAGTAATAGCAGCCAACTGATTTCCTTAGTACATGTTAAATCAGCTTTAGTCATTCACCCTAACCTAATGTCCCTACTGTCAACACAGATACTCACAAAAGGAAATATCCAGGCTTTTTCATGGTGACACTGACATTCGGGATGTCATGAATATGTACACATTGAGCAATAAGCGTTCAAAGGTCACTCAATGCTGTCTTTGTATGGTTAACATGCACACAAGTGGCATAGTCAATGCACCAACCACATGAGTTTGTTCTTAGCATGAAGAATTTATGGTGGAAATTTTTTTGCGCAGAAAAAAAGGCTTTTTGTGTGTTTTTAAAAAACAGAATCAACTTTGTGTGAAATGCAATCTTAAAGCCAGTTTTTCAGATTTAAAAAAAAAATAATGTAAGTGGATCTGCACAAATTAAAGGTATATGTATCAGTTCACTGGTATGAAGTTCTATTGATTGTGTGCCCTCTATATAACCCTCTTATATAGTTATGTGTTTAATAGAACACAACTACTGCCTTTTCATGTGTCTCACAGAAATCAGCCAACCTCAGGTCACTGGAGAGAAAAGAGATAATAATCTAGCTTTCTTTTAAACACCTTATTCCATTAAACGAAAGATGGAAACATGGGAGAATGTCATTGAGAATCCAGTATTAGATGATTATCTCTCTGATAACATAGAGTTGGTAGACAATCATAGCTTGATTAGAATCATAGTAGCTATTTGGCTTCTCCTGGATAATTGTGGATACACAAATACATCTTTACAACCTCTGGTGGTAATTAAGTATCTAAGGAAATGAAGCATAAAAGGGATGAATTTCTGTACTAAAGGAGTCATTTCTATACCAACTTGTCTTCACCTCTAGTAGCAAATCACACCAGTGAAACAGTTTTTTAAATTCCTCTGTATCTGATTGAGTATTTAAAGGGTCATACTATACAGTAGATAGTTTGGTTTCAAGCAGATGCTGTGCCTAATGATTTGTTCTGTCTTTTGGAGACTGGGGTGAAATCTCTGCACTAAAATTAATGGGTCTGCACACCTGACACAGCTGTAAGAGGTCTAATTGTCTCTACTGGATATTCAGTTCATTTTATATAATTGAGAATGCTTAAGAAGAAGAGGGCACACCCGAAAGTGGACTAAAACCACCCAAAATTCCAAGGTAAGTAGGATCAGAATCAGGGACTATAGTTGGGTGATTACTGTGCTGGAGTAAACAAGAGACAAAAGAAGGTTGTGGGATAATAAACCAATCAAACCCAACCATTGACTAAAATCACTTTAGGTGATCTGTGATTTAAAAGAGATCAAAAGTCAGGGGGTGTGGCCGGATACCAACCTGGATGACTGCACATTTAACTAACTCTCAGTGGCACTACAGGGCGCACAGCAGGGGTAGAAATCACTCACTATAAGTGATTCTACCCTATATCAGTAGAGCAATGCCAGAAGGATGTCCAAGAGGAGAAAGGAGAGGGGGGCACCTCGCAAAATGACCAAATTATTGCCCCCCACTGACCTGGCCTTTTTAGTTATGATGGCAACAGCCATGACTCCATGGTCCACAGCAGCATGACTCAGGAGGAAGGAGAAAGCTCTCACTCCAGGAGGGGATGCCTGCAAGCTGAAGCAAGGGCTAACCCGAATTCCCAGGCATCTTCCACATCCAGCAGCCCGGTTTACATTCAGCCAAGACTGAACATGGATGATACTCAGCATAATGAGGCGAGTCTATCACAAACACTTTCTCCTATCTGCATGGCTTTATGCAACTCTATTGCTGCGTTTCCGACCACAAATCAGCCAGTGCTTGACACCACATTAAAGGCTTTATTGCTTCTCTAGCAAAGCTCTATTCATGCTGACATCCTAACATTGGTGCACCAATTTAAAGCAGACATCCATGTTTTGGATGATAGAGTCTCTCACTTAGAACCCAAGATGGGGAAGCCACTTCTAACTTTAATGACCTAGTAGATGCACACAGTGAGCGGGAGAATGTCGTGGAATGGATTAAACTCAAATTAGCTGATTTAGGGGATTGTTCCAGACTGAACAATGTAAAAATAGGGGCATACCAGAAGCTGTTAAGCCGGTAGTTCTGAAGGAATTCTTTACAAAGCTTGTGTCTGATCCCTTGCTGGAGACCTCGCCATCTGAGCTACTAATTGACCGCATACACAGGCTCCCAAGCCCCCTAATTTGCCAGACAAAATCCCATGGGATACGATTGTTCGTATTCATTTCTACCATTTCAGAGAAAAGCTTCTTTGGATCACTAGGAATTCTGAAGAACTTCCTAAATAATATGCTGGCCTATCTTTCTTCACTGATCTATTACAGTACAATATGTGTAAGTGTAAGAATTTATCCACCATCACTAAACCCAGAAGCAAACATGACATCATGTACAAGAGGGAACACCGGTAAAACTGGTAGTCACCAAGGATGTGAAAGAGCACAACATTGATTCCTTTGAAGAAGGCCTATCCTTGCCATGTCATTGAAACTTTCTAGATCCACAGCCTCAACTGTGAAACCCTCCCTCACACTGTCAACATGCTGATTTGAATTGGAATGCATCTGACATCCATATGAAATGGTTTCCTGAAATGGCCTCTCTGGCTACTCTGCCTCTACTTTAGCCCTGATTGTTGTCTCTGAGTATGGGCCTATCACTGTATAGCCTCAAGCTATTTGCTGCGGCATTGCCGCACATTCTTATATTTTTATTTAAAAAAAATAACACCTCTCTCGGGGTATCTTGAGGAACTACCTTTTTATTTGCATCCTGATACTAAAGCTGGCCTTAGTCCCCACAATCCTAAATGATCATGCCCTTCAAGGTCTTGTCATTTAATGTCAAAGGGCTGAACAGCCAAAACACAAGATATTCACTTTGGTCTGAGGCCAGTAAACTGCACATTGATGTCTTGTGCCTCCAGGAAACACACTTTGCCTGCAATAATGCTCCATCCTTTACCCACAAGTGCTTCTCATAAATCTACACCGCAAACATTTTTAAGATGAAAAGAGGAGTCTTAATTGCTGTAAAAGACACTCTATCCTTTAAACCACTGGATGTCACACTGGATGACAAAGAAAGACTGATCTGGTATGTGAAATCGACAAGGCCATATATACCATCGCCAACGTATATGCACCTAATATGAGAAAAATCTCTTTTATCTATAAGCTTTGGAAAAAAATTCAAAAGAAGAGGAAAGGTAAATTGTTGATTTGCAGGGATTTTAATGCTGCTTCCAATGGCTCCTTGGATATCTCAGGACCCTCCCCAAAGCCTACTCTATCTTCCACATTGTACAACTTTCTCAAGACCAATGCCTTGTTTGATATCTGGACATGTCAACACTCCACAGAGCGGGACTTCCCCTTTTTTTTCCCCAAGCCTCACTGCACCTAGTTGAGAATTGATTTATTTCTAACAGACAAATCACTACTCCAAGATGTTACATCCTCTGACATTCACACCCCTACGTGGTCAGACCACGCCCCTATCCCAGTTTTTGGGGGGGCCGGGGGAGAGGCGTGACATAGGATGCATGAGTATGTGGCACAATGATACATTCCTAATGTCCATACCTTCCAACTCTGAATTAATCAAGTCAGATCCAGAAATTTTTTGAGAGCAATGCGCTTTCCACTACTAGCCTCTTCCTCACATGGAATGCCCACAAAGCTTATATGGGGGGAGTATTGCTTAAACTATTAAAAGTGCACAAGATAAAGCCCAGAGGATACTGCAGCCTGATACGATTCTAGCCACTATAGTGAGACTAGAAGAAAGAAATAAACACTGTCCCACTATTGCAAGTAACCAGTCGTCCCAAGCTAGAAGTTACTTACACATCTTCCTTTCTGTAATGTTCTGGTACCTTTGGGTACCCTAATTACTGTTTCATAAGTGTATGCGCCCCACCATTCTCTTTTGGTAAGGTGCGCATACACCTTTAAGACTGATGCTGTCATCACTGAGCGCCGGACTGGATGGCTATTTAGATCGCCGTCTCTCACTCACATGTGTTCGTTCAAACTGCTTTGTGCCTTGATGCTAACCTGTCTTGAAGCTCACATGCTTGCAAGCATACCTCGCTGTCGGAACCACGCTGCGCTGATCCCTGTATCCCACTACCGGATCATCCGCTCTTGCTGAACCTCTCCTCTGCTACATTGCTATTAGTGATAAGTACCCCACAGGGGAAACCTCTATAACCTTTATACTAAAGCTTACACTATCTAGCTCTGCATACTAAGGACTATTACTACATCTGCATTATCTAAGATTGCTAGCTCTTGAGCCTACTACCACCTGTTCTTGCACTGGGTTGATCTCTCTTGTATGTCCACCTGCTACTCTGTCATCTACTACCATACATGATTGCTAAACCTATCTGCATCCCATCTGCTACTATCTTACTTTCAAGAACATTTCCTTTCAAGTGTCTGTCATCTACCATCTCTACCCAACCTGTCTCTTCAGCCTATCATCACTGTGTTACTATATACATAAGTGACTCTAGGAAACATCTTATTGAGTGTGTGTATTTACTTGCTGAATTGAGATCATCCACACATGATGAGTCATTGAGAGTTGGGAATGGTGTCTCAGCGTTTCTCTACATGACTACTGAAGTGGAATATTTCTGCAGCTGAAAATCCACATCATACGTAAAACGCAGGAGCGTTACACTTTCCTGCTCAGCAAGCTAAATACCTATGCAAACTTCATTCTAACTTTTATGCCAATGGCAATAAGGCTAGCAAATTGTTGGCGGCTCAGATTAAACAACGTGTAGCCAAACAGAGAATTTTCTACCATATTCACCCCACTCATGGTGAAATATTGTACAACCTAAAAGATATCACCAATGCTTTTTGTACATTTTACAGTTCCTTTTACAATTCGTGTGATGATCCATACATTCCACAACCTTCTGAAACCCTGATCTCTAACTTTCTTGATTTTCTTAACTTACCAAAGCTCAATCTCAATTACAGGACCGTAACAAACTTTTTACAGTAACGAAATAGAAAGGTCAATCCTTTCTCTTCCAAACAACAAGGCCCTGGGTCCTGATGGCTTTTCAGTATTACATGATTTTCTTGTCCCCAAATCTACAAACGACCTACAGTGTCGCAGTGTCCTATGACATATTTCCACTTGAATTATTATCTGTAACTATTGTCACTTGGGAAGGAGCCAGTATCTCCCCAAAATTTCCACCCCATCTCAATACTGAACACAGATTTAAAAATGTATGCTAAGATCATTACAGGCAGATTGGCACCCTATATGCCTAAGCTAATTGACCCTGACCAAGCCGGTTTTATTGCTGGCCGTCAAGCACCTGATGCCACCTGGAAAATTGTAAACCTAATACACTATGTAGAATCTACTAAAACCCCTACCATATTCTTAACTCTCGATGCTGAAGAAGCCGTTGATAGGATCCACTGGGAATACTTATATCACACTCTGCCAAAATTCGGCTTTCAAGGCAAAATCTTAGCAGCAATCATGGCAATGTATACTACACCAGCGGCACAGGTCCTCACAGATGGCATCTTATTTAACAAATTCCAAATTACCAATGGCACACAGCAGGGGTGCCCATTATCACCTACAATAGTTACACTACTGATGGAACCCCTGGCACAAAAAATACAAAACCATTTCTCTATCTCAGGGATATCCATCTTGGGTGGAGAGCATAAAATAACTCTGCTTGCAGATGACATTATACTAACCATAACAGATCCAGCTTCCCCCTGCCTCCTTTGTACAATGTCATGTAATAATATCATTTTGTATCGTATTACAAAATCAATGAATGCAAATCCAATATCTTAAGCTTGAGTCTTAACAAAACAAGCAAATCTCACCTACACTGCTCCTGTGTAAGGTTCTGGCACTCTCAGTGCCTCCTATCACATCATTTCCGGGTGCGTTCCATCTACCTAGATAGATGAAGCACATATAGGTGTGTTTCCCTTTAAGAGTGCTGACATCATCATGAGGCGCCGGACTGAACAGCTATTTAAATCACCAGCTTTCACTCACATGTGTTCGTTCAACCTGCTGTGTGCCTAGATGTGCCTTGATGCTTACCTTGTCTTGTGTCGCCGCATAATCTGCCTTGAAGCTCTCATGCTTGCAAGCATACCTCGCTATCGGAACCACGCTGCTGATCCCTGTATCCCGCTACCGGATCATCCGCTCTTGCCGAACCTCTCCTCTACTACATTGCTACTAGTGATAAGTACCCCACAGGGGAGACCTCTATAACCTTCATACTAAAGCTTACACTATCTAGCTCTGCATACTAAGGACTATTACTACATCTGCATTAACTAAGATTGCTAGCTCTTGAGCCTAATACCATCTGCTCTTGCACTGGGTTGGTCTATCCTGTATGTTCACCTGCTACTCTATCATCTGCTACCATACATGATTGCTTAACCTATCTGCATCCCATCTGCTACTATCTTACTTTCAAGAACATTCCTCTCAAGTGTCTGTCACCTATCGTCTCTACTCAACCTGTCTCTTCAGCCTATCACCTCTATACTACTATATACATAGATCACTCCAGGAACATTTTATTGAGTGTGTATATTTGTATGCTGAATTGAGACTATCCACATATGATGAGTCTTGGGAGTTGGGATTGGTATCTCAGCGTTTCTCTACATGACTACTGAAGTGGAATATTTCTGCAGCTGCAAATCCACATTATACAGAAAACGCAGGAGCGTTACATCCTGCCCATTTTATTGTGTCATTTCTGCCATGCCCTACCTAGAGATCTTTCCACCATCCCCCATATCCAAACTTTTCCAGGCCACCTATGCTCTGTTGCTAATCTCCTGTAACCAAGAAGTAAACACCTTACCTTACCTGTACACTGTGCAGTAGAGTGGAGAGCAAGAGGTGTCACAGTACTTGGAAGGAGGGTGGGAGTGGAAACAAGCTAGTGATGGTTACTATGACTGCCCAGCTTCCTAACAACCAATCACCTGCTGGAAAATGTGAACAGCTAACTCTGACATCAGCCATACAGTGATATGTCCCGCTCTTCTCTCTGCAGAGAGTGGGGGATGGGGGGGTGTTTGTGGAGGCTGAAGGAGTGGTCCAGGAAGGCACAGCAAGGGCCACATTGCGGGGCTGTGTTCCTGACCTACCTGTCGGCTGTCGCTGTTGAGTGGTAGATCGGGATTGACAGCTTGTTGTCCCCTGCTCTACACAATCTAGTGTCAAATGGTAAACTATTTCCCTTCAGGCACTTATAACATCTAATCTTTGTAACAGTTTACATTCATGCAAATCTCAGCCTATCTACTGCTGAAACATACCCCCTTCATTGCAATACCCAGTAAAGCCTGCTCCTACTGGACTTCAGCCTCATCTCGGGGGAAAGGTATCACTACTCTTTATAGCCTTCTACGATCTAAAATCATTTTTGTGAAAACCTCTTCCTTACTGAAATGGGAACAAAGATTTTGGTTCTGTATTTTCAGATTTACATTGGTTTAAACGCAATTCACTACAACTCAAAATTCACCAAATGCATAAACTACTGGGAAATTTCCCAAAGGATACAGTACTTCACAGGTGATACTTAAATCCTGTACGCTTAGCAAAATGAACAAAAATTGATGATAATTTATGTTGGCGGGGATGCCAAATGTGGGTACCCTGCTACACACCTTGTGGGATAGCCCACTTTTAAAAAGTTTCTAGAACAACATATTCACACTCATCTCAGACATCACAGGCTGTTTGACAAAGTCAAATGCTGCACTTGCTCTACTCACCATAGGTGTGGAAGATTTTCCTATTTTAGGCAATCGGTAGTCCACATTCTGTTTCCTGCCAGACCGATGATCCTTGGGAAGTAGAGAGGTTCCTTGGTCCCTAATGTTTCAGATGTGAAAATTTAGATAAACCTTACAGTAAGCTATGAGTTTTGCCTGGCACTTCCGCTCAGAAAACTCAGTCATTTCCATAGAGCCTGGGACCAATGGATTGCAATTCAGACGCCTAGTGACAGCCCAATCAGTGTTTTGTTGAAGATGCATTGTATCCCGGCCTCAGGGCATATGTATCTCAGAATTCTTCTATTTCTCTGATTGGTATCCATACTGTTACTATTCAGTGGGCCTATATCATTTACTATACAGTATATACAGTATAAGCATAACATGCAACTTGAATGTTTTGCATTTATTCACAGTTTTTTTACAAGCCATTCATGTATACCGCTACTTAATGCTGCTTTTTCCAGCTCAGCGATGTTTAACTTACTCTGTATTGTTTTTATATAATAACAATAAAAAACATGCTTGGAAAAAAAAAAGACAGCAAAAGTTAGCATAAAAACAACTTTTTTTATCCAAATAGCCAGAAAATTACTGAACTGCATCTGACATCTATTCTGATTCTGATAGAAAGAGTATTACAGAAATCACTTTTTTATTATTATTATTATTATTATTGTATTGTTCACTAACAATATTATAATACTAAATTATTATTATTATTATTATTATTAATCATCATGAATAACAATAATAATAATAATAATAATAATAATAATAATAATATCAATAATATTGAAATTATTTACTCTATAATAGAAAAAGTATCAGATTTTATTTTCATTCATTTACAATACACTGTTTGCCTGTTGAGTGAGCTAGATAAACAGCATGCCCCTTTATTGATAAATAATGTGGGTATGAAAGGATGAGGAAATGTACCTTTAAAAAGACAAGTGTTCTGTTGTTTTGTTTTCATTTAATGATTGTTCTGGGAGTTTACAAGCTGAAAAGATTTAGTTTGCCAGATTGCTATGGATTCTTTTTTGCCTTTTCTCAGGTGTGCATGATTTCTTTTAAAGGGTAACTCTAAAGGTTTTTTTGTCATTTAATCCTATTTAAACAAATAATCTCTAGTTCAGTTTGCAGCAAGCTAATATTTTCTAAAAATATAGCAAATATTTCCTGGCCAAGTGATTGGCTTAGCACCGCCAATCTATCTTTTTTTTTGTTCAGACCAAATTTATTTGATAAGAAAAAAGAAAAAGGTGCAACGATACAAGATGTGGATGTATAACAAGATCAATGTAATACTGACATATATTAAGTGAACATGAAGGAATAGGCAATAAACCCACCAATCTATCTTTTATTTCTACACTGGCACTGATCATATGACTATACGTAGGGAGTAAGTGGAATATTTGTATTAGCTTCAACACAATGGAAGCCATGGAAGCTTACATGGCCAGCTTCGACTTGAGTCAGTTAACTTGACCTATATAATTATATATTATACTTTTTTCTAAAGTATTTGATTATTTACATTTTTTTAAAACAAAACTATTGTAACAGACAATTACATTATTAAACAGAGGTACACTGCTCTCTACAGGCTGCAGTGGCCTTGGCAAGCTTAAACTTTTTATTCATGGACAGAGCCCTCAGCTTGTGTGCAATGATTATTACATAGTGATCACATTATTGGATACCATTCTGATTGGTTCCCGATTGTTACTGAGGACTGGTACTGTCAACAACAGCCAAGTTTGCTGAATAGCAACCATGCAAATTGTCAGTTTGTGGCTTAACATATCCTTAGTTTCTGACATGGGATTGTGGAACATTTTTGCAGAATATGGAACTCAGTGTTTGACTTGAATGTTATAAAGCTGTATCCTTTTTTGTGGATTACTCATGTGATGGTAACAGATAATATGAAAATATTGCATCCAGGTACAAGGAGGGTGTTAAAGTATTTTCTATTATTATGTAGCAATCTTAAAGGAAACCTTTATTTAGAGCTATAAAAAGTCTGCCAATGCTGATCAAACTTTGAAAAAAGCCTTGATAGATAAAATCAGGCTGAATATGAAAGGCACTGATTTGTACAATATGTTTAGCATCCTCATAACTCCTTGGAGTTTGGGATCACAGAGAGCTGCCCATTCTGCTCTAATTATAATCTACCACTAGATGTAAAATGGATTGTGTCACAGTCAGGGGTCGAGCTTGGAAACCAAGGGCTATATCAGTAGAGAAGCTCCCATTGAAAAGCTGAATATGTACAAAACAGGTCAACCTGGTGGATGACATGAGCTCACCTGAAATGTAGGGTCTAAGCACTAACTGATAATCACCAGAGTTCCTGATGGTGGAGATGGGTTTTGCTGCATGTTGGTACCAGGTCTCAGTCCTCAGGATCACCTTACCAGGAGGTGTGCAAGCTGGCGTCCAGTAGCAGATATAGCAGGTATGGATCAAGCAGAAGCATAATCAGTAAACAAGCCAAAGGTCAGTAACAAGTGGTTGCAGGTTGGGGTCAAGCTGAAGTATAGTTGAGGAACAAACCAAAAATCGCTAAAGAATGGTTGCAATTTGGGATCAAGAGGAATCATAGTTGAGCAAAAAAAAAAAAAGATTGGTAAAGAACTGTTGCAGTTTAGGATCAAGCAGAATCATAGTCAAAGGAACAAACCAAATGCCAGTAATAGGTGGTAGTGGAGATAAGGACAGCTGCAGGTATGGAAAGGAGCAATATATAGTCTGTAAAGTGAACAATAATCTGGCAAACAAGAAGTAAAGGTATATGGCTTAAATCAGAAAGTTCATGGAAACATCAAAAATGTCAAGGTTTAACAGAAGCAAGATTGTTCTAAGAACTCAGACAGGTTGCTGTCCAGCATCTCAGATGGCTCAACAGGAAGAGCTACTGCTGGACATACAGTAGCAGAGGTCATGGTTTCAGACCACGTTCCTGACAGAATGCTTGTGTGAATCAGAGTCGTAGCATTATTTTATTGAGAAAAATCAATCTATGCATATGGAAAAGTCCTGAGAGGATCAGGGTAGGTGGAGTTCTTTAATCCAGCAGGGGAGATCTCAAGCAGGACTTAAAACATGAGTTCAAATTTCAGTGCAGCAGTGTCAGCTCAAGATAGACATTAGGAGCCTATTGGATTGCAAGAATCCACAGACTTTTTTGTATTTGTAAGGTTTGTTTTCCACAAATATATATTTTATGATTTTAGAGATACATGCAGGGGTCAGCTGTTGCCTGCTTTCAATACAGTACTTTACTTTACACTTTTTGATGTGGTTGGCTTTCTGCAAATGTTAGTCTTTTAACGCCAGAACAGTTTCTCTGTTATAGCATTAATATTAGTGCAGACCATCTTTGATCTGCCTTTAATGCAATAGGTTGTCAGTACCAAATCTACTCTAATCTACTTTTTCTGATATCCATTTATATCTCTCTTTTTTTTTTTAGGTTATTCTAACCATAGACTTATTCAGACATCATTAACACCTTTATTTTACTAGGAAATCATGCAAGGCACATTCTAACTATATTTTCCATTCTAAAAAGATGTATTTTACATATCTCCTGTGTTTACTAGTCCCCAGTTACTGAGCATGAAAACTTGTTTCGACATTCTGAGATATATTCTTCTTTTCTGGATTTTCCTATTTCATTTTAATTCCTCAAAATCTTATATATTCTCTCTCTCTTTTGGGTTCCTCGTGCTATGCATTTTGAATTATTAAACATTTTGGTTGGAAATTTACTTTCCAGTATCTATAGGCACTTTTGAAAAACGACATTATGAAACCTTTACTTAGTGCAGCAGACATTAACAAAATAAATCACTCATAGGCTGAAGTTTGCCTTTGACATTTCCAATAATATCAGCTGCCCATATCAAGATATTCTGAAGGAAGTAGGTTAATGGGTCAGAAGAAGTCAGGTTCCTTAGGCAATGGCAGCTTACGAAGTAGTAAATAAAATTATATGAAATTATATGGCAACTTTATCTTTTGTTGTTGGTTTCCAAGTGTTTTAACTCAATAAGTCTAACCTTCTAAATTATATATATATGTGTTTCTTAAAATATTTTTTTTTTTCAGTGTAAATTAGCACTGTCCCTTGAAGCAAGAGTTCCTTGGCTTAAAATAAGCAAAGGTCTACATGCCAATTGAAAATTATTTCATTGACTTCATTGTTGTCCTTTACATCTCCTAGTTTTCTCCCTCACCCCAAAAGCATATTAGATTAGCAGGATTATACTAGAAATGGCCCTAGATTGTATGTGAGTGTAATACCAGTAAAAACATCAATGCATAAGCTCCATTGGGTTAGAGATAAAAATTAATGTTTAAATGTTCTCTAGAAAGCAATACTAACCAGCACTGCCTTAACCCTCTTGGGTACGGAGTTCACCAGAGCTTCACGTGTTGCCGCTGGAGTCCTCTTCCACACCTCCATGATGACATCATGGAGCTGGTGGATGTAAGAGACCTTGCATTCCTCCACCTTCTATTTGAGGTGGAGTCTGTCAAAAGCTGTGACGCAAGAGTGGGGGGTGGGGGCAGGGCCGAGTCTCGCTGTCTGTCTCAATAGGTGCAGCAGGGGAACTCAGGAGCGAGTCCACATGAGTGCCCCCATAGAAAGCGGCCTTCTGTGGGGGCACCCAATAAAGAGGAGGGGCCTGGAGAACAGAGCATTGCACAGAGCAGGTAAGTATGGGCATGCTTGTTATTTTTTTATTTATTTTTTTATATTCAAACATTTACAGCCACTTTAAATGTGGTGGCCACATTACTTTTCTTTTTTAGGCTTTCTTTCTTTATTTCTTTCTTTCCTGTTTTTCTTTCAGCAGAACAAGCTGCATATGTATCAGTTAAAGCGGTTGTATCCCGCTTTTTGACACTTTTACCTACAGGTAAGCCTATAATAAGGCTTACCTGTAGGTAAAAATAATATCTCCTAAACCGGCACGGTTTAGGAGATATTTACAGTGCATGCAGCCGCTCGCGCGAGCGGCGCATGCGCTCTGAAGGTCCGGGGGGACCTTCAATTAACTTGCCGGGAGCTTGCCGGAAAAATCACTCCCGCGCGCATGCCCGGGGGTCCGTGTCGGGGCTTCGTTTTAAGGTAAGTTAAACATAATGGGCTAGTATGCGATGCATACTAGCTCATTATGCCTTTGTCTTGCAGGTTTTTTTTTTTTTTTTTTTAATAGGGTTTACAACCGCTTTAAGAGTGTTGCAACAAACCATTTACCCACTGACAGGGGTGTGTTTATTTAACCAAGTAAAACGTTTATCCCGAAAGAAAAAAAAGAAAAAATTCTGTAACTTTTTGAAACATTGCATCCAGCTTCAATTCCCCAACAGGTATGCAAGCTTCAATCTCCTAGGCTCTTTAGATCTTTAGATCCTTTCACCCGAGTATGAGAAATGGGTCTAATAAAAATATTTCTCAATGCAAGTGAATTCTTCCAGCCTCAAGTTCCAAATACTCTTAATAGTGTCTCCCAAAAAAAGAGAAATATATATTAGTGCAATACATTAAAAAAAAATGAAAAAAAAAACAAATTAAATATCCCTTAAAATGTGCACACATTAACCTGTGTTCATATTAGTGCCAAACAGTGATCCACTTCAAACTACTACAGTGCACCTTCCCCATTGTCCTTACCCCAGCATCCCCTATAGCATAGGGTTGAATTATATTGCTTAAAGTATAACTATAAGCAAAACTTTTTTGTTTTGTTTTGGATAAAGTGGAGAAGGGCTAGGGAATCTGTAAGTTTATATTGCTGATTGTAGATTGTAGATTCATCCCTTTCTATTTATCCTGTTAACCATTATCATTCAAAGTAAAAGTAAAAGAAAATCCCAAATTTTGGGTTGTCCCCACAATAGTAATTGAGGGGAAATCTTCCAATAGGGACACTAATTCTGGTTACCTTGCGGTCCCCAAATAATTCCCTAATTTGCAGGGATTTCCCCTCACTTCCTGGCTATGGGACAGGAAGTGAAAGGAAATCTCCGCAATGTGACACAGATGGCACTACAAAGCTCAACTCCCCAAAAGTAACAACAAGCAGGGCATGTAAAAAAGAAAGGAGAAGCCAATAGTGCAGAAAACCCCATCCAAATCCCATTTTATTAAAGCGGAGTTCCACTCAAAAGTGGAACTTCCGCTTTAAGTGGTCCTTTTGGCATGTCATTTTCTTTGGAGGGGAGCGGGTACCTAGATCTGACAGGTATCCGATCCCACTTCAGCTCGGGCCACCTAGGTGGCTCGGACGTAAGTTCTTCTCTCCCCCTTCCTCACTGCAATCTTCTGGGACACATCAGAGGTCCCAGAAGATTGCCTGTCCATTGAACATGCGTAGTGCAACTCGCGCATTCACAGTGCGCACCCGGCTGTGAAGCCGCAAGCTGTCACAGCCGGGTGCCCACACTAGAGATGCTGGCGCTGCGGGGAGAAGACGGAGAGACCGAGGCTCCCCCCCCCCCAGCCACATCGCTGAATCATGGGATAGGTGATAGTGTGTTTATTAAAAGTCAGCAGATACACTTTTTGTAGCTGCTGGCTTTTAATAAACACAAAAATGACTGGAACTCGGCTTTAAGGTTAAAAATGCACACATAGATAATATTCCAGTAACCAAAATACAGAATGGGCACTCTTGTTTCTGGTGTAAGTGACTTGACATCACCTACTGGTGCGTTTCGTTGGTGTGGCTTTCTCAAAGGATGCCATTCCTCCCAGACTGAGAATGCTGCTGTCTAAAGGTGCCCCAGTGTTCCTTAATCCAGTGGGGGTATTCTAATACAGGAGGCATGTTACTGGTTAGATCAAAGGTGAAAACAGGGGGAAAAAACCTGAAAAAAAAGAAAACAAATGCAGCCACTACATCTAAGAAATAGTAAGCTGCAAAATATTAAATTTTTTGGTTTTGGGTTTAATATCGTTTTACATGTTCCTGCCCACCCTTGAATATTCTATTGTGCAATAAATTAAGAATACAACGGGTTTGCATACCTTGAAATTCAAGCCCAGAGCTCTTACCATTGAAAGTAATACAAGAAACTCCCACTGGTTTGCAAGTAAGAGCCAGCTTCTAACTAAATATTAAATACAATTTTGAGTGGCCCGTCTATTAAAATTCTTCTCTAAATTTTAAAGGTAATATATATTTTTTAAATCTACAGAAGCTCAGCTACCTTGTAAAATTTGCAATGCACGTGCTTTTCAGACGCACTGTATTGAGTATTAACACTTGCAACAGATAAATCATTAATGTAAAAGAAGAAGTCACTGTCCAAATTCCCTTATTATCTTTTTTTTTTGTTTGAGCTGGGAAAAACAACCACCATTTTTACAAGCTATGTATTAAATGTAGGCCATGTTTCAAGAAGCGTTTATTTGTGTTACCTGTTATTATTATTGATTGGAATACCTTGTGAGTGCTTTTAAGTAGCACTCACAAAGAGAGGAAATACAACAACAGCATTACAACCTAAAGTGCTTACTTTATTGAAACTGGAAGGAAATGATAGAAAATAAAGAGAGGAATTGGTAACATTAGTTGAGTTGTAGATTTACAGTCTAGTTATATGAGAATGCAGGGAAAATCAAGAAGTAGGAGTATAATAACATGGTTTACTTTTTTTTTTTTTTTTTGCCCTTATAATGAGTTTGATGGCATTTGAAGACTTGGAGAGGTGATGGGATGCAGAAGAAAGTCCCATGAGAAGGAGAACATTTTTGAAGGAGTGATTGGGTTTGAAAAAAAAAGTCAATAACTATTCACATCTTTCAATGCTTGTGCTGCTGAAAATCAATATATTGAACAGAAACAGCAGTGCAAAAACTCTTCAGAGTCCGACTCTTCCAGAACTGTCGATTTCCATGCCCCCCACTATGCTCAGTGGTTTGCTCCACTGCCAAATACATACTGTAGTGATGTAGGGATTGACAGAGGAAACCATTAAACACAGTCGGGGGGGGGGGGGGGTACCAGAAAAATCAACACTACTGAAAGTGTTGGATTCTAAAAGAGTTCATTTTGGGATTTCTCTATATTACTAACTTCTTTTCAGTGAACCATTTGTTTGTAGCAACATAGTCACTTTGAAACAAAATGCACTATAGATGCATTTTATAAGAATTTTAAGGCACACAGCTGAACATACTGTATATGTATGAAACACATACAAACAATGCTAGCAAAACATGTCAAAATGCACCTTAACACATTATAAATATGAAGCGTAAGCAGACCTTTAAAAAAAAAAAACCTGACTGGGTTTTAACTTTTTCAAAATGAAGAAAAATGTATTTATATACACGTGGAAAAAGTCCTGTTTTTGTTTAAATTTTGTATGACTACAGTATGTCAGAAAAGCTTGCTCAGTCCAAAGTTCAATATAACGCAATTAAACCATATTGACTATATAAAGCAGAGGTGCTGGAAGCCATAATAAGTGTCTTCTACCCCTCTCTGCCAAACCCTCCACTGGCTTCAGTTCATCCAAAGAATTAAGATAAGATGCTAACAACAACTTACAAAGCCAACCACAACTCTGCCCCCAGCTACATCACTAACCTAGTCTTAAAATACCAACCAAATCATTCTCTTCATTCCTCCCAAGACCTCCTGCTCTCTAGCTTCCTTGTCACCTCATCCCATGCTCTCCTCCAGGACTTCTCCAGAGCCTCTCCCATCCACTGGAATTACCTACCCCAATCTGTCCAACTATCTCCTTATCTGTCCACTTTCAGACAATCCCTGAAAAGGTATCTTTTTAGAGAGGCCTATCTGGCACCCAACTAACAAATGTGCATTTATTTTCCCCATCAGCCCATCCCCCACAGCTATTATCTTTTGTATCTCTTGACCCTCACTCTTAGATTGTAAGCTCTAACAGGCAGGGCTCTCTGATTCCTAATGTATTAAACTGTATTGTAATTGTACTGTCTGCCCTCATGTTGTAAAGCTCTGTGTAAACAATCGTCACTATATAAATCATGTATAATAGGAAAAGAAAAAATGCACATAATAAAGTATTTTTTTTTAATATTATCTTATTGCAGCTATACAGTTTAAGTATACTATGTTTTAAAGTTATTGCAACACAAGCTCCATACTCATAGCTTGTGTATAGCTAAGCATTCAAGCACATGGAACATCAAGGTTAATGGATTTCTCTGCACCAGAAACTTTTATGCTGCAGTCTAAACAGTTATTTTACTATATCCTCCCAATTTCGCAAATTACCCTGCGGTAGGCTGCTTCCAGGAGATAGCTTTGTTCAATAAATATCAAGAAATTCATATGGCTGTAATGTTTGTATGTAGCAAATCACATTATGCACCACCATTACCCGCTCCCATAATTAATTAGAGAGGCTACTGATTACTTCTTAGCTGCAGACATGAGTATGGGTCATATTATTTTCCATTGGTCAGATACTATGCTGAGCCATTAGCATTGAATATTTCACACAGGAAAAATGGATTTCCATCTGTAAATTAACCAGGCATGTACCAATGCATTTAGTGTTACAGTATATTCATTCATTTAGAACTTTTTTTTGGTGAAATTAGGACCTCTTTTATGATTATTTGTGAAAGATTTACTTTCCTTTCCTGTTACATCACTGGGTCAAGAAGTGAGGAGATTTTCATCAATAGAGACACAGACAGCAAATAAAGCACTTTTTTTAAGGTTTTAGATAGAATAGGTAACTTTAAGAACCTATTATAAATATTTCTGTAGTCCCTGTCCCATTAAAGAGATTGTACTTTGCATCATGTTACAGAGACAAAACAGTCTTTCTAAAGTGAAGGAAAATCTCATCTTAGAAGTTGTCAGGGGAACTCCATTCCAGGTGATCCATTGAAAGGTTTCTCATCACCTACTGTTCCTGTGAAAACAGTACAGGCGGTCCCGGGGTTACAATTATGAAACTTACAAACGACTCTTACTTCCAAACAGAGGGAGACAACATGAAGTGAGAGGAAATCTACCCATAGGAAGAGAAATTCACTCCTGTAAGAGTTATCATGGGAAAAAGGTGTCTCCACTGAAGCTTAATCACCAATCCTTGTTTCCACAGCAACCCAACATTTTCAAAATCCAATTGTCATAGGGACAGAAAGTGAGGTGAAAACTTCTGAACAGGAACATAGACAGAAAAACAAATGTTACAGAGTGTTAACCCTTCTCTATGCTATCCAAAAAAACGTAAACATTATAATTTTGGCTAGAGCTACACTTAAAAAATACAAATTCAAATTCAACTTAAGAACAAACCTACAGACCCTATCTTGCTTGAAACCCGGGGTCTGCCTTTAACATTGTTGATTTCCCATCACTTGTTCCTTTGACAATGGTCACCAAGACAAATAAGGGGGTATTCAGGTTTTGCCCTAAATTCAATTGTGCATTTGTGTTGACAGAACAAAATGTAATTCATTTTCAAATGTATATATTATAGTGACTTATGACATTCATCTTGCTATCCAATTTAACAGTACTCGTGCTGTTGTAGACCCTTTATTGCTCCTCTTCTTATGTCAGAGTTCCCTAGCAATCTCTGGATAGCAGCTGTGAGAACTCTGTAAAAATTGACTTTACCTTAATTGCTATACTTGTTTATAGAAAGTCAATACTGGATTTGTTGTTTTGCTCTATTTGCTCTCTTTACATCCAGGCAGACGTACTGTATAAAGGCTTTACAGATCTGGTTTCTGAGGGTAGACTGCTACTTTGGGATTGCTAGAAAGCTGTGAAAGAAGGGAGGGTGCATTAAAGAACTTATAACAGCCTCTAGGCCCAGATACCATTAGATGGAACAACAAGAGGGATGGCATGGGGCATTTAAAGTGCAGACCCTCTATAAGTATTTTAATATTACTAGGGTAGAATAGGCCAATGGCAGGCTTCTTTCTTAGCAGCTACTTTTTTTTTCCACAGAGTGTGCTGTTAGTATAAGAGCAATTTCAGTCATTATTAATGGATCAAGAACAGATAGCATTCTTTTCCTACAGTTTTAGTTTGGTCTCAATCATTCATATAGCTCTTCTAGAGTTGTCTACAAAAATTAATGTTCAAACAAAGATAAGATCAAAAAGCTTGTTAGCAAGTTGCCTCCTAGGGGTCACTGTGGAAAGTTCACGCCATTAATGACTTCACAGTTTTGCACTTACTTTGGGTGTGTTAGTGACATTCTCAGGCCAGATGCCATATAACACTTCAGAGGCCCACACACATAGACGGACCATATCTTCTCTTCAGCCAGTGACATTAGTTGGTTCCTACCTGTCCGGGCACTAGACTGCACAGTCATTCTGAGATGGTAGTGCAGAACACAGACTTATCTCCTCCACCTTTTCATGACACAGTACCTGGTCCCATTATCCTTGCCCAGCCAAACACATAGGGAAGTCACCGCACTTAGTTATGCAAGGCCTTGCGCAGATGTGTTTCTAGCAGAGGTGGGGATGCGAGTCACATGACTTGACTTAAGTCAAACTTAAATCACCAGTTTGAGGACTTAAGACTTGCTTCACTGAAATTAATAAAATACTCAACTTGACTTTGACTTTGTATTCATGACTTGAGACTTGACTTTGACTTGAGACACATGACTCGAAATGATTTTACTTTTTTAAGTTACTAAATAATTGCATTTTCTCAAGATGTGTTAAAGCAAAATCATTGTGCCTCTTATGTTTCTGACACCACAATCACTTAAAACACCTCAGTGTGTTCTGATTTTTAGGACGCTGGCTGTTTAACAATGGAAATACCTAACATGCTTTTAGTGACTGTGGTGTTGAAACATGACCGGACGAAGGATTTTGAGCTGTTTGGGCATTCAAAGTGTTTCTTTAATATGCCAAGAAAAAAACACTAAGCAGTTTTGTTAATGTTGAAAATAAAACAAAACCTTTCCTGACCACTGACTTTTAACTCATTTAAAGGTGGAAATGGGGTAGATCAGTATTTTGACTGGATTTGTGACTTGACCAAAATAAATGACTTGACTTGCTTGACTTCTAGCAGGGACTCAACTAGACTTGCTTGCTTTTTGCCACAGTAACTTGGGACTTGCTTGAGACTTAAAGGTTAAGACTTGAGACTTGCTTGTGACTTGCACATGTGTGACTTACTCCCATGTCTGGTTTCTAGGCTTAGTCCCTAGTAAGATTCTTCCCTGCTGTGGGTACTGGGTATCATGAAGAAATGCCCACCTACTTAGTGAAGAGTCAAGTACAAGGCCACTCCACACACAAAATCTTCATTGTTAGCCACCACTTCCTCCTCTCCCAAGTTGGCTGCCTACAGTCTTATTGTTTTCTTTACCATAGCCTCAAGAGTTAACCGTGATCTGCACCCTTGAATCCATAACTACAAGGGTTAATGCAATTTCAAGGTGTTTGCAATAAAAAACAAAAAAAAAAAAATAGGCTTGTTCATTTTATCAGTGGATTTGTGCTTACATGTATGTTGAGTTGTGTGTATCTTTTTATTTGAAATCTGCATTTTGGCAGCCCGTGTTTGTTTCTTTCCTTCTCATTAATTCCTCCACATTTCTGTTTGACTCTCTTTGATTTTCAGGGGCTCTTTTCATTTCCCATTATGGCTGCCATTTACTTTATAAGGTGATGTCAAAGTTTACATTCCATAAAGGTTAATCCAATCAGCTGTGTGGTCTTTCACCTCATATCTCCTATTTTCATACTATTCCTCTATGCAGAGCCCTTTTGTGCAGTTATGATTTGTTTTGCTGTGGGGTAATAAGTTAACTGGTGGCTCAATTATCTTTACAGCTGTTTGGGCTCAGAAGGTTACCTTTGAAACATCTGTCAGAAACCACCTTCAGAGAAGGTGATTTCATCCTCTAAACGTTTTCATGTCTAAAGGGAGGAAAATAAAAACTAACACTGAGCAGGGAAACCTATTTTAACCTGTGTCTGTTCCCTACCTTGTCTATGAAGTACTAAGTAAGAATTCATTATTATACATAAACTAATGTAATTTGCTAGCTTAATTTTATCAGGATCATTATATTAATAATTTCAGAATTTATAAATCGTATAAGAGCTATTAGTAAATTGCGTAGGCGAAAATCTGTATTTGTTTAACTGCTTAAATTCTTCCTTAATCTAAAAGGAGAGGGTAATTAACAGAAAACATGCAGATCAGAGCAAACAGATTCTAAGTTCTGAGGAATCGAATTCCGAGAGTCAGTACTGAATTCTGACTTTGCCTGGTATGCCAGTGTCTTGTTGGGCTATTAGTATAAGTACTACCTGACAGACTAACTTGTCAACTCCATAGATACGATAGTAAAATAATTATCTTTATAGGAAGACTTGCTATCTGCAACAGGGGGACACAGTAGGGAATACTGCCATGAGCCTACAAACCAGAAGCTTGCAAACTAATAGTGGTCTTTTAAGACACCTTTAACTATTTGCTAGTCATTCCTGGAAAAGTCTGGATGTGGTTAAATAAATACTCTTCTGCTCAAATCTAGGTTTAATACCAGCTTAAGAGGCAGGGACTGGTCAACAATATGAAAACCTTGACATGTATGATGCTTATTTATTAAAAATGATGACTTGCAAAGGTAGAATAAAACCAGCACATAAAAAAGCCCTTGGCAGCATCCACTTGGCAGGCATGTTGATATCACCAGTTAATCTCCAGCCCGGGCAGATTGGATAGTGGCAAGGCATTTTCACATTCTGGTTTTATTCCACCTTTGCAAATACCCGTCATCATTTTTAATAAAGGAAGGTAAAGCAGTTTTACACTATGTGCAACCTGAATTATAACACTGGGCATTTCGGTGTGGAATACTGCCAGGTGCCTGGTGGCTTGTTATCAACATGCTGGTTGGATCTCTTTTTTAAAGGTATCAACACCATCTGGTAAGAGGACATTTACTTTCTGGTGTACACAAGGAACAAGGGCACAAGGTGTTTATTCTTTTTTTCAAGATTTATTCCCTTCATCAGTGAATAGTTAAAGTTTTAATTTTTTTTTGGATGTTCCTTGTTCTTCATTGAAAAAACGTTCCATAAAGGATTTACTGTCATTAGATTTCGAATACAGGTGTAGAGAAAAGTAGGAGCAACTTCAGCCCAACTCCTCCCAGGCCACCTCTCCCTTCCCCTGCCAACATGTTTCACCCTGCCCACAGGGCTTAGTCACAGGTGATATATATATATATATATATATATATATATATATATATATAGATAGATACATACACACGGCATCCAATTGACCAAAACATAATGTCCCTGAGGTGTTCTATTGGATTTAGGTCAGGCCAGCGTGGGGACCATTCAATGTTATAAATTCCTTCATCCTCCAGGAACTGGCTGCATACTCTCGCTACATGAGGCTGGGCATTGTTGTGCACCAGGAGGAACCCAGGATCAACTGCACCAATGTAGGGTCCAAGGATTTCATTGCAATGCCTAATGGCAGTCAGGGTGTCATTTTCTAGCCTGTAGAGGTCTGTGTGTCCCTCCATGGATATGCCCCCCAGACCATCATTAACCCACCAAACCCGTCATGTTGAACGATATTACAGGCAGCATAATGTTCTCCATGGCTTCTCCAGACCCTTTCACCTCTGTCATATGTGCTCAGGGTGAACCAGCTCTCATCTGTGAAATGCACCGGGCGCAGCGGCAGACCAGCCAATTCTGGTGTTCAATGGCAAATGCCAATCGAGCTCCATGGTGCTGGGCAGTGAGCACAAGGCCCACTAGAGGATGTCAGGCTCTCAGGCCACCCTCACCAAGCCTGTCTCTGATTGTTTGTTCATAGAGATTCACACCAGTGACCTGCTGGAGGTAATTTTGTAGGGCTCTGGCAGTGCTCATCCTGTTCCTTCCTGCGCAGAGGAGCAGATAACGGTCCTGCCTGTCTCCTGGAATCTCCTCCATGCTCTTGAGACTGTGCTGGGAGACCTAGCAAACCTTCTGTCAATGGAATGTATTGATGTGCCATCCTGGAAGAGTTGAACTGCCTGTGCAACCTCTATAGGGTCCAGGTGTTGCTTCATGCTACCAGTATTGACACCAACCATAGCCAAATGCAAAAGTAGTTAAAAAATAGTCAGAAAAGATATGTAGGGAAAAAATAATGTCAGTGGCTTCCCCTGTAAAACCATTTCTATTTCGGAGTATGTCTCATTGTTGCCCATCTTGTGTACCAGTTGTTTTTTTCATGAACACTATAACAACTGAAACTGATTAACAACCCCCTATGCTACTTAACTGTCTATTAATTAATTGGGATTAATATCCAAGGAGTTTATTTGTCTTGATGCTATACTCTGATTGAAAAGCGTTCCTTTAATTTTTTTGAGAAGTGTATATAGGAAATGATGTGGCACAATAAACAACAATGTTTATGATAGCACCTTTCACCATGACACACGTTGTCTATAGCACATTTAGCCCACAGGAATCTATCCCTACTAAATAAGGGCCAGGTGTATCTTCCAGCCCTGCCCTTTATAATTATACATACGTATCCTCTTTCAGTTTTAGGCTAAAGAAAGAAGTTATATAAATCATTACTCTGATTACATACTATCAGGGTATTGGTTCCAGTCGACAGAAGTTATGTGAATTAATATATAACCAGATTAGATGAAGCTCTCAACCTTTCCTATCTATATCTATATTTATGATGTGTATGCAATGGACTCATTATATACAGAGAAAACATCAAACAATGATCACAGAAACGGTATTTGATTTGGGAACATCTTAGTAAATTAGAGGCTACTGGGCCAGGGGATTACTGAAAACCAAGCAAATTATAAGTGTAAGTCCACCAAGTTCTTCACTCAGCATAGCCTGCTGGTTAGTGACAGTTGTAGAATGGAAATCTCCAAATGGAGCTGACACATTTTGAGGGGTGTTCCCTCTTCCTCAGGGCTCTGAGGAAGAGGGGACACCCCTTAAAAAGTGTCAGCTGCATTTGGAGATTTCCCTTCCATGACTGTCACTAACCAGCAGGCTATGCTGAGTGAGGAACTGGGAGGACTTACACTTATAATTTGCTTGATTTTTCGTCTTATTTACGAGTATGATGTGCACACATTTTTAATAAACCATTTTTGCAAAGGTAATGCACTAGGTTGGTGCGCCGTCTGTATTTTTTTCTTTTTAGAGCTTTATTTGGGTTTCCCCCGACCTGTCAAGAGTGGCAGCACAGTCGATGTGGCGGTTGAACCAGTGGAGACATATATTTTCAATCAGCCACACAATAACCTCTAAAGCGCAGGAGCAATAACTTCCTTTATTCAATTACTGAAAACCACTTGGTCCAGTGATAGTGGGGGTCTGCAAGTGAAGGGCTTATCAAAATCTACCAGATATTCTAGATCTGAATCTCCCAAATATCCCCCCCCCTTTGTAAATGAATAAGGGGTAAATAGTACCCCTACTTATCACAAAATAGGTAAGACAAAAACAGTATTTAACAAGTCCTTTACTCTCCCCCCACCCCCCCCCCCCCAAAAAAAAAAGTCCTGCAATGTACATTCACCTTCAATAATATCATCTAGCAAAGCAGATCTGCAGCAATCATGTGCAGATGAGGCCCTTGTCCTCATTACATTTAGAGCATGAGACCTGGTAGGATCAGGCTAGGGGCTGCACACTCTTCCCCTGGTTTTCTGCTTGGATAATGGTCTGATATGGCCTTTTTGTGGGGGACCTCACACTTTTATTTTGGTAATCTTTGCATGGGTTTTCCCTCCTAAAATTCATAACACCAGATAGATTATTTCCTTTTTCTTCTGTACATGGCCCCCCAGGGCAGTGCCCAGCCCCCCAATACCATTTGTTTAAAAAAAACTTGGTAATGTTTGCCAAACCCATCTCAAACCAAACCCAGGTATGTTCAGCCCATCACTAATGAAAATAAGATATTGAATCAGAAAAAAATATGATAAAGATAAAAATAAAATAAAAATAATTGAAGGTGATCCTTAAAAAGAATACTATTTACAGTATGTTTAATCTCATTTTATTAGATTTTTCAGAAAGAAAAAAGAAGGATATAAACCACAGTGTATTACGGAAGGCGAGTTTCCAAGACACATGTCAAAACAATATAAGACACATTTAGCATGAATAAAAGGAAACCACACATGCTGCAATACTAGACTGATATTGTAACATCTTTTTAAAGACACCATATTATCAAAGACAAAAGTCTTTGATACGTCGGCAGTGTGGCTCTCCCAGGCAAAATCACGTTAATAAACCTCATTTGCTTGGGAAGCCACTAGGGGGCGAGTGCGCGCCGCCGGTGGCGCGCTCCCGTCCCCAACCGTCAGCAGGGAAGCCAGTGCGGGTGTTAGGCGGCTCCGATTGCCATCTGACACCAGCGATCTCCCCTCGCTGACAGAGAAGGACAGACGGCTGATGTAAACACAGCCATCCGTCATTCTCCCTAAAGTGATCACAGAGGGTATGTGATCCTGCTATATAGGATAGCACGTCTCTGTGATCATCTCACAAGCCCAACCCCTGCACAGTTAGAATCACTCCCCTAGGCTTACATTTAACCCCTTGATCACCAACAGCATTAACCCCTTCCCTGCCAATGACATCATTACAGTAACAGTGCATATTTTTAGCACTGATTACTGTAGTAATGTCACTGGTACCCCCAAAAGTGTCAAAAATGTTAGCTAGGGGTCCGATCTGTCGCAGTCCCACAAAAAATCACAGATCGCCACCATTACTAGTAAAAAAAACAATAAAAATGACATAAATCTTTCCGGTAGTTAGTAAACGCAATAACTTTTGCGCAAACCAATCAAAATATGCTTATTTTTATTATTTTTTTGATTTATTTTTTTACCAAAAATATGTAGCCTAAAATGTTAAAAAAAATTTAGATTTTTAATTTTTTTGGGAATAATATATAGCAGAAAGTGAAAAGTATATTTTTTTTTTTCAAAATTGGCGCTCTTTTTTTGTTTATAGCGCAAAAAATATAAAAAATAAAAATTGCACAGGTGATCAAATACCACCAAAAGAAAGCTCTGTTTGTGGGAAAAAATTTCAATTCAATTTGGGTACAGCATCGCACGACCGCGCAATTGTCCGTTAAAGTAACACAGTGCCGAATCGCAAAATAGGGCCTGGTGATTAAGCAGCACAATCTTCCAGTCCAGAAGTGGTTCATAGAACTAACCATCTTTAATATTTTATATATTTTTTTTATTTTAAAAAAATATACACAGACATTGGGTTGGAGAAAATAAGGCCACGGCAGTTTATTATTGGTTTCAAATAAAATTGATAAATTCACAAAATATTTATATGGAAACCCAACCTAGTCACCACGACTTGCATAAACATTAAATAACTCAAAATTTATTTTTCAACAATACAGAACAATCACATCAATATTAAGCAAGTAAATCATCATATAATTAAAAAAAAGAACGCCCACCTTTGATACTTCAAAGGTGACACCACCACATTAAATTAGGCCGCAACAAAAAAATAAAAGGGGGAGGGATTGGAACACCACAGCTCTGTTTCTGAGGCAACTGAGCCAGAGATGCTGAGGCACCCCTTTTTATTACCCTGAAGTGGGGTTCCAGAATATTCCAGAAGAAAAAGGTCATGTGACCCTAGCTAAGGTCAGGTGACCTTTACCTGAGCCGCTGACCTATCCTGTGACAGCCCTAGAAACCTATGGTTATAGGGACAGGGAACTGGGTATTGAAACTGCCATGAGGAAAAGGGGGAACTAGAAACTGCTCCCCTTTTTATTACATTCTATTTAGGTCTAGTAAAATGAAAGTTGGAGTTTAGCTTTAAAGGATCCAGGTAACATCGATAATAGAGTGATTTTAGGGATGTTTGGGATCTTATCACCCACAAGCTTATAATAATCTGTAGTATTTTTTCCCAGAAGAGAATAATTAGGGGTCATGTGCCCCATCCGTGCATCATTGTACCAAAAAGAACAATATTTATTTACTTTAAGTGCAAATATTTAAAAAATACAGAAAATGTTTTTTATTTAAATGTGGCACCTACAAATTTCAGTGATGGACTTAAACTGGAAAATACTCAAGAGGATAGATGTCTGTGTGTCTTCCACTTGGACCCTGGTGTATTGAGGTAAACCTGCCAAATTTTTGTCCACTCAAATGACCACAGGAAGCTTGATTACCCTGTTTTTTTTTTTTTTTCTTTTTCAATTTTACTCTTAAAAAATGTTAAAGCTTAAAAAAACAGCATATTATTATAGAACAGAGACCTCAAAACAACTCGACAGTATCTGTTGATGAGATATAATAGAACACAGCTACTGAGCTACTGCTAAAAGCTTATCTCCACTCATGGCCAACAATTACCTGCTGTAGATGCATTCACTCTTTTGACTTTCAGATCATGTCTGTTGTCCCTTGGCAAACAAGCAGACAATATTATCTTCCCACGACTGCTTTTTAAAGTATTGCATATTTTCTTGAAAAAAACAAAATACTTACACTAAATAACCTGCGAAAACATCAAAGTGCAGATTAGAAAGAAAAAAAGCTATGTTATACAGTTGTAACTGTATATACAGTATCACACAAAAGCGAACACACCCCTCACATTTTTGTAAATATTTTATTATATCTTTTTCATGTGACAACACTGAAGAAATGACACTTTGCTACAATGTAAATTAGTGAGTGTATAGCTCCACACACAGCCATTATTGTCTAAACTGCTGGCAACAAAATTGAGTACACCCCTAAGTGAAAATGTCCAAATTGAGCCGAATTAGCCATTTTCCCTCTCCGGTGTCATGGGACTCTTTATTGTTACAAGGTCTCAGGTGTGAATAAGGAGCTGGTGTGTTAAATGTGGTGTTATCGCTCTCACTCTCCTTACTGGTCACTGGAAGTTCAACATGGCACCTCATGGCAAAGAACTCTCTGAGGATCTGAAAACAATAATTGTTGCTCTACATAAAAATGGTTTAGTCTATAAAAAGATTGCCAAGACCCTGAAACTGAGCTGCAGCACGATGGCCAAGACCATACAGCGGTTTAACAGGACATGTTCCACTCAGAATAGGCCTCGCCATAAACGACCAAAGAAGTTAAGTGCACATGCTCAGCGTCATATCCAGAGGTTGTCTTTGGGAAATAGACGTATGAGTGCTACCAGCATTGCTGCAGAGGTTGAATTGGTTGGGAGGTCAGCCTGTCAGTGCTCAGACCATACGCCGCACACTGCATCAAATAGGTCTACATGGCTGTCATCCCAGAAAGCCTCTTCTAAAGATGATGCAAAAGAAAGCTTGCAAACAGTTTTCTGAAGACAAGCAGACCAAGGACATGGATTACTGTAACCATGTCCTGTGGTCTGATGAGACCAAGATAAACTTATATGGTTCAGATGGTGTCAAGCTCGTGTGGCGGCAGGTTAGGAGTACAAAGACAAATTTGTCTTGCCTACAGTCAAGCATGGTGGTGGGAGTGTCATGGCCTGGGGCTGCACGAGTGCTGCTGGCACTGGGGAGCTACCGTTCATTGCGGGAATCATGAATGCCAACATGTACTGCGACATATTGAAGCAGAGCATGATCCCCTCCCTTTAGAGATTGGGCCGCAGGGCAGTATTCCAACATGATAACGACCCCAAACACACCTCCAAGACGACCAGGCACCTGTTAAAACCCGGACACAGGAAAGAAAGTTCCGATCCAGTACTACAGAATCTGGAGAAAACCAAAAACTTGGCTTTCTCCACTCAGAAACAACAATCTGGAACTTTGCATTAACCCTTATTGTGAATCCTGTGTTATATTCCCACAGTGACAGGGCCTCTCACTTTCATATATGTCATATATTTATTTATATATTTTTTACATAAGCAGACTCTTAGCTGTTTTATTAATATGCTTCTTTTTCATTTTCACTAATAAAATGATAGGTTCACTATAATTTCAGCGAGCAGGAAGTAACAGTTTGATATTAGTAAAAAATAATGATTCCGTCCATTGTTTAAGCCTTGTTAAGATACAAGTCTGGATCTTTAAGCTGCACACAATTATATGTAATTTTCCAGCAGATCCCTTGGTACATTTAATTTAATTTGAAACTAGAATTGATTTGAAAGCGGAAAATAATTATTAAAAGGGATATAGGACAGCTTCAATGAAACCAAAGAACTGAAAGCAAAGAAGTTTAGTTAGTTCAAGTAACAGGTCTCTCCGCAATTTTACCATTTCAAATTAAAGAGTAGGATAAACACATAGGATGTGGATAAGAATAAGAGATACCAATTTGAAAAGTTAAAGTGGTTCTAAACCTTCCACTTGAAATATGAACAAAGCATAGTCTATAGTGTGTACTGAGTATCAATCCTGTATGAATCCAGGGCACATCTTCGGTCACTAAAAATGTAACTTTCAAATTGTGCGACTTCACTTGAAGCCACACGATTTCAAAGTCGCATGTCAGTGCAACTTCAGGTGCAACTTGGAAGACATCTGTGTGACTTCATGCACAGATGGCTATGTAAGTCACACCTGAACTTGCAAAAGAGTGCAGGAACTACTTTCAAAAGTGTTGCGCTTCCATTGCAGACAATAGGGTGTGACTTGTCATGCAATTTAAAACTATTCAATTTCAAGCTATTTCAAATCGCATGGTAAGTCGCACCGGTGTGACCTGGGGACTTAATGTAATTTCTGTCTGTTGCCTCATTCCTCTGCTATCTGTACCTCTGACAAGTTTTTCTGACATCAAGAGAAAAAACTTGACATGTGAAGGATCTCTAGCACACGACCTATGATTGAAAGCCTCAGCTCTGTTCCTGTGTGCTGTGTAAAGGGGTGTGCAGCTTTCCTCCAATCAGCTGTCCTCAGTGAGCTCTGCAGTGTCTAATTTCAGCTCCCTGCCCCCTATTTTCTGACTGCTCAGACAATCTTTAAAAACTCTTGACCTTGAACAGATACAGAGAAGGCTGCAGATAAACAGGTACAACCTATGTAGGATTTGATTGATCTCTGTATATCATCTAAGACCAGTCACTTCAATGGGTATTTTTAGGGGTTTACAACCACTTTAACTTATATTTCTTCACAAATAACATTCGTCAATGTTTGTAAATCTGCATCTTAAAGCCCAGCTTAAAAATGATCCCTTGCAGTGGGTCTGTGCCTACACTGCAAGGGTTAATTGTTTGTTAAGTCTAGGGGAGAGTAAAAACACTTTTACCAACTTGATCCTCTGCTCCCCCCGATGGATGGAACTCCCCCTCGCTCCAGTGGTGGACTGGCCCCTTAGCGTCATCACTAGCAATGCAGGTCTTGATGACATTAGGACCTTAGACAGCTGAGGTATAGGGGAGAAGATACTCTGGGGACCAGTCTAGCAGTGTGGAGAAATGGAGGATCAGGTAAATAAATCAACTTTAACAAGTCCCCTAGACCTAAACAAGCAATTAACCCTTGCCATTCAGGTGCAACACCACTGTAAAGGGTATTCATCAAGTTTTTGGAAGTTGGGCTGTAAATTAAAAAAATAAATAACTACCCAGAGATCCTGGAGGCCAATTGTCTTCAAATGATGCTACTTCATTCTCATACCCTCACAGATGTCAATGATGGACCTATTAAACTTAGTGTTCTCACTTCTTTATTACATCCTTTTCTGTACAAGAGTTGGTTTACAGCAGCCATATTGTCAGTGTGAGTTTGAACTTTTAGACTCCATTCACACTAGAGCGACTTGTCAGGCGGCTTGGTCGCCTGACAAGTCGCGGTCGGTCGCCCGCCATTGAATAGTACAGGACCCGTTCTAATAGGAGCGACACAAGTCGCTCCGACTTAGAGAAAGGGTCCTGTACTACTTTGGGGTGACCTGGAGGCGACTTGCATTGACTTCAATTATATGAAGTCCGTGCAAGTCGCGCCGAGGTCGCCCCAGCAAGTCGTGTCGCCCCAGTCTGAATGGGCTCTTTGGAATAACCGTTCTGTGTAGGGATAGATACTGCTTTTTTCGTTATTTCTACTTTAATATTTTAAATGTTGGTATTGGGTTATGTCACAAATGGCAATGCCTAATTTCCAATGCCTCTTGTTTGACAATAGCTTGCTTATTAATAATGGGAAAAATTAAATAAGAATATCCCCCCCACCACCACCACCACAACCACCACAACCACCACCACAACCACCACCTTACCTTAGTCTTGGGGTTTGCTGCAAAGTTTGAGAACTTTAAAGCGGAGTTCCACCCTAAAATTATACTTACCTCCATCTTCTCGCTCCGGGTCACCTGCAAAACAAATGGATAATGACATATTTTTTTTTTTTTACTTACCTGGTTTAGAAGAAAATATACTTACCTTACTTCCTCTTCCTCCCCTCGGCGGCCACGGCGATTCGTCACTTCCTGGCTTGCAATGATTCCTGGAAGCTGAACGTCATCACTCCCAGGAATCAATGCGCCTGCACCGGCCCCAACGTCAGTTCCGGTGCAGGCGCCGTCATACCCTTCTAAACAGCTTCTGGGCATGCAGGGATAACGCTGTGGCACCGGAAGTGACGGCGGGGCTGGTGCAGTGCATCGTGGGACCGAAGAAGACGGAAGAGGACCCAGAAGAGGATCGCGCTGGCTTCAAGCTGCCCACACCTGAGATGGCAGCGCTGGACAATACATTTTCAAGGTAAGTATTTCTTCTAAAAGGTAAGTGCAACCCGGGACAGATCAGAGGCTAGCCATTGTGGAATGTACTAGCCCTGACTGCCCCGGGGGTATTTTTATTAAAAAAAACTTTCCCAGGGTGGAACTCCACTTTAAATTCTGACCAAACTGTTCATGAACCAAACCTGAGAAGATGTGCTTATCCCAAATGACATTGTTGAAGCAACTCATTTTTTTAGACACATTTTGTGTATAATCACACTTGATTCCTAAATTATAACCTCTGCTGCTAAAAAGTGGCACTGCACCAATATAAAACATAAATGGGACCGCTTCTTAAAGTGATTGTAAAGTCTCGTTTTTTTTTTTTTTCTATAAAACTAACAAACATATACTTACCTCCTCTGTGCAGTTGGTTTTGCACAGGGCAGGCCAGATCCTCCTTTTCTTGGGTCCTTGGCTGGAGCTCCTGGGCTCTCCCTCCTGTTGAGTGCCCCCTTAGCAAGCAGCTTGCTATGGTGGTACCCGAGCAGAGCTGCAGCTCCATGTTTCTATTCAGACAAGTAGCTGTTGTTTGGCCCTGCCCCCTCTCTTGCCTGATATGCTAACTGAGTTGGATTGACAGCAGTGGGAGCCAATGGTGCCACTGTGGTGTCTCATCAGGAGAGAGAGTTCCGGATGGCTGAGGCACTTGTGGACATGGCTGGATAGAGTGGTGGCTCAGATAAGTTTCAGAGGTTCCGAGGGGGAGCTGCTGCACACAGAAGGCTTTCTATCTTAATGCATAGAAAGCATTAAACCTTCTGACTTTAAAACCCCTTTAAGGAATGAGGTTGTTTTATAATGGGAGAATTATTGTTTGATATGTTAGTTATATAAAACATTTGTTTATTAAGTTCTATTAGTTATTTCCATTTGAAAAAAAAAATACTTTACTAATAAACATTTAATCTAGGGTGCATTTATGGCATTAGGCAGTGGGGTTGATTTACCAAAAGGCAAATAGGCTGTGCACTTTGTAACGGGTAGTTGAACTCTGCAAATGCAGTTGCTCCAGAGCTTAGTGAATGAGGTAAAGCTTCACGTTGCAAAGAATACCCAATCACTTGCAAGGGAAATTAAAAAAAAACAACATGTTTGCTGCACATGATTGGATTAAATCAGCAGAGCTTTTGCTCGTTTTCTAAGCTCTGGAGCAACTGCTCTTGCAGAGTGCAACTGTACTTTGCAAAGTTCACAGTCTGTTTGCCTTTAGTAAATCAACCCTAATGGCTTCATGCTTTGAGGTGCTCTATGGAATCTGACTATATGGGTCCATCTGTCTAAACTTAGATTGAAGAGGAAGGATGTTTCCCATCTCTGTGTATCATTCTGCTTTGTACAAAGCAGCAGCTGGCTTTTAGGTAAAACTCACCATCTGCTGGCTGTACGTGGTAAATATGAAATATATGCATATAAATGTCATATTAACCACTTGCTGACTGCCCCACACATATTTACTGTGGCAGGGTGGCTCGGCTGCGCATAATTATGTACATGTACATAATTATGTGCCGCCGAAGCCACGCTCCCACTGTGATTAGCCACAGCGGGAGCCAGACGGAGGGAGGATCAGGCTCGATTGCCACCGGTCTCCTGCGATCTTCAGGGAAACTGACAGGAGAGCCTCCTGCTTTTGTAAACAAAGTAGGCGGCTCTCCTGTCAGACAAGCACAGTCAGATCGTGTATCTCAGCTAAGCTGAAACACCAATCTCTGTGCCTTTCACAGAGCCCCCCCCCCAGTTAGTAAACACAATTAGGCTCACACTTAACCCCTTTATCACCTCCAATATTAACCCCTTCCCCGCCAGTGCCATTTATACAGTAATAGTGCATATTATTTAGCATTGATCACTGTATTGGTGTCACTGGTCCCCAAAAAGTGTCACTTAGTGTCAGATTTGTCTGCCGCAATGTCGCAGTCCCACTAAAAATCGCTGATCACCGGCATTTCTAATAAAAAAGAAACAAAAAAAGTCCAAAAATCTATCCCATAGTTTGTAAACGCTATAACTTTTGTGCAAACCAATTAATATTCGCTTTTAGGGATTTTACTTTTTACCAAAACTATGTAGCAGAATACAAACTGGCCTAAACTGATAAAAAAATTAGATTTTTACATTTTTTTTTGGGGGAATGTTTTATAGCAGAAAGTAAAAAAATATTGTGTTTTTCAAAATTGTCACTCTTGTTTTGTTTATAGCGCAAAATCTAAAAAAAGAAAGCTCTATTTGTGGGGAAAAAAAGGACATCAATGTATCTGGGTAAATGCAATTGTCAGTTAAAATAACGCAGTGCCTTTTCGCAAAAAAATGGCCTGGTCATTAACCACTTTACCACCGGAGGATTTTGCTGTCTTACGTCCAGGCCACTTTTTGCGATTCGGCGCTGTGCAACTTTAACTGACAATTGCGCGGGCGTGCGACGCTGTACCCAAACGAAATTTACGTCTTTTTTTTCCCACAAACAGAGCTTTCTTTTGGTGGTATTTGATCACCTGTGCGATTTTTACTTTTTGCGCTATAAACAAAAAAAGAGCGTTTATTTTGAAAAAATAACAATATTTTTCAAATTTTTTTATATGAAATTCCCCCCCAAAAAAATGTAAAATCAAATTTTTTTTAAATTTTTGGCCAATTTGTTTTCTGCTACCTATGTTTGGTAAAAAAAATCACAATAAGCGTATTTTGATTGGTTTGCGCAAAAGATATTGCGTTTACTAACTAAGGGAAAGATTTCTGTCATTTTTGGTGTTTTTTTTTTTAACGAGTAATGGCGGCAGTCTGCGATTTTTTTTGCGGGACTGCGACATTGCGGCGGACAGATCGGACCCTTGACTGACATTTTTTACACTTTTGGGGGTACCAGTGACATTACTGCAGTAATCAGTGCTATAAATATGCACTGTTACTGTAAAAATTACACTGGCAGGGAAGGGGTTAATTATATTGGAGAGGGAGGGGTTAATGTATGCCTGGTGCTTACGGACGTGTGGGGGGGGAGGTGACTGTGTGAGACAGGGACAGATCGCAGGTTCAGCTATGCTGAACACTCCGATCTGTCACTCCCTGTCACTTAGGAGATCCGCCCGCTCTGTTTACACAGGCGGGCGGATCTCCAAA
Organism: Pelophylax lessonae; assembly: GCF_965119305.1. Classification (NCBI taxonomy): domain Eukaryota; kingdom Metazoa; phylum Chordata; class Amphibia; order Anura; family Ranidae; genus Pelophylax; species Pelophylax lessonae. Next base: position 186,578,368 of record NC_138772.1, on the reverse strand, counting down.
CTAGATTCCCCAACGATCGGGGAAGAGCGGCGGCGATTGCCGTTGCTCCTCCCCTGGCCCGACTCCCGCTGTGAATGAAAACAGCGGGAGCGCGCCTCCGGCGGCGCGCGAGCGCTGCCTACAGGGGGAGGAGTCCAGCGACGTAGGTCTACGTCGCTGGACGATAACGAGCCACTGTGCCGCAGTAGCAGCAGAGTGGCCGGAGTTAAAGTGGTTAAGGGGCTAAAACCTTCCGGAGTTGAAGTGGTTAAAATATAAAAATGTCATTTTAAAAATGTATAAAATAATATTTTAGAGATAAAACAGTATTAATATTATTATATTGTGATAAAAATACAATTGTAAATTTGAAGCATATGTTTGTAAAATTGTTTTTCTAGGCTTTCTATAACTGCAGAAACAAGTGTTGAATTTATACACAATATCCTTGTAAATGCTTTTCTTTTTTAACTCCAGACAGATTTGCTCTAGACAAGCTCCTGATTCAATTGGTATCTTATTTGATAAATTCCCCCCTTCCCTAATGTCACAATGGTTATTATTAATTTCATCTAACATGGAATACTTTGAAACATACTGCATTTATAATGTGTGCAGCATTGTTTACTTTTTTTTTTTTTTGCCTGATCTATACTTTTTGATTGAACATTTATATCATTAGGGTTAAAAAGTGTGCTTCTTACTCTGCTGTGCAGTGAACCTGGTGGGAACACTTTATCAAATCGTTTCGGTAAATAGATTATGCCATGCAATGCAACTGCTGGTGACACAACAAAGATTTATGGGAATTAGCTTATTTAAATATTGTAATTTATTTAAATGATGTTTCTTACCATTAATCTTTGCAGTGAGTCACACACTTTGCATTCAGCAGATTAATTTATTTTAGGGGTATATCGTTTATTTTTTCTTTATTTTTCCTCTGTTGCATCGCATAAACCTTTCTCTTGCCTTTCCTAGTGACTTATCTTAGGATATGCTTCTTAGTTTATCAGTATTTAATGCTCATAAGTTGCCATGGCTCACAAGAGTTTTCATGGTAATGAGAAAAAAAGGCAAGAGTAATATTTGCTGAATACATTCTGTGTTGTTGTCCTTTTAAAAAGACATACAGTACTGGTAATGAGTTCTATAAGGATGTTTTATTTAGATTCAGCAGATCACAATTCTAGCATTTTTCACACTGTTTAACCCCTGTATGACCACCTAATACATATGTGCTGAGGCAAAAGAGTGGGCTTCAATGCCCACATGCTGAACATATGGGTTGTTAGGAGCCCAATGTCTCTGTCCTGAGAGAATGGACACTGTGCGCTCCCAGCACAGAGACTGAGGTGGGAAAGACAGCTCTTGGCCCCTGCTAATGATCAGTATCCACTGGCTCCTGGTCATGTGACCACTACGACAGACAATCACAGTAGTCATGTTATCAGCTGATTTTTCCCAACTCTAGGCATTCACAACTTGGAGTGGGAAGCTGAAGAGGGTGAGAAAGCTTATAAACACTTCTTTGTTTTTTTCAATTCCTAATCGGTTACATCCATCAGTACAAATCTGCAATACGCGCACATTTCCCCCTGATTTGTCGTTTTTTTTTTGACAAATTGTAGGTACAAAAATACCTGGTAATTTTGTCAGAAATCCAGTAATCTCCTAACATCCTGTTTGTGCAGACAACTCTGCCACTGCAGCACTTAAAATGTTACTAAACCCAGAAACTACATTCACTATATCTGGTGTCCCACAGTACACAGAACATGGAAATGCAATTATTTTAGTAAATATAAACAGATAAATATCTTTTCTCATCAGCAGTATAGAGCAGTCTTGTGACTTGTATCAGTTCCTAGTAAAGCTTGTAGGAGTAGTTTTCATTCTCCCCTGATCCTCTGTCTGGACATGTCTGGAGAGTGCTGATTGGCCATGTGCTGATCACATGCACTCTCCCAAGAATAAAAAAAAAATGTTTTATCAATACACACCAAACTGAGCATGTGCAGCCCATCCCCTGGCTCTGTAAATATCTGTTTTTTTTTTGGAGACAGTTAGAGAAGAGGAGGATCAGAGAGACAGGATCAAGCAGCCTTTATACAATGTGGAGGATTAGCCCATTGGTTCCACAGTGAGTATGACAAGCATGCTTTACTGCATATACACACTGCCTTTAACCACTTAAGCCCCGGAAGATTTTACCCCCTTCCTGACCAGGGCTTTTTTTGCGATTCGGCACTGCGTGACTTTAACGGACAATTGCGCGGTCGTGCGACGCTGTACCTAAACGCTGCACGACGTCCTTTTGACGTCCTTTTTTCCCCACAAACAGAGCTTTCTTTTGGTGGTATTTGATCACCTGTGCGATTTTTACTTTTTGCGCTATAAACAAAAAAAGAGCGTCAATTTTGCAAAAATAACAATATTTTTTTACATTTTCTTATAAGAAATTCCCCCAAAAAAATGTAAAAATTTAAATTTTTTAACATTTTTGGCCAATTTGTTTTATGCTACATATGTTTGGTAAAAAAATCGCAAAAAGCGCATTTTGATTGGTTTGCGCTAAAGTTATTGCGTTTACTAACTAAGGGAAAGATTTTTGTCATTTTTGTTGGTTTTTTTTTAACGCGTAATGGCGGCGATCTGCGATTTTTTTTTTTTTGCGGTACTGCAACATTGCGGTGGACAGATCGGACCCTTGACTGACATTTTTGACACTTTTGGGGTTACCAGTGACATTACTGCAGTAATCAGTGCTATACATATGCACTGTTACTGCAAAATGACACTGGCAGGGAAGGGGTTAACTTTATTGGGGAAGGAGGGGTTAAGTGCGTCCCTAGGGGCGTGCTTCTAACTGTGATTGGACATGGCTACTGGTGTAGGAACAGTGATCAACGGTCCTACATAGTAGAACCGTATGATCACCATTCCTACACAGGGGAGAATGACAGGCGGCTTGTTTACATCAGCTACCTGCCTTTCTCCCTCTGCACCGACGATCGCCGAGTGACCGGCGGATATCGGGTCCGCCGGTCACACACACGGACTTGCTGGGGAACGAGCCGGGGCGGGAGCGCGCCTCCGCGGGCGCGCGCTCGCCCGCTATTGGCTCCCAAGCAAGTGACAGGCTAGTGACGTATATATATACGTCACTTTGCCTGGCCGGGGCTGACCGCCACCTTATATAGTCGTGCGGCGGTCGGCAGCCGGTTAATGTTGTTGGTTTAGCACTTTAAATAGAACTAAAGGCAAATCTTTTTTATTTTAAAATAGAGTAAGGAAGTGTGCCAGTTTTTTTGCCTTTTTTGTCACACTGGGGAGATTTCCCTTTACCTCCTCTTCCATAGCCAAAACAGGAAGCGGGAAGGAACCACTCCAAAGTTAAGGTATCCTTTGTTGTCACCAGGGTCACCAGAACTAGTGTTCCTATTGGAATAATTCCACCTGACAGGTGTTTTAATCACTCTCTACTCTATCCAAAACTAAAAAAAATAAAGTTTTTTCCATTAGTTATACTTATACTGAAGTATCTACAGAAACAAATACTTACAGGAAGGCTAATCTCCTATGTCCCACTCTGTATTCTCTGGTTCACCCCGCATTGCTTCAACCTACTACAGCACACAAAATTGATGTGGATTTGGAGGTCAGTGGGAAAAACCATAAGTGTAGTGGGCGATGTAAGTGATTGACACTCCTTTCTGTAGATACCTGTATGTCAATAGACAATTTTATCTGGATTACAGCAGTTTTCAGCAGTGGAAGCAGCTGAAGAAGTAAGTATTTATTTTCTTTTTTGCAAGAAGCTCTGTTTTTAGTCATGATAACAGTTATGCTAGTGTTCCTCGCTGACACTCTAAAGCTTCCACTTGGTCTTTCTGGTTTCTGCCTGTCGACCTAAGTGACATCACCTAGGTGTGCCGTCACACCCTGCCTGGCATCTCAAATGGCTAGTCTTTCACCTCTCAAGGAAGAAAAAAAAAAGGCCTGTCGGCCTACGTGACGTCACCTAGGTGTGCTGTCATGGCCCTGCCTGGCATCTCAAATGGCTAGTCTTTCACCTCTCAAGGGCTTTTGTATTTGGCACCCCCCTCAGCAGCCCCCACAGTGGCACTGGATGACCCTATTCCATCAATGCCCAGGGGCCTTGGCTTGGTATCGTTGGTGATTTTAATCTTATTTTACTATGTTGTGGACAATTTATCTATGGATAAGCCTGTTTGATGCTCACCTTCAGGTCCCACCAATCCCTGCAACCATTTTGTCCAACATATAATGAAGTATCTACAGAAACAATTGCTTACAGGAGGGCTAATCTCCTATGTCCCACGCTGGATTATATGGTTCCTCCTGTGTTGCTTCTACCTACTACAGCCTACAGCACACACAATGTATGTAGATGTGGAGGTAAGTGGGAAGAACCATGAGTGCAGCGGGTGATGTTGTAAGAGATTGACACTCCTTTCCGTAAATATTTCAGTGGACAATTTTATCTGGATTACAGCAGTTTTCAGCAGTGCAAGAAGATAAAGTATTGCAGTGCAAGTATTTCGTTTATTTTTTGCATGAAGCTCTGTTTTTGGAATTGTGTCTTAGCCACCAACTAATTCAAAGGAAATCTGTCATGAGAGAAATATGTAGGCTGTTGTTAATTACTTCCTTTAGAAAATGAAAAAGTAAACATGTTTCCATGTCGATCCTCTGATTTAAATACACACTGTTCTGGAAAATGTATGAAAGTAGAAATACTAAACTCACTTTCTACTTGCTTGTTCTGGACTCGTTAGTCAGGAGTTGTTGATGTTAGAAGTAAAAGGTCAAACAGTATTTTCAAAAGCTGACCATTGGCAGCTTCTATTTGTTCTCATCATAGATGCTTTTTAAGTGATTGGTGTTCTAAAGTCAAATAGGCTGTTCACTTTGCAAAGGAGGAAGTTGCACAGTGCAAGAGAATTTTCCCCAGAGCTTAGAGAATGTGATGGAATTTCACTTGGCAAAGAATACCCAGTCATGGAGAAGGAAGGCAACATTCTTACTTGCAAATGATTGGATTATGCAGATCATCAACTTACTAAGTTATGGGGAAATTCCCATTCAAAGTGCACCTATACTTGCAAAGTAAACATTTCCCTTCAGTAAATCAATCTCTATGCCTTTGGGTGGTAATTATTATTAGGGCAGGTAGAAAAACCTGGAAGGTGCTGCATAAGAATTTTAAAAATGTTTCCCAATATCTGCCTGTAAGGCATTTAGGTGGAATTCAAGCCTACAGTAACACACATTTATCTAGAACAAAATGTTCCCTCTCTCTCCTCCTAAATATCATTCCTACCATGTTTAAAAAAGACCAGTCACATAAATCTGCAGCTTCCCTATACCATGGAGTGTTTGACAACTGCTGGGAATTCTGAGAAACGTGACATCACCCATAGACTCCCATGGTCCCTCAGCACTGTCAGTGCTCCCTTCTGTCCCCTGTAGCTGCCCCTCATGGACACAGGGGGGCTGGTCCTGCAGGTTCTTGAGACCAGACTGGAACATACTAAAAAAGACAAAATTACAGATCTTTTTTACACTGGGTAGGCAGAATAGGTAGGAGGAGGGAGGAGAACACATTTTTAAAAACCGTATAAGGCTTGAATTTCACTTTAAAGAAAATATCAAATATAATATTTTATATTACTATTTATTATTACAATTCATAATATTTCCTTTTAAAGGAGGAAACGTAGCAATAGCTGATTTACATGTTACCAACATTTTATGGACACCTGCATAGGGTTCACATTCACATTTATTGAATGTTTGCAAAAGTGTTTAATGGAGCTTTACAATACATTGAGTTGTACACAGCCTAACCATCATATTTCATGCCTGTATGCTGGCCTTAGGTCATTCATATTGCATTGGATGTATAGCCTGATGATTAATAATCTTAACGATATTGACAGAATCATCGGCTTGCTTGTTAGTAAGTGCAGTTGGAGAATGACTGCTACTGTGTTTTGTGCATCTTTTGACTGCATTAATCAGTCCCAGTGAAACCCTGGAAGTAATTCAAGTGCAGATAATAAACATGTTGGGAAGGATTTATTAAAGGCAAGCTTCTACCTGCCAGTAATTGTGAGCAGTGCACAATTTCCCTTGCTGGATAAATGATACTCACAGGCTTCTATATCCCCAAATGCATATGCCAGTTCTTTCATACAAGGGAAAATAATCAAACTTAATGCACAATCTCAGACATGTAGTTTACTAGAGGTGATAATGTAACAAATAATTATTCTGAACAATTTTAAGCACAGAGCTTTTCTAAAATGATTTTAACACAGTAGTATATAAAAGAAAATTACAGTGAATACGTGCAAAATCCTTCTGCTTCTATTAAAATACTTCTAAATGTTTGTATGCCACTGATTTTAGTATCCACTACCTGGAAAACATTGGCTTAAATAGAAAAAGTTATTTTAACCAACTTGTGAACATTTGCACCTATCTCCACTATTTGCACACAAAGTCAGCAAATGTTCTTCAGATTTATTAGGAAATGCCTGTTAGAGATTGCCAATAAGCAAGCTTCAGGAGTGAATACATTACAGAACAAGGTAGCATGTAGTCCTACACAATGGCCATGTTTTGGGACTTGAAATATTTTCAGCTTAGCTGGCTATAAGCTGTTCTGGGAGAAAATTCATGTGCATGCCAGGGGCAACGTGTGGCATCATGAATATTAAAGAAGACCCTCTCTATCCAAGTTTTAACAGGTGTTCAATTTAAATGAGCACTTTAGTAAATATGTTTTCATTGTTTTACACTCTAAATAGGTATAGACAATATGTATTTGATTTTAAACTTTATGGATTATTCAGTAAGAACTGGAAGACTCTATATTAAGTAACATGACTGAATCCTCACTGTAATTACTGAATCTTGACTTCTCTTTTCTTTTGAGGAGGCATAATTACTAAGTAAGTTTCCAACTGAAAACACGGTGCTGTAGTACAAAGTGGGATACGTCTAGAAGAGAAAGCAGCCTTGCGCCTGCATGTTAGTAATTTGCCAGTGCCAGTAGTCTGTTAAAATAATGTTAACAATTCATGATTTCATATGGAATATAGCAGTATATCTATTGTTTAAATATTGCACACAGGTATATGATTAAATGCTGAAAAAAATTGCCAATTTTCATATATACAATAGGAAATATGATTTACATTATATATGAAGTTTTATTTATTTATTTATTTTTTGTTTTTCTTTTTCTTTTTAGTAACACAGTATCACATTCCTTCTGCATTGCTCAAGGTCTGTAATCCATTGAGTGAGCTTACAAATTTAGTAAATCAGGCCCATAGTTTTGTTCACCTAATAGTTTGGATGCATGAAAGATTATTTCATGATGTAGGTGGTCATCTTTATATTTGTTCATCTTCTTTTGTTCTGTCTTAATGTGTTTTTATAAGTCTTATATTTAATAGCATTGATTCAACTCATAGAAATAGATTTAAAACATGTCTTCTATTAAACACTTGTTGACCACGCTATAGTCAAATGACATCTAGAATGCAGTCGTCCAGTTCTGGGAGGGCGTCTATTGACATCCTCCCAGAACCAGGCCCCCTGCGCGCCCCCTGCAGGGTGCACCAGCACTCTGTGATAGCTGTTTCCTTCAGACACAGCTCATCCCAGATCAGGGTAAAGGGACAATCATAGATCGATCATATGTGTCCAATTACAGTTGATCACAATATAAGCACAATATAAGCACACTTGCCGGTTATCTGCATTCCTTTCCTCATGCTGTCACAGTTTTAGCAGCGGAGAGTCGGTAATTGGTCAGTGTTAAAGTGGACATCTACACTGATAATTAGGGCACTGATCATCAGTCTCCTGATAATCAGTGCAGCCCCAACAGTGACCATCAGTGCTGCCCATCAGTGCCCATCAGTGCTGCCCATCAGTGCCCATCAGTGCTGCCAATCAGTGCTGCCAATCAATGGCCATAAGCGAAGGGAAAAAATGACCTGTATGCAAAACAGAAACTAAGCAAAATGTTTGTTTTTTTTTTTTCAAAATTTTTGGTCTATTTTCATTTGTTTATAAAAAATAAATAAAAAAAAAAGTAGTGACTAAATATCCCCAAAAGAAAGCTCTATTTGTGTGAAAAAATTATAAAAAATGTCATATGAGTACAGTGTTGCACAATTGTCATCCAAAGTTTGACAGCACAGAAAGCTGAAATATGGCCTGGGTGAAAGCGCTCAATAGGCAAGTGGTTAATCAATAGGATAATGCCCAAGTGCGATGAAATAGTGCTGTCCAGCATTAAAACATGGTAACACATGCAATGACTTTTTGCCTTGTGCTGTCTATTTTGAAACATGCTTCAAGATATTACAAAATTTTCACCTGTGGAATCCCCCTGCTTTTGAGCTTTGCTGTAATTTATTTCTATTTAACTAAAATGTAACTCTGTCGGTAATAAGTAGTGACTGAGATTTTTCAAAGAGCAATATTTGTGTGAAATGTGCAAAAACCCTTGGCAGTTTATCCATTCGAATTTTACTGCCCAAGACCACTTAAACTACTTCTGATTGATTTCTCTTGGTTGCTCCTGGTTTCATATTATTTAGCATGTTTGAATAAGCCAGAGTGAGGGTCAGTACTAATGGCTGAGTAAAGGAAACAAGGGAAAAATAGTCTATTCATTGTCTGTGGATTTCTTTTCATTGTCCGTGGATGACAAAATATTTTGCAAACAGATTTATATCAAGAAAATTCCCATTATCATCTTAATGACTCTACATGCTTATCCAGTCTGTATGTAAAAAGGGCAGATGCATGAACATATTGATCTTAGAAGGTGCACTCTTGCTGCACTAAAGCTTTTTTTGATCACTAAGAATGAGCGAATCTGGGTAGGTTTGATTCACCAAAGGTTTGGCAAATCCTTTTTATAATTTGGTGAAACTGAACATAACAGTGAAATCCACTGAAGTCTATGGCAGACACCTCCTGTTATTAAAAGATAAGCATGGGAATTTAAAAAATAACCATTTATTCTCACCTTGGTGGATGCAGCATTGGTTTAATGCTGCATCTGTCGCCTGAGCAATCAGATGGCTGATTGCTCAGTTCTTGGTCTTTAGTGAGTAGAGAGCCTGGTGACTGTCAGTCCCTTGCTTTCTGTTCTGCCCATCCAGCACTCACTGGAGTGCTGGGGTGTACAGGGAGTTGATGCAGCTGGCTTAGCCTCTCAGCAGCTTGCTTCCGGTCCAGGCATCTGGATGGATCCAGACATTAAAATCAGGATCACTCCAGAGCCTGGACCGGCTAAGTGACATCAGCCAACAATGGACTTTATTTCCTAGGGGTCACAGGAGTTCAGAGCTAAGTGCAGCCCTGTCACCCACAGGAGAAGTAGGGTCAAAAGGGCTTTGCCTCTACATCTCCTTTAAGGTCTGCCATGTTTAGAGCTAATAGGCAAACTACTGATGACAAAAAAAAAAAAAGCATGGAAAGCTAGGCACTGCCGTGGAAGACGCATAAAAATCCTTTTTAAAATACTTTACAGCAGGGATGTTTTTTTTTATGTGGTTTCAAGGGAAATTGGAAATGAAGCAATCCTTTATATAAAATGTTTGGGGAAAGCCTTAAAGCTGTATGTGGTTTTGCAGAACTTTTTAGAACAATTTTAGTGACAGTGTAGCCAGTGGGCCATTATGGCTGCCCCTGTTATAGCTGTTGCTGGCCAGTTTTATTTAAACTCTCATTAAGAATTAGGAAAATGTAGATGATGCAGCAATTCAATATTGGGCAGCAACTAAACATTTTAAAAAAGGGAGAAATGTCCAAAATGTACTAGAGAAAAAGAATAGTATGAACAAATATCTTACCTCAAATGATACATGAGAGAAGCGGAAACCTTTCAGTACTGTGAAAGGGAATAGAGAATGTCCTCATTTGTTTCCTTGCACAGAAAGGAACATGTAAGCTTGGGGAAACTAGAGTGTGTGTTTCCCCTTTAGGGATAGGCGGGGATTGCTCCTGCTCAGGAGATAAGACCAACTTATAGAACACCTCCTCATTAGGAGGGCTGAGACACTTGCTGCAAGTGGTGTGGTGCAGTTCTTCTCATAGAATTGTTGTAACTCATCTCTCTTCCTTTTCATATTACAAGAATGGTTGCAATATGTTTAAGCATGGAGACACCATTATCCTATATAGCTTACTGTTCATTTAATGTTCTTCAGTAAAAATAAACACTTTGCTAAGAAACCTGTTTTGGACTTTGGAGGTTTTAGCCCTGTAACTATGAGAATCCTGGTGGGCTCAATGGTAGACAATGGCAGGCGCTCTCACCCAAGCCAGTAAGATAAGAGTTAATGCACTCTACATATGGCCCCATTATGTTACAATACTTAGGGAAGTGATGTCACAATGGCAGCATGTTCCCTCTAATAAAGGCAGTATTATAAGCTCAAAAGATCCTCAATGACTTTCTTTTGGGTTTGCCTGTTGTGAATTCTGCAAATTAGGGAATTGCTCATAAGTTTTTTACCACTACTAAGTATATACGAAGTGTGCCTAAAAAGTTTTGTGCTCGGTATCAGAAAACAATACTGAAGATACAGACACATTACCTTTAGTGGCCTTCAAAATAATCGCCATCCTTCAAAACACACTTTTGGGAATGTTCATAAAGCTTCTGAAAACTGTCAGCAAAGGCCTCTATAGGAATTGATTAAAGAACCGCTGTCACACCGTATTGTATTGCCGCCACATCTGCAAAATGTGGGCCTTTCATGACCCTTATCAGGCGGGAAGTCTGCAGGCACCAGATCAGGGGAGTACGCTGGATGATCAGGAAAAGGTACGCTGTGCTGAGACAAAAAGTGGTGCACAGTGCGCAGGCACGTTAACGTGCAGCAAAATCCACTGTCCAGTCCTGTGCAACTCTGGCCGAACACGGCAGATGTATCATAGCAACCATTCCAAAACTTCCTAGTAGAATGCCGAGTTGACGGTTTGCCCCTCAGGAACAAATTTCTTATGGTTGAAGCCATCATTGTCGAAGAAGGCATTCAACATTGTCTTGACCTTGGATTTTTGCAGGCGACTCACTTTGGGTTGCGGGAAAAGACAGTAAACTCCATTCCATCAATTGCCGCTTGGATTCCAGATCAACCTGGTAGCACCAGTTCTCATCCCCTGTGAAGATGGTTCACAGAAAAGATAGATCCTGATCACACATGGTAATGACATCTCCAGAGGTTTCTATCTGTTTTGCTTTCTGCTTGTCTATCAGCTGCACAAACTGGGAACACATCTTCTGTTTACCCAAATCTTCACGTTCAATGGTGCGCACCATGTCCTTGCTAATGCCCAATTCCTCCGCAATCAATCATAAAGTCAGTCATCAATCTCATGCCAGCATTTGTCACACTCTTTCGATCATGTCTGGGGTTCTGCTTGTCGACGGCCGACCTGAACATGGCTCATCCTCAGATATTTCTTCCCATTGTGAAAGCATTTGAACCAGTCATAAACACATTTTCTGCTCACAGCATCCATCACGCACACTTGCATCAACATTTCATGCAGCTCCATCGCCATTTACTCCAATTTGTAGCATAACTTGATGTTCACTCGTTGTTCAATTGCACTCTGATTCTACCTCTCACACGGACTACATTTGACTGACCACATCTGGTTTACCCTGATGGTTACGTGTACTCCACACTAGGTGGTGCTTCTCGATTTGTCTCTGGATAGCCATGTGCATGCGCTCGCACTTGGCCCATGTTGCCTTTGAGATATCAAACCATTCACTGAAATTTTTAGACGCCTTGTATGTTTATACACTACCCAGGGCTGGTATTTGAGATTTTTTATATTTGTTTGTATTTGTATATCTATTATATCATGTATGCCCACTGAACTGCTATATTGAATCCCTTGACAACTTTGGGTTGGACATAAACATAATTTGAAATGGAAACATCTTTTAAGCTTTGTGGATATTTCTTCTGCTGTATATATATTTTTTACACTGACAGTATTACTGATTTATTTTATTATGCCTGTGTGATGCCTGCTGCATCCCAGTACAACCACTTGTAGTCAAATGACATACTAGGTAAGTGATTTGGCGGCAGGTGGTTGATACAGCTGAGCCTGAAAATCTGAAGCAGTTAACCACCACAGTTCTGGAAGTTTAGTAGCAGGAAAAGGACAGTGGAGCCCTGCAGTAAAGATTTCTACAGAATCAAGCAGCCTACACATCATGAGACCTACTTCAGTACAGGAAAGTAATGTAACTGAAGCTGTGGAGAAAAAAACAAAACTTTTTAGCTAAACTTCACTTTTAAACTATAGCACAAGTACCCACTATCCAACACATATGCTTTCCATAAGTTTCTCTGATCCACTGGTGCTGTGAGAAAGAGGGCGGTACATTTAAACACATATTTTTGGATTATCCATCTCTTTAGGGTTTCTTGGGAGTTGGTACAGTTTCATGTTAAGTAAATGACAGACATTGTCCTTGAAACAGCCACAAGGCCTTCTTATTGCTCATGAACCACATGTGTAGGAGACACCACAAATTCTCTCTCTTGATTCACTTGATTAACATGGGCAGAGCATGTATTCTTCCCCAAATGGAAACAAACCTCACCCAGTTCTATAGCTTTGTGGCTTTAGAAATTTGAAGACATCTACAATATGGAAAATCTTATCGCCACCTGTGACCACAAAAGCAGAAAATTTAGAAAGACATGGTTTTACCGGGTAGATTTTATTCTCTCGAAGGTATATAGAAATTCCCTTGCTACAGTTTTATTTTTCATCCACTTACCTTGCTACTGTACAACCCGGCTTCTGACACTTAGGTATATATTGATTCAGATTTGTGGATGCTCCCCCTTAGGAGTACTCCCTCTCCGCTCTCTCCTTCTTCCCACTCCCCACCCCTGCATTCCATTTCCCGCTATTGCTTCTTCCTTACTCATGTTTACTACCTTGAATTTTTTTCCCATCTATAGTTTATCTTTGCTACTGATGTGGAAAATGTTGGTCCACCTCATCTCTGGCTCTCCACCTTACCTTTCAACACCTCCTTTACCTAGGCAAATACAAGTTTTGTCTTCCCTCCTAGTGTGAGGCCCAAGTAGAATGCTTTCCAAGTTTGGGATAGTTTTTCCCTCATGATGTGGATTTATAGTTTTAAAAATGGAGGATTCAAATAGTACACATTTTGTGTTAACACTTTCTCATCTCCATGCTAGCTCATGACCTTTAACTATCTGTCTATCTGAATTATCAGGGTATTTTGTAAAAAAAAAAAAAAAGAAACACACTGGATATGGGTAAACATGGCACAATACTTAATATAGCCAACAAAATGAATTAAAAAAATATGTATCTTTTTTTAAATGAAAACCATAATTACATGATAGAATGAATAGTCAAACCATTTTATGACATGCTAGACATATTAAAATGAACACTTATAATTTTGTAATTGCTGTCCATACAAACACGTTTTGACCATGTAAAAGTGAGAGCCATTGGTCCCCATTTTTCATAGCAAAAGTTATTGTGTGTGTTTGCAAATAAGGATTCTTGTATTCCTTAAAAGTTGATAGTTAGTATCATGGGCTTCATTCATCTAAGTAGAGAAAAGCGATGTACAGCTTTCAAGCCATTGTAATAATGCAGATGAAAATAGTAATCTTTATTAAATTGTAAATGGCACCTTGACAACTCAGCAAATTCATCCTAACAACTTTTCAATCAGATAATATATATAACTACTTGTCATTTACATTCTGCCTAGGCTGGATCTAAGACAATATTATTGACATGATCAGAAAACTGTTACTGCATTTTTGTCTTTTCTGAGACCACTAAACAATAATCAATTAGTTTTAAACAAATTTACATATTGATTGTCACATCTGAAGTAATTTAAAATCCAGTTTCCATTAATTATTTTTGTGTAATTACATCCTTCCCTAAACTGGTGTGCAGTAGTAATTCATTTAGGACAGTTCCTGGCCTTCACTGTTTTCCTGCTGTTTGGGAATTTATTATATGTTACCTATACCCTGCTGAATCTGTCAGTCACTCAGCAAATTAATCCTAAATAGGCACTCAAAAGGATTACTCATCGAGAGAATGATAAACTCACCGTCTCTAACTACACAAATAAATAGAGTGAGGAGGATGTTTAGGCTCTAAGGTCAGGGTCTTTGAGAAGCTTGCCAAAAATGTAATATTTGCATGCAACACAATATAAAGATGGAAAAGCACAACAGATTTTTCTTTAATGAACAATCTGTTCATGGTAATGGTGTATGAATGCAATGTAAGAAAGAGTCTCATGCCATGTGGATAATACATACTGATTAGATGTTTAAGAAGACTGATAAAACAATGGCTCTTGTTATTTTTCTTTCTTTTTTTTTTTTTTGTATATTTAAAAATTAACATGATCTTTGCATATGTAAAACACAAAAAAAAGCCAAATCAGTGATTGTAAATTTCCAACATGATATATGAACAAATTATATTCTTCTATACTGTGTACTTGCCTCAAGTCAAAAGCACCAGGTGTCATTTTTCTCTGATCTCTCTTTCGTCTGCATGAGTCGATAATAATACTCTATGCCGACTACACACTTTCTCGACCTCTCAGACGCCGGTCTATGCACACTGGTGAACATACTGCACACACCTGCTAAGGTTTCCATGGTGGTAGTGCCCCAGAAACCTTGGCGGTAGCATTGCACTTTTAAAGAGAAGCATTTTTTTGTATCCGATTTTTGGCCAGATCCGCAGCAGGTGGAGGAAATAGGAGGGAGGTGCTACACCTTTGACACCCTTTTTAGTTTTTATATATCTTGTTTTATAGGATATATTTTGCAGTGGGAGCAGCTGCAGTATAAAAACACCTTAGCATTACCATGTTGTAGAAATGTTCTACAATTTAATAAAGGAAAGTAGGCTGTTCATCTGGCAAGAGAAGCTGCTCTTTACAAGGAAATTTGCCCCAGAGCATCAAATCAAATAAATTACTGGAGTTTACTTATAAATATAATACAAACACAAAAAACATAAAGGGTGAGGCAGATGAATGGTTATTTGTCATTTTTGTGGTGTGACCATTCAATACTTTTCATTTTGTTTCACTACCTATCCAAGGCTAACTCTTGTTTAGTCCACTAAAGACAATTTCCTAAAACATAAACATTTGTATTCTTTCAGCATGACAGTCCAGTTGCCAATATTGAATAGTAAGAATTCCCTAAAGATTTACTGTCAAATAACTGTCGTGACTACAGCAAGCAGGATGCTGCCAATAGCAGTTTAATTATATAGGTGGATATTCCTCTGAAATGATTTAAAGCTTACTTTTACAGTAATGTAAAGACTATTTAAAAGATTTTTTAAATAAAAGCTAACTTGCAATTGACTTTGTAGAAACAAATCCACAATAAGCTTATTCTGTTTGCTTCCCATGTTCTCATTTAAATCAAAAGCTTGTGAATTACAATGGGGAAAAGGTTATCTACAATCAAACAAAAAAAGCAGAATACCAGACAGGCAAATACACACACACACACGCACACACACATATATATATATATATATATATATATTATATATAATGTGGCAGAGCGTTGCCCTGCCAGGGTCTAAAAAGTGAACGTGACCCAGAATTCTCAACCAGGCAGGTTGAGGGGCTCCAGGGAGCTTGTGACATGACAAGGAAACCTGCTTTTCAGTTTTCTCCGTGTTTTAAAAAGTCCAGTTTGGGACCTGGAGCTTGGAGATTTCGAAGTGATCCGGGTGGGATGAAATCTCCAATCCTGGGTCCAGATATTCAGAACAGCCAGCATAATAATTGGTTAGGTGTGTGCTGGGCTTTTAGTAGTAACCTGACCATGGTTCTGGGCTCCACCCCGGCAGACAGGAGGTCTGGCCCAGGAGTCAGGAGGGCTCCACGTGGGAGTCAGTGCAGCACGAGGCTGCAATCCGTGTGCACCCTGTTGGGTGAGCGAAGTCTGTGGGAGACAGATAAGGGCCTGGAGTTTGAGGCCAGAGCAGTAGCGCTGCAAGTTCAAGCCAGAGGGGCTGAATGATCATTTATTTTGCTAAGGACTAAAATGCTGAAACCCCTGGAAGGGAAAACCTGTTATTTTTTCTCCTTGATGACCTTTCCTTTAATAAACATGGGCAAGGAAAGCCCTTAAAAAAAAAGAAAAAGCGAGTGGCGGTGTCCTTTAAACGCTTTACACCTGATGCGAGTCTCTCAATATATTTGTGTGTATCACCTCCCCTCCCATTTTCCATAAAATTTATTTAAAATGTAGGAAAGATTTTGTTATAACAACTTAAAGGAAACCTTACTTGAGAGACACAACTGAGTTAAGTAAAGTTGGTCATTGACCTGAATCAAGTCAAAATAAAATCAGACATTCTTATTGCATATTAGATCAATATTGTATGTCACCACAGAGTGGTACTGTGGACATAACTACATAAAGTAATGCCTCCTCCTAAATTGAGTATAGATTGATTTAGGAGAGAATGGACTTTAATGGCACAACAACACTCAAATCATATTTAAAATATGAATATTCTTTTGGACATACAAAAAAAAAAAGTATTTCTCGCTAATTTCCTAAGCATATGGTAATCTCATTAACTGGAATGCACCATCAACCCTAATAGGAAATTAAATTCACAAGGTAACTCAAACCACAGTTACACAGTATATGGGAGACATATCCCTAATGTATTGCTACCCATGGGAGACCATTAGTAGGGTGATGATGTCCAGTTTGGGGTTCAGCTTGACATGTTTTTTTCTAGCTGCGCTTCTTCAGGAGCTTAAAGAGTTTAAAGCTATTTTTTCTAGAAATTAAAATAGTACAGTCAATATCATATAAGAGGCTGATGTGTACATATTGTACAAAATAGCCAGTCAGACCAGCTGTACTTACAAAATAATAAACAGCAGACAAATAAGGCAAGTGGAGGGTGGCAACCGGACAGAGGGAGCAAAACAGGTCCCCAAATAGGTGGATATGGGGGCACACCTAGGGATGGCAGTGAGGATTGTTAATGCACATTTAACTCTGTCTATATACATTTTAAATGGAGTGAAAATGTGTTCCCAGTGGTAGGTTCTACTTACTCAAGTTCTAATGATATTTTAGGAATGGAGTAAATGTGTGTATGGATCACCTCAAATTAGGAAAATGTCTTTAGAGAGTGGTAAGGATTATTATATTGTCAGAACATAGCTGTACTTGCAAGCAATATTATATAGTACTCAGCATCTAGTTACAGACAGAGTATGGAGCTTAACCTAGCTGGGCAGATTCTTATTGCATACATTTTCTAAGTAAGGAACACAAAGCATTGAAGTGTTAGTTTATCTTTTCAGATAAAATGAAAAGGTTACCTAAACTGTAACCACCCCACACCTCCCCCCTCTCCAGTTCCCGCTGTACTGAGCTGTCAGTACCACACAGCCAATGCAGCGGTCCAGGGATTTGAAATCCCTGCTCTTTTTGCTCTGTGTAGCACTTCTGGGACAAATCAGAGGGATTCTGATTGGTGAGTGCCTGCACAGTGAATTGCTTTCATTCGCCCCAGAAGTTCTGCTAGGAGAGGAGAGTGGGGATCTGAAATGCCTGGGCTGCAGAACCAGCTGTGTGGGAACTGTCAGTAACCCCAAAGGTTAGTTCAGCAGGAATTGGGAGGATGGAAGGGAGGGTGTACAGTGTTAGTCCACCTTTTTATTTTTTCTAAAAAGGTGAACTAATGCCTTAAAGTAAGACAGTGAATATGAAAGGTAGGACATTAGGTTTACTTTATACTGCATCCACAGTCAAGTGATTCTGGCAGGCCCTAAAACCCCTTTATGTTGGCTGGATCACTAAATAATGATATATTATAAATGCACTACAGTAGAAGGAAAGTAGTAGGCTTAGAGCTGCCAGATCTAGAGAGTGGACAGACTTATAAAGCCACAAGCTAGTAGCCACACAGTTAGTGAGGTTGAAAAAAGACAGCAGTCCATCCAGTTCAACCTATGCTGAGTGTGTGTTTGTATAAGTGTTTATGTCAATATTACATTGTATACCCCTGTATGTTGTGGTCATTGAGATGCCCTTCGAATAGTTTTTTGAAACTATCGATGCTCCCTGCTGATACCACTGCTTTTGGAAGAGAACTAACTCCACATCCATACTGCTCTGACAGTAAAGAACACTTTACGCAGTTTAAGGTTAAACCGCTTCTCTTCTAATTTTAGTGAATGTGCGCGTGTCTTTTTAAATTCACTTTCACTGAAAAGTTTGTTCTCTATGCTAGGGTCGCCAGTACAGTATTTGTACATCGCTACCACATCCCCTCTCAAGCGTCTCCTCTCCAGAGAGAATAAGTTCATTGCGTGTAGTCTTTCCTCATAGATGACATCCTCCAGTCTATTTTATTAGCTTTGTTGCCCTTCTCTGGACTCCCTCCAGTTCCAACACATCCTTCCTGAGAACTGGTGCCTGGAACTGGATGGCATACTCAAGATGCAGCCAGACTAGAGTCTTGTAGAGTGGGAGAATTATCATTTTATTTCTGAAGTGAATCCTCTTTTCAAAACATGCCAGTATTCTATTGGCTTTGTTTGCAGCAGCTTGGAATTGCATTCCATTGCTGAGCTTGTCATCTACTAGGACCTCCAGGTCCTTTTCCATCCTAGATTTCCTCAGAGGTTCTCCCCCTAGTGAGTAACTTGCGTTCATATTTTTGGCACACAAATGCATTACCTTACATTTTCCAACATTAAACCTCAATATCCATTAGGCCACAATATCCAAGGATGTCCTAGATAGAGCAAATGACTTGAATCGCTGTGCAGGAAATACAAATCTCATCAATACTAGGTATTAGGCTTTGTTCTTTACTACTATAATCTTTTCAATTGAAGCACTGGGTGAATGTGAAAACACAGAAAGGATAGAGTTTCTGGTGAAAAATGAAAGTAGGTAATATACTGTCTCCTAGTTTATACGTATGATTCTAAACATTCATATAAAACTTGGTTGCAAACTTTTGGTTCATATATTTGTGGTACCAATACATGTCCTTTTTGTAATAGGCATTCCAAACAGCACAGAAATGTTGTTTCATGTGCAACTGGGAAAGAATTCTCAGTTAGGGAATATATTGTGGCTCGAGCAACGTTATCTATGCTGTGGAATGTACCTCTTGTAACAAGCAATATGTGGGATGTACGTCCAGACCCCTGAGAACTAGAATAAGTGAACACTTCCATGGAGCCTCATATAGTAATGATAAGAATTTGTCTAATGTGTCTAAACACTTTAAATATGTGCACCATGGAGATATGGCTTCTTTTACCTTTCAGGGGTTGGAAAGGGTTGGTTTGTCCTCTCGAGGGGGTGGCATCCACCGTAGGCTCATATCTCATGAGATATGGTGGATATTTAACCTCCATCCAAGGATGCCTTTAGGAATGAATCATTGTTATGATGTGGATCTTTTTCTTAAGTGAATTATTATATGACCTGTGTGTGTTTCATGTATTTTAAATTTATCTTAATATATTATATATTTTGTTATGGATGTTATCTGTTTTAATTAACACACACTGGAGACCACTTCCCTTCTACAATCTTTATAACAGCTGTTGAACCTTTTGGTCAGCACAGCATTCAAGTCAATTACTAATTGGTTGGTGTGGGGTGGAGTCTCCTATCATATGTGCATGTGTGTGTGTGTATATATATATATATATATATATATATATATATATATATATATATATATAAAAATTAGGGATCCACCAATTATTGGCAAGGCCGATATATCGAGGGCCGATATGCACTTTCCCCGATATATGTATCTGCCCCAGAGGTTACCGATATTGCAGATATTACTGTAGTGTGAAATACCTTCATTACATCGCTGCTTGGCCCTTAAAACACACACTGGACATTATATAAAACACTAACAAAGTGGATTCTAGGATTTTAATGACACTAAACTAGGTTCACACAGGATTCCTGGCAGGCAGGGAGGGAAGGGAAGACCGCACATTACAGCTAAAAGACCTACCCCACATGTTCAGTACCAGATTTGTGTCAAAAATTGTCTTTATTTTTCAAAACTTTAAATGTAAAAATATCGGCCCATATCGGCCGATACCAATATGTAATGGCCAAAATATCGGTATCGGCAACAAAAAAACAATATTGATCGATCCCTAATATAAATGTTTCTTCATATGTTGTGTGTGCTGTGATCAAGGCTCATCGTCGAAATGTATTAGGCACCTTGTTTTTACTCACTGAGGGGTGACAATAAAGAATTGGAAGATTTAAACAGAGTTGCCGGCTGTCTTTTGCTTGGTAAAAATGAAAGTATATCTAAAGCCATACATTTTTTGTTCATCGCCCATTAAGGAGATTTTCTTTTACTCCCTTCCCTACCCGATAGACAAAACAGAAAATTAAATATCTCCAAAGTGAAGGAATAGCCCTCTTAAATAGCTGTCACCAAAATATGTGCCCTCATTGAAAGATTTTGCCTCTATCCATGTCCCAATGAAAACAAAAATGAATTTGACTTTTCAGCCAAAGTGACAATGGTCACCAGGACAAAGAGAGAGGGTAAATCTACGTAATAGGGACACAAACAACAATAAATTACCCTTATCACTCTATACAAAACTTTTGGCTTGAGATGTGCTTTAACTAACACACTAAATTAGCCACAGTGTTAAGTCAACATCACACATTACTCGCTGTAGGTGTTGCATCATTATTAGAAATTCTTTGGATTTGTTTCTTATTAATGTGCCTAGCTTTAAATCTGTGCTTTCTGTTGAGAGCATTTTACCAAGCTGAATTTCTCTCCAGAGCATTAATTTGTCATTTAGGTTGCAATTTTCAAAGATGTGTGTCATTAGCTATATTTTTTGACAGTAGATTGGTAGAATTTCGCTGTTTTTTTCTTGGTAATGAGATGTTTTAGCAAGGCAAACCAAGAGTGTTTTTATATTTATTTAAAAAAGAGCAGGTACTGAATAAAAAAAGAGTTGCATTTCTTACATCCAAGAATTTCCTACAGAAAGAGACACATTTGTTCAGATTTTAACCCTGAAATGCTAAAAAAAAAGACAAAGTACACAGACATTCATTGATATTTTATAGCCATCATGCCTGCAGACATCAAATCCATGTGCTCAGTATATTTTAGACAATGTTATAAGGCCAACCTGCAATACTTTTATTGATTCGGATTTATCAGTTGCAAAGTTTCTTTGTAGGCAGCAGTACATATTCCCATGATCTAGAAGAAAAAAATATCAAAGGAATATAGTGATGCAAATCTAAACATCTTTTACTTTATATTGAAAAATATATAGATGAGTGTGCCAAGGATCAACCGCACCACACCCTTAGAAAATTGTTGAAAAAAATGTTTTACCAAGTAATAGGGTTTTTGAGCTGCCATAAAATTCAAGACAGAAGTATGTAAAAATATTCAATTTTATTTGTACAAAATGTTAAAAACCATAATTAAGGAAACATTTTTTCACATGTTGGTCAAGCAAATATTCCAGTTGTTCTCGACATGTTTCGCTACGTATACATAACTTCTTCAGGAGATATCTAACTCTAGATATTGCTCATGAAAATTAGTAAAGTAATACACAAATAATTATTAATTGCATACACCTTATAAACACACATTTGTATATCAAACATTATATATCTGTGAACAAAGGGGCTCAGATTATTAGGTCCGCAGTGAAGATGCACAATCCTTTTTTTGTCAATGAGACATAAAACCAGGTATAGAGATATGGAACTTAATTGGAGACACTTGAGCTTTGCTATAGGAATGTTTATGGGTGGATATCAATGTACCATAAGGGACAACAGAGCCCAGGATTTCAGAAGCCTATTAAAATATTAGCATGACTCAATTAGGTCTTGAATTTTTCAATAATTGTTTTATGCTCAGTGAATTATTGAAAAATTCAAGACCTAATTGAGTCATGCTTATATTTTTATAGTCTTCTGAAATCTTGGGCTCTGCTGTCCCTTTTGGTACACTGATATCCACCCATAAACATTCCTATAGCAAAGTCAAGTGTCTCCAATTCAGACCATATCTCTATACCTGGTTTTATGTCTCATTGACAAAAATGAGATTGTGCATCTTCACTGCCGACCTAATAATATGAGCCCCTTTGTGTACAGATATATAATTTTTGAGATACAAATGTGTGTTTATATGGTAATATCCAGAGTTAGATATCTCCTGATGAAGCTATGTAAATGTAGTGAAACATGTTGAGAACAACTGGAATATTTGCTTGACCAACATGTAAAAAAAAAATGTCCTTTATTATAGTTTTTAACATTTTGTACTAATAAAATTTAATTTTTACATACTTCTGTCTTGAATTGTATGGCACCTCAAAAACCCTATTACTTGGAAAACAATTTTTTCAACATCTTTTACTTTACAACGATCAGGAAAAAAATATTCTCAGGTGGTACGTTAGAAAAGATAAACAGTGGTGTACATATTAGCAATAGGATGTTCTTTTCTCTTTGTAATAGCTTTAATAAATAGGATCCTGATGATTTTAGCAGTGGCAACAGAGCTACAAGCAAGATACTGTAGCAGCCATTACTGGAGATGGGCACTTTGGCAAATAGGTCTACTATACTGTGCAAATATTCTCCACATAGTTTCACATTGTGGCAAAAACCCTGGGAACCTGCCGAGGACTTTAGTTCTGCTTTGAACTTGCCCCAGGTTTTCTTTGTAGTAGCTTTTCCATCATATAAAGTATGATATACATACTGCAATCCTTGCTCAACTTTGATAATGAGTTTATTTTTGTATTTTGTACATCTATTCCCATTAGTACCTGCATTTTTCTCTGAGCTCTTTAGAATTTTATTCAGTATACCATTTAATGAGTTGGAATCTGGCATTATTAATGAAGTGCTGGGTTGCTATGTTTACCTGTATTTCATAATGCATATTTCATTATCAATTAATAGAACAACCTCTATTGATTATCAATGATGATTTACATTCTAAGCACAGTATGCTTTTGGAACATCCTGTAGTATATCTAAGTTTTGATTTTATCATTTCCTTCTTTTAGCAATGATAATATATTTAATGTTACATTTTAGTCATGCCAGCATATATATGAAACAGTCATCAGATATGGTCCAAAAATATATTTTATTACCAAAAAAAAAGGGGTATTCACAACACAAGCATATGTGTATATAAAGTTTAAGCAGCAAAATGCAATATAACTAGTGGAAGTAGTAAAGTTTCAAGGTGCAACTGAGTGTTCAACTTCTCTGACCTGGAACAGCTGCCAACACAGGACCATTAAAGTATAACTAAAATCTACTGTTTGTTTCGATTTGGATCGGGTGGTGAGGGGTTACTGTCTAATGTCAGGTTGTTATTGCTGTTTATTTCCTCTTTACGTTTGAGGTGTTGTAGCTGTATTGGTGCATTTGCAAAAAAAAAAAGCAACTGAGTACTGGCCGAGATACTTTTTGTTATTTGTACTAATATTTAAAGTGTTACTAAACCCAGGAGCCTGCATTCACTATATCTGGTCTCTCACAGTACACAGAACCTGTAAATGCACTTATTTCAGTAAATATAAACTGCTAAATACCTTTTTTTCATCAGCAGTATATACCAGTTTTGTGACTTTTATCAGTGCCTGGTAAAAAGTTTGTAGGAGGAGATTTCATACTCTACTGGCTGTCCTATCAGAATGCAGGACCTCTGACCCTCTGTCTGGACAGTGCTGATTGGCCCTGTGCTGATCACATGCACTCTCCCAAGAAAAAAAACTCTCTAGAAATACACACCAAACTGAGCATGTGCAGCCTGACTACATTTACTCTCTCTTATCCAGACATGTTTTGGAGAGAATGCAAGAAAGGGAGAATCTGTGCATACAGGATCAAACAGCCTTTTTACAGAATGCAAAAGGTTTACCCCCTCAGGTTCCATAGTGAAAATAACAAGCATGCTTTATTCCATATACAGACTGATTTTACTGTTGTTTGTTTAGTAACACTTTAAATTTTCATGACAAGCTTTTGGGGTGTTACCTTTTTCTTAGTACAAGCAGTACTCTGTACTGAGAAGAAGGGAACACCCTGAAAGATTTTCCTGAAAAAGGTTAATGCGAATAAAAAAAAGTATCCTGGACTTTTTTAGTGGTTTTTGTCCCCAATAAGGAGACTCACTGTTTCAAAGTGTACTAATCACCAAGGTCACCTGAAATAAAGGTGAGAGTAAATCCAAAATTCTGAGCTGCAACCAGAACAGGAAAAGATGGGAAGTCTTCAATGGGGACGATTGTTCCTGTGACAGTTGTGTAACAGGGAATTTCCTAACATTGGAAAGGTATCTTCTCACTTCCTAACCCCCGTCAGGTCTATCCTATAGCAGTTTTGCTGCTACAGGGAGGCCCCTGTGCACCAGATCACGTATATATACATGATCCAACACTTTCGGGTAGGGGGCGAACATGCGCACTGCCATTGATTTTCTTTTTTCCTATGATTACACATGGCAAAAGCTGATCAACGAGTGCAGGGTATGCAATGTCCTCTGACACTGGGTATGCAATGTCCTCTGAAACTCACGGATCATTAGGCAGAGTCACAGAACTGTGATCTACCTATGTAAATAAGGCGGATCACCGTTCTGACAGGAGGGATGGGATGGAGTTTGTGTCTCTGCAAAGCAGCAAATAAATCCCATCTCTTCCCCTAGTAAAAGCACCTCACAAAATATAGTAAAACACTGGATAGGCAAACAGTTAACCCTTTTATAGCCCTTGATGTTAACCCTTTTCCAGCCAGTGTCATTAGTACAGTGACAGTGCATATTTTTAGCACTGATCACTGTATTAGTGTCACTGGTCCCCAAAAGTGTCAGTTATTGTCAGAATGTCTGCCACAAAATCACAGTCTTGCTATAAGTTGCTGATTGCCGCCACTAGTAAAATAGTGAAAAAAAAAAAAATCTCATAGTTTGTAGACGAAATAACTTTTGCATAAACCAATCAACATACGTTTTTTGGAATTTTGTTTGCCAAAAAAATGTAGCAGAATACATATTGGCCTAAATGTATGAAGAAATCTGATTTATTTTTATTGGATATGTTTTATAGCAGAAAATAAAAATTATTGTTTTTTTTTTGCTTTGTTTTTTCAAAATTGTCGATCTTTTTTGTTCATAGCCAAAAAATAGAAAACACAGAGGTGATCAAATACCACCAAACAAAGCTCTATTTGTGGGGGGGAAAAGGGACAATAGTGTTGCATGACCCGGCAATTGTTAAAGTAATGCAGTTCTGTATCACAAAAAATAGCATAGTCATGAAGGGGGTAAATCTTCCAGAGGTCAAGTGGTTAAATCTACAAGGCAGGAAGTGAATGGAAATCACCATAATGAGACACAGATGACAGCAGTTTTTACTAGTCTCTACTCCACAATTAACCCTACCCCTATCTGAACTAAAAAAAAAAATAAATGACCCAGATGTAATGGAATAAAAATCAATGAAGAAACGGAGTAAAAAGAGGAAAGGCAATAAAGAGAAATGAAAGGGATGACAAAAAAAATCCCTACTTTTCATTTCATGGTATAAGCTTCACAAGTTTTCTAACTAGGTTTGTAACTTTACAAATTAAAGCTTTTGCACTTTATAGCTACTGTATCACATATTGAAAGCTGGTAATTAAAATGGCATTCACAATTTAATTATCACTCATCAAAAAATACTAAAATTTACCAACATTGTTCAATGTTTCTGATTTATCCCAAGATTGGCATTCAAAGGATTTAGATTTTCTTGCTTTTTTATAAATAAAAAAAAATAGTCCCTGTTATGGTGATACCAACCCACATGATATTTAGAGGAGAGGGTGAGGTGATTGGAAGAGAGACTAGAGAATTAAAAAAATAATTGGTATTAAAGTTTTATGTACTACATACTCTTCTGCCATAAAACCTGCTTCCTGCTGCATATTTTTGTAGTCCTTGTACTATGATGCAAACAAAAAATGGAAGATAGCTGCGCTCAGTACACAAACATATGTATAGGCTGCCAGTACAAAGGTGTTATCAAACCAAAAGCAATGTATATTCAAGTACAGCGCCACATTTATAGATGACAATGAAAAGACAATGAATGAACAGAGTCCATAAAGTCTGTGAAACCAGATGCTGAAGTGCAGAAATGAATGCAAAAGAATTCCAACACCATGAGTGAAGACACAATCCTGACGATCACCACATGCACAGATAAGGTGATTCCCTTACCAGAACTTTAGACCTCCTGTTACGGAAGGTCCACCAAGCGTAGGGCATGGAAGCAACCACCAGGACAGGGTCCACTCCAAAATTCAGCACCAGGTCCACCATGGAACTTTCATTCAAAGCAATACAACCTCATATGCTCAAAAGGCTGTAAGTGTTGAATGATGGTATCCCTCCAAAAAACAAGTGAGGCTCACATAGTGAAGTACGTACATTTATTGAAGTAAAAACAAAGGTAAAAGGCCTTTGAAAACGTCTGACGGTAAGACGAAACGCGTCAGCACGCCAGCCCCCATGCAGACACGCCTCCAGCCGCGGCCATTTTAACTACATGCTTGAATCAAACAGTTGTCATGTGAGTGTTCTACCTTTGTTTTTACTTCAATAAATGTATGTACTTCACTATGTGAGCCTCACTTGTTTTTTGGAGGGATACCATCATTCAACACTTGCGGCCTTTTGAGCATATGAGGTTGTATTGCTTTGAATGAAAGTTCCGTGGTGGACCCTGCCCTGGTGGTTGCTTCCATGCCCTACGCTTGGTGGACCTTCCGTAACAGGGGGTCTAAAGTTCTGGTGCACGTGGTGATCGTCAGGATTGTGTCTTCACTCATGGTGTTGGAATTCTTTTGCATTCATTTCTGCACTTCAGCATCTGGTTTCACGGACTTGTACTATGATGGCAATTGTACACAGACCCATATGTGAAATCTAATGTAGAATCTGTAGAATGCCAGCATTACCAGTGTGGTGCCAACACTATGTAAATATGGTGCTTATGCAAAGGAGATACCATATCATTGGATAGAAAATGCCAGACCTGGAAAAGGGCCAGGAGAAAAGAGGATTAGTAGCTGTGGGAGGGCATACTAAGAGGTAGGTCTACCATAATATGCATGTAAGGAACATTTTCAAAACTGATTTGTTCCACTAGGGACAATTTTGTGACTAGGGAGAGGTGG
Source organism: Pelophylax lessonae (assembly GCF_965119305.1). Lineage (NCBI taxonomy): Eukaryota > Metazoa > Chordata > Amphibia > Anura > Ranidae > Pelophylax > Pelophylax lessonae. The sequence continues at coordinate 186,550,982 of NC_138772.1, read as the reverse complement.
AGTATTGAAATGCAAAGTAAGAATTTCTCTACTTTTTGTTAATGAAATGTGTTTTTTTTTTTTTTGGGGTGGAAATTACACCAACATTATGTTATATGTCTGTAAATAATACTTAAAAATTCATCTTCACTGCAGCTTGCCCATAAAATTGACAAGGAATGGCAGTGTGACAGACAGGGGCAGAACACATATGCTGAATGCTATGGGAGAAAATATTTGGCATAGTTTGCCTTGCTCATTTGGATCACCACTGCTTACTAAATCATTTAGGTTTATCCTTTGCAGCATTCGTTTGCATAGTCTTATTCACTCCTAACTATAATCTACTGTATTTAAATTCAAATGAATACATCATTTTATCAACAGAAAACACTGTGGCCATGCAATTCACGCATTAATTATATGTTTTAAATGGCAACCAGCTGAGTGATTGAAGTGATCATTTTATGGTGCAGACAATCTATTTGCCTGTAAGAGTCTGAAAAGATATTTAAGTCAGCAGAACTAGATCACTATATAAATTGTGTTCTGCATTTATTTATACCAGAAAATAACATTATGGGCAAAAGATCTATCCATATATATATATATATATATATATATATATATATATATATATACACACACCTTTTTTTTACTTTTTTTCACCTCAGTCTTATTAAAATATTAAAAAAAATGTTTTCTTTTATTCACAATGTCTGATTGTCACAGTTCTCCCCAAACGCCCATATGGGAAAAAAATATATTTTTACTCTGATCTAGAAAAATAGCCAAGAAGATATTTTACCTTTACCTGGTAAACACCTGGTAAAGCTGTGGCCACAATATTGACATTCAAATGTGTACATAGTTTAACTAACCAGTGTAGCAATGGACACTGTGGAGCAATTCATTCTGAAAATGCACAGCAATAGCACTGAAGTTATTTGTTTAGGCAGCTCAGTTAACCCTGCTTTCTTTTCCAGAGCACCTGTGATTTGTTAACATTAGCAGTTGGTAGGATAGAAGGACGTTGAGTTGTTGTTGAGTAATAGGGAGACCTGAACTGCTAAGTCACTTCTGGGAAGGGAAAGCAGGGTGAACTGATCTAAATAGACAAATTTAGTGTTTCAACTGTGAACTTTGCTTCACAGAATATGCAGCCATTCAGGACACAGACTGACTTCCGACTGGGCAACATAAGGGAATAGGCATGGTGTGAAGTTTATTTTGGTTTGGTTCCCTGGGGTGGTGGCCAGATTACACTTGCTGTGTGAGTTCATAGAAAGTGATACACCATGTACTATTGTAGAAGTATGACTTTTCACATTGATTGGATAATCACCTTGTAAAGGAAGAATGCAGGTCTTGTAGGTTTTCACATTTCAGTGGTCTTGTACAAATGAAATGTAGACAAGTGCCAGGGAGCCCTCCATCCACAAAAACATAACCATTGAATGTTGTTCTGAATTTAGCATGCAGTTTGTTGGGCTATTTATTTTATTATTATTATTATTATTCAGTGTGCCAGTTTGTTTTTTGCAGGCTGGCATGTAAGCATGCTGGCAATTTTTTTGTTTGTTTGTGATGTGCATTTCCCTTCCACGTGCAAAGTCCAGTTATAGGTTGGGGTGGCTGCCACTTTTTTGTTTTGTACAGTTTTTAAAACTGTTTGCTAAACACCCTTCCATTTTAAGTCTATGGTAGTGGAGTTGGACACTTAGGCATTATAAATGACAGAATGTTGATATTTCATATTATCAAAACAAGGGCACTGATGGCAGCAATTTTAAATACAATGGGATTATGTAAAACTATCCAGATGCTTTGGAATGGGAACTTATAGCACACCACTCCATCTCTTGCTGAGACTGTTCTCTTACAAATCTATTACCCTATGTCAGTGATGGCAAACCCTGGCACCCCAGATGTATTGGAACTACATTTTACATGATGCTCATGCACTCTGCAGTATAGTTGAGCATCATGGCATATGTAGTTCCAAAACATCGGGGATGCCAAGGTTTGCCGTCACTGACCTATGTCATTCCTGCTCCTGTTTTCTTGTTAGCAACATTTTTTAAGTATTTTCTACATTATAATGTTTCAGTTGATCATACTTTCCTGCGGTCCCATAGCTTATATTTTGTGATCACTTGCAGACATTTTGCTGTTGACTACATGCAATGTTTAATTTTTCACATTTCAGAACTAAAAATTGCCTATGTAGCTTGTAGCTGGCCATCAGGTGATATGATGCCAGTAGGGAGAAGCGTAAATTGTGAACACCAACATTTCTTAAATGTCCTTTGTGTCTTGCCTGTTATAATCTTTATTGATTTCCTCTCATCTGTTTATCTGTAAAACAGGAACAGTGGACTTATTAAGATATTCATAGATGAATATCCTGGTTTTAAATTTGTGTGCAACATACAAATGCAGTTACATTGTTTTTTTTTTACTCCTTTACCAGTATATATGAGAAGTGATTGTATTTGAATAATTGATGTCTGCCAAAAAAAGTAATATAAGTTCTATTTCATACAGGGCTGGTGCTACCATTAGACAAATTAGGCAGCCGCCTAGGGCACTCGGCCATTGGTTTCCCTACTCTCCCTCTTCATCTGCCGCCACCCCCTGTGCAGCTGCTCCGGACCGATCACTGAGTATAGGTGCCATAGTGTAGCCCCACGGCAGCACTGAAGGCTTGACCCGACGTCTCCTGACAGTCTCCTGAGTCCTGACAGAACAGAGAAGGCCTGCACCTCTATGATCAGTGACAGACAGGTCACAATCTGTCACCTGTCTGTCTCTCGTAGTGACTCTCTGGTTCTAGAGCTCCAGAAGTGATGATCGTCCCTCCCATGATCCCTGCCATCCCACTGAGACCAGTACAACCAGCCAACTCTGCTCTACCCTTCTCCCCTCCCCGTTGTCCAGCGGCAGAGCAGAGTCATGTGACAAACTGATCATCTGAGTAGTGGGCGCTCTGGGGTCGGTGCCTGGTGGTGTGTGACAGCTTCAGGAGCCTGGACTGGAGACACCGCTGAGGCAGGGTTTGTGCCTGAGACTGAGAGAGACAGAATCATTGGATCTTGGATGCAGAAGTAGCAGGGCAGAGCCCCAATGGTGAGTAAAGAACACAGTGACATCCCATAACTGACTGTATAGTGTTAGTGTATAAGATCTATCTGTCCTCAGACTCCTCAAATGTGTGATGTTATCCCATTTCCCCTTCACCCCCTCCCCTCCTCCAAATCCCCCCTCTTCCTCCCCCCTCCTCCTCTCCTTTCCTCCCCTTCTCCTCCCCCTTCCCCTCCCCCATCTCCCCTCCTTTCCCCTCTCCTCCCCTCTCCCCCTTCATCTCCCCCCTCCCCTCCCCCTCCCCCCCTCTTCAGCCAATAAACTAAGATATTACAAAAAGTTAGGATGGCTAAGGCACTCTGAGAAAGAAGACATAATGGGGTTGATAGACAGATTCCTGCATCTACACAATCGATGTGAATGCAGAAATCTCCCCTGCTGTACTGTTGTTTTTTGACAGGGGGGCTCCCACTGTCAGAATACACTGATCAAAACTGCAGCCTTTGGTTTTCTAGCAGGACTATTGAACAGAAATCCATCTCATGATTGGCTTATGTTGAACAGAAAGAGCTACACACTTAACAAAATTTGGCCAGTACCTGCGGCACTAGCTGAATTTTGATGCGTGTACACCCTTGCTTTAATATAGTCTCTCAAAATGATAGTAATAAATACTGTATGTTCAATGTGTTCCCTGTACCTTTTACAACTGTGACTGTAGTTGTGGAGTTCTTCTACTTTGTCCCACTGCTGGTTGCAAACCTTAACACCGTCTTTCCATAGCTGTTCTAGTGGGGGGGGGGTGATGTTCTCTCATTCACCAGGATCTCAAACATTCTAGGTGTGCACTCTTCTTTTTCCTGCAGTCTTAAGAGCACCAACAGCAAGCATTACATCATCCTGTCATGTGACCTCTACTTCTTATTGTGTAGTGCATAATAATATGCACAGTGTCAGATTCAGCAGAAGAACAGAAAAAGGTGCTGGAATTATTAAAATAATACTCTTGGGGCAGTAAAATATATATAAATAGTACTTCATATGTGATCCAAGGTTATGCCAAAAAATTCATCTACATTTTTGATCTTGTTGCGGAGCATGTAATGTACAGCACAGTGTGCAGAATGGGGCAGTCAGGAGTATGTCAGGTACTACACAGTGCATGGAGAGGTAGCCTCAGAACGCACTTAGCACATACAGCAACACAAACACTCAGAGCTCTTATTAACCTCCCTGGCGGTATGATTGTTTCCGATTTTAGATGCTGAAATCGGTACCATTATTTTGCATGTAATTCTTAAGGACGAGCACCCCAAACCAACTTTTTACATATGATTTTTGTTTTACTGTGCGTTCTTCTTTATAACATCTCAGGTATGATAAAGTTTGAAACACAGAATCATAACTTGTAATATAATAAATAACTATAAATAAGTTAAAGTGTGTGTGTATATATATATATATATATACACATACATACTGTATGTTGGTATTATTTTTAGGTATAATTTCACCCTTGAACTTCTGAAACATGGAGCAATGGGGCATACGTTTTGTCTGGGTTCTACCTCAATATGGTGGATGGGTTTTCAGGGATAAGTAGGATAGCTCCTGATGCAAATAACACATATATGTCAAAAATGTGAGCCACTTGTGCAGCTAGACAGTGCTCATTCATCCTCTCCCTGTGCCCCCTCATTTAGCAGATGTGGTTATCTATATTAGTTTCCAACAAAATATCCCCACTAGACCCATGCAGATACACTAATCTGTTCCCATAAGGATATACCCATGCATGTACAGTAAAACTGCAGGCAAGGGCACTGGGGGGAAAACTAAGGTCAATTTATTTTATTTAGTAATGTAATCCAATAGGATTGCAATATATCAATGTGTTTGTGTGTTTTACTGTTTGAATTTGCCGCCGGTTCCAACCCCCTGCGACGCGACACTCGCAGGGAACAGAAGCTGGGTCACACAGCATCAGGCGGAAGATCCTGCCGCTGTTCACTGCCAGAATACATTGCGGGATCCTGGGGGCAGGGTAAGCAACCTCTTCCAGGATCCAGCGATTTCTCCCTGGCGGTACCCCGAGTGTGGCTCGGGGTTACCGCTAATGCCACTGAAATTCCACCCTGAGCCACACTCGGGAATACTGCCAGGGAGGTTAAGCATAGTACACATGGGCCGAATGTCAAAAGAAACTGTCCAACATTAGACCCATGTGTGTAAGACAGAGGGTCCAACAGAAGCTTCTGTTTAAGGTTCATGACTGAAAAAGGTCTGCAGATGGGCTCCCGATCAGCGCTTCCAGCCTATGGCTGAAAGCGCTAACTGGAGGGTTTTTTTGCGGGGGGAGGGGGGGTGTCCCCCTGTCAGAACACAATAGAACAACAGGAGAGATGGCTGAACTAATATTGAATTGTTAGTAAAGTGGCTCAGACCTGAGCTGTCAGTTTGTAATGTTTGTGCTAAAAAAAATGGTGTGTACTAGGCTTTTATCTGTTAGCTGTCAACCTGGCAACAAGCCTTAATTTTTCCTTATACATCTGAAATTAAGCTCCACCCACATTATGTGCATCACTTACCTGCCTCTCCTAGTAGTGGCTCTATTCACTAAACTCTGTAACATAGGTGGGTGTAAGAGGTTATATCGCTCAATCACTTCCTGGGTTTTGTCTTTAATATACTTTTGGGACTTAGGCCAAACATGATACAGATCTGATTAGCCAAGTTACTCTGTCAAATGTGATATATTGGTAGCAATTTCAAGCAATAAAGCAAAAAAGCACTGCTCGATAGCTCCCTTATATGATAAAAGTAAAATTAAAAGATCACATGGCCTATGAATGCAATACAGTGCATGTTTCATGTCCTTGAAGGCTTTTAGAGGTCTATTATTGTAAGTCATACAAGGCCGGTCTGGTAAACTTGCAGTAGGAGAAGACAAAGAGCATGGCACAACCATTGTGGATTCCACGAGGAAATAGTTCTTTGTATGAAGTGAAAAAATGTAGCTGTCTCCGAGTACATGTATGTATTGTATACAATGTACTGTATACAATATGTACAGGGTTTGTAAAGCGCTATAATACATGTTTAGATTGAGTAGATCTCTTTCATGTGTATGTTGTTAAAATGTATAGGGGGAGATATACTAAAACAGGTGCAGGTAGAATCTGCTGAAGCAGTGCATAGTAACCAATCACCTTCCACGTTTTCTTGTCAAAGCTTTAGTGAACAAGCTGAATTTAGAAGCTGATTGGTTTCTATGAAAGGCTGCAGCAGATCCTGTGTGCACCAGTTTTAGTAAATTACCCCCATATACTATAGTTCCTTTTTACCTATCCATAATCTAACTACTAATCTTTTTAAAAGAGATGTTTGGTGTACTGCATATTTTCTTTGTTGTTAACCTATTAGATGCTAGAATTTTGAATTAATGCCAACCTGCAGCTCACATTTGCACCACTATTAAATTATATACAGGATCTATCTATCTATCTATCTATCTATCTATCTATCTATCTATCTATCTATCTATCTATCTATCTATCTATCTATCTATCTATCTATCTATCTATCTATCTATCTATCTATCTATCTATCTATCTATCTATCTATCTATCTATCTATCTATCTATCTATCTATCTATCTATCTATCTATCTATCTATCTATCTATCTATCTATCTATCTATCTATCTATCTATCTATCTATCTATCTATCTATCTATCTATCTATCTATCTATCTATCTATCTATCTATCTATCCGTATTGTACACATCTTGAACTAGGGTATAATTGCAAAGGAAATGTCCCGTTAATACAATTCTGTTGCAGTAAAATATGTTGGTATGAAAAGCACAGCATAAAATATGCAATAACACTAATATCTGTTTCATAGTAATTTATTAGGAAGGGATTACAACAACAGGAATTAAACAAACATGCCATTTCTAATTAATGCTTTATATAGCCCTCGGGTATTATTGTACTTTTTGTGAATCAAATGCAGCATGGAAGTACTTTTTTAAAGTTTGCTAATTAAATATACATGTCTGTTCTTTGAGAAAAAGATTGTTAACATTTAAGCCAAAAATCTAAATTTAAGAGAAAGAACCACAAGACGCCCATACTAAACTTTTTTAATCTGAAAACTTTCCTCTATCCACTGAGGAAACACTTTGTCATCAGGGCTTCAACTTTTCTGAGATTAGATAAGATAAGATAAGCCCCACCCACCGTATCCCTATCCAGTGAGATTGACGCTCTAATTGCATTGTAGTATAGTGGTGTCTATGAGTTGGTTTCAAGAGTAGGGCTTATATTCAATGCACATCGGGTCCTTTTTTGAATAAAACAAGTGTGTACATCTAATGACTCACTATAGCATTTACAGTATCACAATAGTACTTTTTTTATCCCTGTAAGTGCATTTTTTTGAATTGCACAGGCTTTAAATACATATTACTATAAATATATTTAAAATATAATAATAATAATAAAAATACTAATAATTATAATTATTATTACTTTTGTCACAATTAAATATATGTTATATGGATATAATTTATGGGGTACTTTGTAATCTAAAATCTTTCCGAATTCATCAGTTTAAATTCTCTTCTTGGATATTTACCTAGACCAACTACATATTGTGTTAGTAGAAACAGTTTTTTATAGTTTAATTTTTTTTATTCATAAACCAAGGACATCTATAATTCGTTTTTCTTTTTTTTTTTTTTATTATCCTTGCTGTCATTAGCATTGTTGTGAGACAACTTTTGCATTAGAAATATCTGTGTTATCATGTTCCATAATGATGTCTATTGTTTGCTCACAATATAGTTTTCTATAAAGAGTAGTTATGGGCACTTCAACATCTCAAAGAGAAGTTCACAACTATAAAGAAAATATTTTGTAGAAAATAACACCTAATGGAACCACTCAAATGCAACTTTATTGATAGTGTCACTACCTTGAAATATTCTTTAACTTATCACACAATCTGAATCTTTTAAAGCACCAATTTTTATTGAATGAGTCGGGTGCAAGTAAGATAACAATGTAGCAATGCAACCACATGGCAGGAACATTGTGGTGGTTGCTAGTATCTTCTTGAATGCATTCTGTTCTATACAAGCCTACTTACACACTATTCATTTTTATTTCGTTCAACCTGTGTATTAAACAGAAAACGTTAAACGCTCAAATGTTTGTATGTTTTTTTTGTTTATTGTTTGCTAAAATTTCAATAAAAATGTATTTGAAAAAAAAAAACAGAAAAAAAAACTGTCAGCTCCAGCAGTCCAACTGGAAGGGTGCATTAAGAGCTTATTCTTACAATAAATGCATGGGTGCAAAGTGCAGTTACACATGTTGCATTTTTTAAGACAGCTTTGAATTGACTTGAATTTATAACTGCAGGCCAGTGTTGCTCTTTTTTTAGTCAAGGCACCACTTCAGCTATGGAAGGTTTACCCCCCCCCCCCCTCCCTTCCTGATCAGCCCATTGTTTGTGATACGGCACTGTGTTGCTTTACCTGACAATTGCACGATCATTTGACACTGTACCCAAATAAAATTGATGTCCTTTTTTCCCACAAATAGAGTTTTCTTTTGGTGGTATTTAATCACCCCAGTCGTTTTTAGTGCACTATAAACAAAGAACCACCAATAATTAAAAAAAAAAAAAATAAATAATTTTTTTTTTGTTCTACTCTAAAACACATCCAATAAAAAAATGCAAAACATCGAATTTCTTCATCAATTTAGGCCAGTATGTATTCTGCTACATATTTTTGGTAAAAAAAAAAAAAAAAATCTCAATAAATGTATATTGATTGGTTTTAACAAAAGTTACAGCGTCTACAAACTATGGGATATTTTTATTTATTTCTAATTTTTTTTTTTTTTTTACTAGTAATGGCAACAATCAGTGATTTATAACAGGACTGCGATATTGCAGTGTACACTTTTTTGGGGACAAGCGACACTAATTCAGTGATTAGTGCTAAAACTATGCACTGTCACTGTACTAATGACCCTGGCAGGGATAGGGTTAGTATTAGGGACAATCAAAGGGTTAAAGGGGTGCCTAGGAAGTGCTTGCTAACTATAGGGGAGGCATTTTTACGACTTGAAGACATGGATCGGTGTTTCTCCTTCACAGAAACACGGGATCCATGTCTTCTGTACACACAGAATGACAGTCTGCCTACTTTACATAGGCAGACTGTCATTCTGTCAGAGTAACGAACAATCGGCGAGTCTCTGTGAACATCGTTTCTGTGGGACCCGCTGTGTAAAATCACAGTGGGAACGAGCCACTGGCGTGCTCACTCACACCCAAAACCCTTAAGTGCAGAATCACATACATATACATGATTCTGCAAAGAGCGGCCACCCTGTAGCAGTAAATCTGCTATGGGGTGGTCGTAAAGCAGTTAAAATGCAGCACAATCTCAAGGCACCCCATTCTAGAGTTCTAAAAAAAAACTCAGCTTAGTTTTTTAAATCCACACAAGTGGAACACCTAAAACTACAGCAAACACACCTTTGCACACTGGTACTGACTAGTACTCCAGTTTTTCTCTTCTTCCTCACTCAACTAATGTGACCCCAGGGCTGACAGAGAGGGGCAGGGGAGGAGCAAACAATGTCCCCCTTTTAACTGTTGATGTCATTGGTTGTTAGTCTTCTAGTGGCTAGAAGGTTTTAATGGTGCACAATAAAAACCTGTGGCTTTGTTTAACTAAATGTTCGGCTTGATCCACCTGCTGGTTTGTATACAATTTTCGGCCATTTTGCCAAGGCACCCATTTAAAAAAAACCTGAAGGCACCCAGGTGGAAAAAGGCTGCTGCAGGCTAATGTACCTTAAATGCAGCATACGTTGAAACAATGACATTTATAGTGTTCAGACATTTGAAATGTGCTGTAAAATGCACCAAAATGCATGGAAATCCATCTGGTCAGAACATGCTTTTATTGCTTGATGAAAAAAAATATTCTTTACACAGCTTAATGGCTCAGATTTACGTAAAACTAAATGAGTTTTCATTAGAGATAGTCTGAAGGCAAACAGCTTTCTCTTTTAGAAAACCCATACATAGTTAAAAAAATATATATATATATTTTATAGAAAATATTAAAATTATTTTTACTCAAGGTACCTGCAGGCAATACAATATGCCTGCTTTTAGGTGTAATGGTAATTATTTACTTTACTTACTTTTAAGTCACATAAGCCTACATCTTTACCAATGCAAAAAAACATTTTCTTTGTTCTTGAAATTACCCTGACTGACAGTCCTTGTTAAAGCAAGTGAGGTAAAATGTGGTTTAAAAAACAAATGAAAACTGAAGTACTGCTGAACTTCTTCTTAGGTCAGAAATCTTATTTATTTATTTTTTTAGCAACAAGAGTTTTTACTATTACAAAGCCAAAGTACATATGAAAAATCTTTAGCCTGCAGTCACAATTACAATATTGTATGTGTACTTTGAATGTCTTTTGACAATATACTGATAATCACATTTACTTTTCTTTAGCTGATAGCACGGCAAAACAATTGTGAATTTCAGTCTTGAGCTCATTTTACCATTAATAAAAAGTATAGTGTAAAAATGTAAATAAAATACAGGAACCTATAAAAGTATATTCTGCGGCCTATCAACTAAATAAATAAATCAGTTAACACAAACACAAAAGACTCAAGGATTAATAAAATCAAAAGGTTTAGCAGAAGGTCAAGAATATAGTATTTTCTGAGGGAAAGAAATGTCAGCTTCTGTGTAATCTTTAGACCTACCAACACCTATGTAGCCCAAGGACCTGCCTAATGCTAGGTACACACTATCAGTTTTTTTTTTTTCATGCAAACCAGTGGGCTGACGATAAAAAACTGAGGAGCTCATTGTACTATCTATCTGTTGTTAGTACAGTGATCTCCCTGCTTAGCTATTGTGTTCTGCACCCCCCCCCCCAGCAGAACACACTGGTTAGCGCTCGCAGCCATTGGTTGAGAGTGATAATTGGATGCTGATCGGCAGATATTTTTCGGGCATGCCGCTTCGACATAAGTCAGACCTTCGGCCATCTTCTGTCGGACAGGCTGCCGAAAACATTGGCCGAATAGTTTCTGTTGAACCGTCCGATACCGGATGATATTCGGCCCATGTGTATAGGGCTTTAGAATATATTAATATATTATATGTCTAGGCACAAGCTAAACACCTCCAAGAAACATGTAGAGAGTCCTGGCCCTTGTCTTGCAATGACATTCGTGGAGTTCTTTCTTCGAATTGATAATCATTGGATCATATGAAAGGGAGGTATTAAAGGATCAAGACTGGGGGGTGTTTAATATCAAGTGGTTATATGTAAGTGTGCTTGTGCCAATGTCTTTTAAACAAGATTTAATACCTTTGTAATACAATTCTGTAAACATAACTTTTTATACAATGGTTGTACATGTCGAATTACCTGCATATAGATGTACTGTATATAATGACCATATGAAATACCACTAAGGTTCCATTTTTCAAAATGTTTTTTGGAAATGTATAAACTGTTGCCATTCTTTGAACCAAGTAAACTGTCTGCAGAGTCCCCTTTAGAGCCAGTTCTTACTGATAGACTTGTCTACACTGCTGACATTTACTTCAAACATTTACAACTAATGTAATTAGAACTATTTCCGTGGTACAGTAGATTTTTAAACAAGATAGGAATGTAAACAATATGAGCTGGGTAGTTTTATTTAACCACTTTCCCACTAGAGGATTTTGCTGTCTTACGTCTGGGCCACTTTTTGCGATTCAGCACTGTGCAACTTTAACTGACAATTGTGCGGTCGTGCGATGCTGTACCCAAACGAAATTTACGTCCTTTTTTTCCCACAAACAGAGCTTTCTTTTGGTGGTATTTGATCACCTGTGCAATTTTTACTTTTTGCGCTATAAACAAAAAAAGAGCATTTATTTTGAAAAAATAACAATATTTTTAACATTTTTTATATGAAATTCCCCCAAAAAAATGTAAAAATCTAATTTTTTTAAAATTTTTGGCCAATTTGTTTTATGCTACCTATGTTTGGTAAAAAAAATCACAATAAGCGTATTTTAATTGGTTTGCGCAAAAGTTATTGCGTTTACTAACAAAGGGAAAGATTTCTGTCATTTTTGGTGTTTTTTTTTTAACGCGTAATGGCGGCGATCTGCGATATTTTTTTGCGGGACTGCGAAATTGTAGCGGACAGATCAGACCCTTGACTGACATTTTTGACACTTTTGGAGTTACCAGTGACATTACTGCAGTAATCAGTGCTATATATATATGCACTGTTACTGTTAAAATGACACTGGCAGGGAAGGGGCTAATTTTATTGGAGAAGGAGGGGTTAATGTATGCCTGGTGCTTAATAACGTGTGTGGGGGGAGGTGACTGTGTGACACAAGGACAGATCGAGGGTTCAACTATGCTGAACCCTGCAATCTGACCCTGCCTGTCACTTAGGAGATCCGCCCGCTTGTGTTTACACAGGCGGGCGGATCTCCACACTCGATTCCCCGACGATCGGGGAAGAGCGGCGGCGATTGCCGCTGCTCCTCCCCTGGCCCAACTCCCGCTGTGACTGAATACAGTGGGAGCAAGCAAGGGGAGTGTCTGGCGGCGTAGGTCTACGTCGCCAGATGATAACGAACCACTTTGCCGCAGTAGGCTCAACGTGAGCAGACAGCAAGTGGTTTACAAGATACGATTCTTAGGATAGCATGTCAACAATGACATCTGATCAGAACATGCCCTAATTGCTTGCTGAGAAAAATATTGTTTACACAGCTGAATGACTCAGATTTACATAAAACTAAATGTATCTGTTCCCCCTCCCTTCCTTCCTTATCCTTTGTTTAAAGAGGTCCCCATTGAGTTTTCATTACAGAGAGTCTGAAGGCAAACCACTTCTGTTATGGTCTCCTTAAAGAAAACCTTGTGTGTCCTGAAAAAAAAAAATATATATATACAGCAACACAGTGGCAAATTTGTTAACACTTCCACCTGGCAGCACATGGGTCATTGATTGATGTGGCTGCATGGATTTCCTCCATGTACCCTGTTTTCCTCTCACACTCCAAAGACATAATGGCAAAGCAATTGGCTCTTGTCTAAATTAATGTGAGTTTGTGATCCTAGATTGTGGGCTTGTTGAGGGCAGGGACTGCTCTGAATGTACAATATATATATGTAACAATTATATATATGTAATATATAATTTATTAAATCAGATTGTATTGTAGAAATTTCCCCTAAAGTGACAAGCGCACATGACCTATTGTTTATAGATCAAGGTATAAGGTGAGCTGCTAATGGTGGTGGTTATTTGGTACAATGTGTGAAGCACAGAATTCTTTGTCAAGAAATCTTTGGAAGTTATAAATAAGGACACATTGCATGGAATATTTGTTGTGATTTCCTATTAATTTCACTATTTTTTACTTAATTTATGGTTTGTCAGCAATATTTATTTACGCATGTGGAATTTCATTTACACTTGACATATAATTATATATTAGAAATGGGGGTGCAGCTCGGAATTAATATGAAGATGCTTTCTGTTTGATGTATGGTACACTAGTAAACTCTAGCTGCAGCACAGGTTTCACAAACATTTATGATTTTAAATGTATTTAGAAATTTTTAATATTATTCCAGCTTTGAGGTTTTATTATAATTGGAACAACTAGTGCGGTGTGCGCAAGGGCATTTTTATTTGTTTTTCTTGTATTCATTTACAATATGACTTCTTGATCAATTATAAATTCTATATTATTTCTTTATTTTTTTTGGTATTTTTTCCAACAAAATTGGAGTTACCCTTTAAGCATAATCCCACACATCTAAACATGTCGTTTAGATGCAAGCACATACCATACCAAGATGGGACTCTCTTCTTGGAGAAGTCCAGAGTATGAACTTATTTCTTTTAAAATTTCATTTTTTAAGTTTAAATTTTGCAGTTAAATGAATATTATTCCTCACTATTCAATTAGGCTAATCTTTATAGTATATTACTATTTTGAACATTTCATCAGCATTTAAACATGAAACTATAGCATTGATGTTATGAGTATTGCCAAAGCCATGGCTAAAATATAAAAATGTATCTGATCTATAGGGGTTATACATATGTGGGAGCTGCAATGACCCCTTATTAATGCATTTTTCTCATGCTCTCGAATAATAATTTATAACGTCTCAATATGGAATTTCTGTGCGTGTTTGTGATATTATTATGCATTGTTAGAAAGTGAAACATATTTTTGTTTTTCTACTATAAATGAAGAGCTGTCAATCAGCAGCACCTCTTTATAAAACCGCTATGAGATAATATGAAACTATGTGTCACAATAACTCAGCATTGATGGCTCTTAATTTTTTTATTTTTTTTATGAACGTGAATTTTGACTGATGTATTGAAATAATGTAGACACCAGCAGAAGTAAATTATTATAAAGATTCTTATATTTTATGATAGGAAAAAAAAACACATATTTCGTTTATTAAATTTGGACAGCTGGTAAAATACATGATATTGCAATGCTAAGGAGTATAATTATTTACTCCGTTGCTTCAAGGGTGAATAAAGTTAAACATGTATAAGCAAAAAAAGCTAAGATTGCATACCTCCGCATGAGCATCATTGATCTCACTGATGCTTTCATGTACATCACTTCAATGAGGCTTAACATGCTGGGGACATATGTGCCTTCCTTTTGGTTGTTTTATAAAAAAAAAAAAATAAAGTTAATGTCAACTGTGTATGTCACCTTAACTCTAATGATGTGCATCTATTATGCAAGATGCATATGGAAAAAAAAATGACTGCCCAGAAGTTTTTAATGATTTATTTACTTAGAGCTGCAACAAGGCTTTTTATGTATAGCTTTGCTCAAATTCATAAATCTGACAAGGGCATAGTGAAAGGCATTCCAGAGACCTATGGATATATGTTAAGGTGCTAAAAAGCATGAGTTAGTGGTTGAAAGATCCAGAAGATCCTGTCGTATAAAAGTTTACAATTGTATCAGCTGTAGACCTAAATTTGCTAGCTCTGCAATCATAGTTCTCTTCTTAGGCTTCATGCACACTGGCTTAAAAATGGTCGCTTCTACAAGAGTTTTTCGTTTTTGCCTATAGAAGCAGCTCAATGGTATCCTTTGTGTCCCTTCTGGTTTGCGTTTCCGGTTGGAGCTCTCTGGAAGAAAAAAACACAAAACTCTCCCAAAGTCACCTAAACTATGAACCAAAAGGGCTCTATATGAACATTTTTTTCCTGCCAAGGGAACTGGCATGTTCATGGAATCTCATAATGGAAAAACAATACTGACTGGCTGGGAAAATCTGTGCCAACTTGGAAAGTCTAAATCTAGCCATACAGTAGATAATTTAATTAGATTTTTTTTTTCAGCCCTAATGAAGGAGGCATTTTTGGACCCGAGAAATGTATTATCTACTATTTTTTTTTTTCCCTCCAACCTGTATTGGAATAACGTTATGTTTGGATCTTTTAGCATTGGTATAGAACTTCAATTTATTTTTTATTTTTTTATTTTTTTACAATACACTACAAGGCAACAAGACTGTATAGATCCTTTGGGGTGTTGAAGCTGCCTGCCCTAGAACTAGATCAACTGCATCGACATCATTGCCTTAAAGGAGTTGTAAAGTCAGAAAGCTTTTTATCTTATTGCATTCTATGCATATAGATAAAAAGCCTCCTGTGTGCAGCAGTCCCCCTCAGCCCCCCTAATACTTACCTGAGGTCCCTCTAGCTCCAGCAATGTTGTAGGAATGTCTCGGCTGTCTGGGACTCCCCTCCTTGTTGGCTGAGACAGCAGCACGGCGCCATTGGCTCCTGCTGCTGTCAATGAAAGTCAGTCAGCCAATAAGAATAGAAAGGGGGCGGGGTGGGGCTGGGTCGCAGCTCCGTGTTTGATTGGACACACAGAGGTTTTACTCAGCTCAGGTGCCCCTATAGCAAGCTGCTTGCTGTGGGGGCACCCAACAGGAGGGAGGGGCCAGGAGAGCCGAAGAGGAACCCGAGAAGAGGAGGATCAGGGCTGCTCTGTGCAAATCCACTGCAACAGAGCAGGTAAGTATAACATGTTTGTTATTTTTAATTAAGAAAAAAACAAGACTTTACAATCACTTTAAGATAAGATGACAATACCAATACAATAGTCTAGCACAATTTTTCCACTTTCCTTAATCATTAAATGTTAGGTAGTTTAAATATTGAGTCTCCTTGGCAGTCCTCCGCTACTTATAAAGTGTATTTTATTACTCCAGAAAATACCTATTATTTTACTAAGGGACATGTATTTTTTTTGTATTACAGCATTCTCAGTACTCCTTTAAATTTAAAACCAAAGCTTACCTACATTGTGTTGTGTATTACAGAGCTGTCATACTGACATATGGACACTTGGACAGGATAGTACAGAAAATAAATCAGTCAGGCTGTCCAAAAGCAGAGCACTGCCAAATTCCTTATCAGTTTTCCAAGAGCCAGGAAACCCAAAATAACTGATACATAGTTATACATGTTGTTCTACCCACACATACACATTTGAAAGAAGGTATTTTACAATAACATTAAGGGAAAAAAAGATAGACAGCCAATGAAAAACTAGTTTTTGGAATATCTGCATAGCCAGACTAATGACATAAGATTTATGTTAGGCTACCCAGGTGTAATGCACTTTTCCTAATATTTGGCTTTTGTATGCAAGAAAATCTGCCAGTTTTTTATTTTTTTTTCATGGGCAGATGCATGACAGTCTGTATGCACGGTGCTCATATGGTAAGGCAAAACAAGGGCTCCTACAGGGCTTCCAGCCTTATCAAAACAGTCCCAAACATAGCACAATGTTATTAAATACATGGATGCATTTTACTGCTAGCAGCCAATTTCATTTTCACACTGCATACACAAGAAACATTATCTGAAGGCTCTAAACTCCCTGAAATATAAAATGTACCCATCAAGTACTGGATTTGTTTTTGTAGATATACTTAGACCCATCATTTCTTAGCTGAAATGTATCTACTGTGATATTTCAGTGAACAGTACACTGTATGGTCAGCCTATAATTATATTATTTCAAATTTATAAACCAGGATAGCACCAGCCATAGAACTTTACTGAGTCAGCTTTTATTTTATTTTTTATTCAAAGCTGCAATCTATTTTTCATGTTTAGACGTTAGCTAATTTACTGTATGCTTCATGTATGTATGAATGATACCCCGTGATACCCCATGCATGACAGATAGCACTATATTTAGTTCTTTCAATAGTTCTAAAAATTAAACCTATATTATATAATGTAAACAACAACAGGATCTGAGATCTGAGCGTGCCTATAGATAGACCCTACCACTGCACCGTGCAATATTGACTTAAAAAATGTATCTATGAGCAGCAGCCACTTAAACATATGAACCATGACAATGTATCTACCACAATGCAAATGATAAAATATAGTATAAGAAATATTGTAGATAGTGGAGCTACAAAAAAGGTCACTGTGAAAGACAAGTGCATAAAGTCCAAAAATAAATAAATTAGAAAGTCCTCAATCACAAAGTTAAAATCAAAAAAATATATTGAGAAGCGATAAAACATAAGTGTCCATAATAATTGGATTTCCTCCAGTATCTATCCACCACACCACGTGCCCAAGTAACACCTCTCCCCTTCAGATGTCCATTCACCAGATAAGATTGCCAAATATTTTCAAATTGGCAAAATTAGGCAATTACCCCATTTAGGGTTGATGTGATCCACACTCAGTGTCCACTCCTCAATGTCGGTCCATACAAGTAATATGTGTATAAAACAAATAGAAATCTACTAGTGCAATGACGTTTATCACAATTTATTAAACTAATATGCATACAATGCATAAAAATAACAGCAATGCTATTGGCATATCCTGGTCACGGTGGACCGCACGTTTGTGGAGCCATGTTTCACCCAACCACACTCAATGTCCCCAGATTGTCACTTCCAGCGTTGCGTCCTACATCAGTTCCGACTGCCGTACAGCCATGTCCCAGCACGTTTCGTCATATGGACTTCAACCTGGGATTGGCTGTATGGCACGGCAACCTCAAATATATGTGGAGCCATGTCTCGCCTAACCACACTCAATGTCCCCAGATTGTCACTTCCAGCGTTGCATCCTACGTCACTTCTGGGTGCCGTACAGCCATGTCCCAGCACGTTTCGTCATATGGACTTCAACCTGGGATTGGCTGTATGGCACGGCAACCTCAAATATATGTGAATGTGTTACTACTAATCAATGAATTCTCCTGTGTCCCCAGGACCACGATATGTGCAGTTTACACTCCGTATACCAAATCGCCACAAGTTGAGAGTACATATTGAAGCAGAATCCCTTTGTGCATATAGGTAAAATTATCCTGAATATATGGTACATGCATAAAGATATTTAAATATGACATCGCTTGATAGTAATCCATCATTAAATACACCTCAAACTAAATTATAAATAAAAACAACTTGCTTCATTATTTAAAAAAACTAAGATTATTTTACTACAATAACATAAATAAAACAATACATTAAAAATTGCTGATGAAGCAATTAAGATCTAGCTCAATGTTTAACTCCCTTGGCGCAAAAAATACACTTTGTTTCTCTTTGCGATAAGTCTCTGACCCTATTTGAACCCCTTGACCAATTGTTAATGGGATTGGGTCTATTACATCTAGGTTGGGTGAATATTTAGACAATTTCTTCCAGACGAGCATTCAACTAGAGCGTATTTGAAGGACACCACTGATATATTGCAGTCAATGGATGGGATACATCTACATCCAGATGTGGCCACCTTTCTGGTGACTGCGGATGTTTCTTTCTTTTACACCATCATCCAGCATGATGATGCACTATTTGCATTAAATTGGGCTTTGAGCAGATGGGATGATATCCCACATACCCAAAAATACTTTCTGGGCAAGGTGCTGGATTTTTGTATCTCACATAATTACTTTTGGTACCATAGCCACTTCTACTCCCAGTAGGTTTGCGTGGCTATGGGAGCAAAATTTGCCCCTAGCCTTGCTAATCTGTTCAAGGCTGAATGGGAATATAGGCATGTGTTTAATACACATAGACCTCAGCTTAAACTCTACCAGAGATTCATTGATGACCTCCTGAAAATTTGGGGGGTCCGGAGCAATCTGTGTATGAATCTTTATCCCATTTGAATTATAATGATAATAACATCAAACTGGATTATCAAGTAAGCAAATCCGCTATCCATTTTGCAGATGTGACAATTGATAGGAATGGTGATGAATTGTTTACTAAGGTCTATTTTAAACCAACAGATAGAAATAGTTATCTGTCAATTAGGAGCAGGCACCATCCATCATGGATCAGGAACATCCCCAAGGGACAAATGCTGATATTCTGGGTTTAGTTGTGGTTTTGTATCATGTTATACTCTGTTTATCCTGTTGACAGACTCTGTACCTTCCACAGCCACGTCCTGCAGCAGCTAGAATCTATAACTCTCACCTTCGTAGCCTTTCAGACACTGCAAATGATGTAACTTCCTTCACAGCTCTGAGGGTAGGTGGGATAGAATACATCCTAATTAGCATTCAATCCCACCCAGTCACAACTACAGGAGGAGTGCAAACCTCCCAACTCACAGATCACAACATTATTCAAGAAGGAAACACCTTCATATACAGCCTGCTGTGAAAGCTGTGCTTCTGCTTGGAAGGATTGAATGGATCATAATTATAACTCATTTCTGCCCAGTTAAATATACCAACCAATGTGAACAGAAAGAGTCCCACCTTCTCAGATCCCACCCTTCCATAGCCCTGCTCTGTGAAGTGATTAATTTACATATGAAGGAAACACCTTCCTAATAACCTCCCATAGCCCTTCCTCGGTAGACTTGCAGTAAGCCATTATTCTTTGGCATGATGCAAGAAAGGAATGGTACAGTAGAAGGTATGACACAATTACACCCACATGAAGGCCCAGAAACACCCACAGTAACCCTAGGATCCATCCACATCATCTCCTACACTGGTACAAGTGACTCCCATTGCCCTTACTGAAGTTACAGAGGCTCAAAAGATAATGGGACATGTAGTATCAGGACAGGAAAAGGAAGCAAAGAGGAAGAAGTGACATCACAGACACAGAAACCTGCTGTATACAGCTAAAGGAGGTATGTTACACACAAACCTACAGTGAGGTTGTGCATTTACATGCACAATGCAGCTGTTGTTGTGGGGAGGAAAAGCTGAAGTTATTCTTTAAGCTGTAATAGGATATTAAGCCTTGATGAAGGGGAAGTGGTTTGGTACGAAACATGTTTCCTATCTTATGTGTTTTTAGTAATAATCTTCGGAAAAATTTTCAATTTGCCAAGGCACCCCCTTGTTTGCTGTAAGCAAGTTTAGGCTTTGAGTCACGGGCTCTGGGTACCCATTGGCAGGTTGATTGGTTTAATGGAAGCTGCCTCACCAGATCCAGTAAGCACATTGTATGTTTATGTTATCTTCACAGTAAGGCCTAGCACCTCTTGGATGTGTCCTTTTGAAAACAATAAACATTTGACAGGTTTGCTAACTTTTCTCAGCACTACCTAAAACTGTAAAGTAAAAATTTGGCTTTAAAGCTTACTGCATATGAGATTTTAATGATTGGGTTTAGATATTCATTTAATGCATATTTAATAGTATAAACACCCAAGCCTATCATAGTATCAGCCCTCTGTAATCCCATGCAATGCAGCACTCACACTAGGGAGGCAATAGCTATACACATTTCAAGTTCTTTTGCATTGCAGAGGGTTGTCAGTCAAGAAAGTGCTGCTTTCCTTCATTGCCCAAAAATTGTCAATTCACAGACAGTGAAGAGGTTGTTGACCAAACTGTATTGGTTAACTGCATAAAGAAATGTAAAGTTACTAACTTGTCTATGTTACCTAAAAGTTGTATGAGACCAGCTGAGCAGAATTACAAATCTTTTGTAACATGGATTCCATCCAGTATGTATGCTTTTTAATTGTAAATTCAGTGATTTGCCTGGAGTTAAGCATTCATTTATTTCTAGTTGCATGTCATAGCTCATAATTAACTAACTGACTGGAACCCTATGGTTTTTTGATGTCTTCAGAAGATAAGCTAATGAGTGAAATTCTTTCTCTACATTTTTGTTCACTGGAGTTATGAAACAATACACTTCCTCTCCAGATTCAACTCCTTTAGATTTATTTTCTATAACTTGTGGACTTATCAGTAACTTTACCAGTCTACACAAATACATTTAAAATGTGTCACAATATACAGCAACTACATAATACTGCAAAATAAACCCTTTATTATTAAAAATCAGCTGCATACAAGCAACATTACCTTGGCATAGTCTCTCAAGGTCTGCCTTAGAGGAGCAGTCTAGAGAATTGACATTATCTGAGTTCTGCAGGTTGACAGAGGCATTTCTTTAGTCTACCCTCCCTGATATCAAGGTAATTCTCTGGAAGGTCACAAGAAGACTGGGATGTGTGAGTGTGGTAGCTTTTTATAGTGGCTGTTTAAAGACTGAAAAGCAGCTACTGGTGGGTCTGAGCAGGGTGAGATATGTACGTTCGCCTTGTTTATTGTGTTCTCCATAGCCCAGGATCTTAGTCCAGAATGTATACACAGCCCCTGGATGATGTTTAAAAGGTTAGTTCACCTTTTTAGGAAAAATAAAAGGTTAACAAACATTGTACACCTTCCCCATCCCCCCAGCTGTACTTACCTCCGTAGGTGATGAGCTGTCAGTGTCCACGCAGCTGGCTTAGTGGTTCTAGGATTTGAAATCCCTGCTCTTCTCTCCTTTCTTTCTGTAAGGGCTTCCAGGATGGATCAGAGCAATTCTGATTGGTCAGTGCCAGAACAGAAAATTGGTCTGAGCTGTCCTAGAAGCCATGTAGAAATAAAGGAATAGAAAGGAGGGGATTTCAAAGCTCTGGCCACAACACCAGCTCTGTTGGCACTGCCAGATCATCACTCATGGCGGTATGTACAGCGGGGAATGGGGGGAGGTAAGGTGTCAGTTCACCCACTCGTTTTTTTCTAAACTAGGGAAATGATAGAATTACACTTTAAGCAAAAATTGCATAAGCCTTCTTTTCAGTGTACAGTAATATTTTTGAAAGGTAAGTGCTGCATTTAGCCCAAAAAATAGGTCTGATTCTAGGCCCTCCTATGAGTGTAAGAAAAGTTTGGTATCATTTTCGTAAAAGATGATTTTTTCATTCACCAATAATCAATATGCAGAAAAATATCAATAAGACTTAACCATGTTGAGAAGGGTGATCTCTATCTTCACTCTATGAAGGATCTATAGTACCAGATGGTGTGTTGGATGCCCATTCCCCCACTGGGCACTGTAATTCCACCGACTGTGCCCCATACTGTGTCGTGGTGGCTGGTGGGTGTGATCACAGTAGGCAGAGGGGACAAGGCATCTGACACACCTAGAAGTGTGTTGATTGCAGAAGATTCTTAGAACACCGTACCTTTTCAAGTTGGTGATGATAGGAGTTACCGCTCTCAAGATGGGTAAGTATTCTTGCTCTTATTTTGTAAGGTGTAAATTAAATTTTCTAATATAACAGAAATATATCTTCCAAAGGGATCTTACTTGCTTTGAACACTACCTAGCATCAGATACAGTATATTCTCCTTGTGCAATACTTAAGCCTCATACACACTACTAGTTTTTTTTCATTCAATATTCCGGTCAGCAGTGACCCGAATGTTGGGTTGCATCAGCTGGTTTAACAGTAACTGTCCAACATTATGCCTGTGTGTAAGGCAGCTGATCTGACAGAAGCCAGTCATTCGCCCTGCTTCTGTCAGATCGGCGGCCGTACACACAGGGCAAATGTCAGGCAGTTTTTATTGAACCAGCTGATGTCACCTGACATTCGGCCCATGAGTACTAGGCTTTATTCTAATGTTGCATAAACCTATTCAACAATATTGTCCTGGTTTTAGAATTTGGGATGGGACTCCTAATGTGCAAATTTAGTATACTCCATCAATAGACAATCAAAATAATTAAAAAACATTTACCCTGTGTTAAAGTTACAGGTTATGTGGGGTCACTATTCCTATTTCCACTTTAGATGACAATGACATTTTCAGAATTTTTTCAAGTTTTTCTGCAATTACATTACTGTGTGACGCATAAATAGAAAATGTTTGTTTTTTTTCCACTTTTTTGTTGGTTGGTTTTATGTGATCTGACACTACATAGATATATTTACTGCTATTATTATCTTTAAAGTGGTAATAAACCCCAGAACAAAATGTATTTATATTGGTGCTTACCAATTTTTAGATGTGCATTTGTTTTATTTTTTTAGGCTTTTTTTATTGTAGCAGTTCATCATGACATGCTTGACAATTGATTTACATCAGAAGACATTAATTGCATTTCTTTGTCACATTGTGTGTGTGTGTTTATTTACTATTAATTCTTTGTAGGAAAAGGTATGTGATAATAATGTATCCCTATACTCATTCCCTTGGGGGTTATAGATATCTAGAGGCCTCCTCTTGAAAGGTACCCTTCCAATTTTGAATGCATGTGACCTGATATGGTTCAAAAAATGTGAACCCCTGATGTCCCCTTATGTCAATCACTATGGCTGGCCACTCAAAAATGTTAAACCAATAATATGATAATGGCAAGTGCTTCAGATATAATCCCACACTTTAACCACTTAAGCCCCGGAAGATTTTACCCTCTTCCTGACCAGGGGGTATTTTGCGATTCGGCACTGCATGACTTTAACGGACAATTGCGCGGTCGTGCGACGCTGTATCTAAACGAATTTGGCGTCCTTTTTTTCCCACAAACAGAGCTTTCTTTTGGTGGTATTTGATCACCTGTGCGATTTTTTGATCATGCGCTATAAACAAAAAAGAGCGTAAATTTTGCAAAAATAGCAATATTTTTCACATTTTTTTATATGAAATTCCCCCCCAAAAAAATGTAAAAATCAAAATTTTTTAACATTTTCGGCCAATTTGTTTTATGCTACCTATGTTTGGTAAAAAAAATCGCAAAAAGCGTATTTTGATTGGTTTGCGCAAAAGTTATCGCGTTTACTAACAAAGGGAAAGATTTTTGTCATTTTTGTTGTTTTTTATTTAACGCGTAATGGCGGCGATCTGCGATTTTTTTTGCGGTACTGCGACATTGCGGCGGACAGATTGGACCCTTGACTGACATTTTTGACACTTTTGGGGTTACCAGTGACATTTCTACAGTAATCAGTGCTATACATATGCACTGTTACTGTAAAAATACACTGGCAGTGAAGGGGTTAACTTTTTTTGAAAGGGAGGGGCTATGTGTGTCCCTAGGGGCGTGCTTTCTACTGTGATTGGCTGTGGCTTCAGATGTATGAACAGTGATCAACGGTTCTACATAGTAGAACCGTATGATCATCCTTCATACACAGGGGAGAATGACAGGCAGCTTGTTTACACAAGCCTCCTGACTTTCTCCCTCTCCCCCGACGATCGCAGAGTGACCGGCGGACATCGGGTCCGCCGGTCACACGCGCGGGGGGGTGCGTGACCGCGCGGGAGCGCGCCTCTGGCGGTGCGCGCTAGCTCCCTAGACCCTCACAAACTAGCGACGTAGACCTACGTCGCTTTGCCTGTGAGGGGCTGACTGCCGACGTAGATCGGCGTTAGGCAGTCGGCAAGTGGTTAAAGTGTATGTTAAGGCAAAACATATTTTTTTAATTTCAAAGAGTGGGAAGGATTAGGCCATTTTCAAGTTTTTATTGCTTCTTGTGTCCCTGTTGGGGAGATTCACAATTTTTTTTCCCAAATGACCACTATCACCAAGGCAGAAAGTGGTGGGCAATCAAAATTGTTAGAGCTAACATCCAAATAAAAGTAATGGTAAAGTTTCCAATAGTACAGATGTTATGTTGACAACTGGGCAAAGTTTGGTTCGTAGAAGGTTCTGGGAACCAAGCAGCATGTCTACAAACCCTAAATTTAAGGCTAATTTACAAGCTTTTTTAAGCAAAGGCTTTGGGTAGCTGAGCAAGTCTATGTTGTGCATGTACCAACTCTGTATTTAAGGTATTGACATCCCTCCTTGAAACATATTTCTAGATCCTTCTGTTCCCAGATACACAGGTCATTTAGTCACTGTAAGTCCTTCAAGATATTGCAGAACTGACATGCTCTGTTTCCCATATTATATTGAAAAGACTAGAATATCTCATTGCAACAATATACAAATTTATTCATGCTCAGCTAAATTCTGCATTTTTTCATCAAATGTTTGACATAGTTGATTGCTGTTTTTACTTTTACTAAATGGTCAGTTAGTTGTTTAGAAGATGACCCATGGTGTTTGTTTTCAGCAGCTTATTTCTAGAAAGCAGTTCTTTCAACCAGTCTTGCCTTGCTTATGTTTCTAGTTAATGCACTGCATGGTCAGATGAAACTTAGTACTCAGCATCCTAATACATAGCTTTGGTTGACTTCGGCAATATATGTGCATGTGCCAGGTGCAACTCTTCTTTCAAACAGTGGTTCTTATGGGCAAGTGTAGCTGCAAAGAGTGTGTGTTCTGCTCAGCTTCCCCAGAGCTCTGCAGGGCCTCATTAAATTCATTCATCACAAGGCATACATTCAGTGCCATGCATGCTTATAGGGAGAAGCTGACAATGTAGATTACTATTTTACATACATTTCTTTTTATTTGGCATATTTTGCAAAGAATAGAAGGTGCTTCTCCTCTGATCATGTCCTCAGACACATACAGGACTCCCCTTTGAGTCTCCATAATGTTTTCAAAGGTCATGTTTTTAATTTATAATTTATGTTATATAGATCTGTAGGGGTGGCATTACAAAAGATGTGTCCACAGCTACCACTGAGTGCTGGTCAGGCACCAGCGGTACAAAAGCCTATTCATGTCTTTTGAATTTTTGAAATATTTTCAGTGGCAATGAAATAAAGATAGCAATATGAAACATAACATATGAAAAATATAATAGAAAACAAAAGTGCTAAATCTTTTCTATTTAGGACATCTGAAATGTCTTAATTATGATATAAATATGGTCGATGAAGTAAGTGGAATGCTTTTGGTGAAAGAATCAACTGTGTAATAAAGGGTTACTAAGCTTAATTGCATAGTACCTACAACAGTAGGGGGCCTGTATTAAAAAGTACTGTTTTTAGGGTGAAGACCTAAAGTGTTATTAAACCCAGGACCCTGCATTCACAATATCTGGTCTCCCACAGTACACAGAACATGAAAATGCAATTATTTTAGTAAATATAAACTGCTAAATACATTTTCTCATCAGCTGTTAGAGCAGTCTTGTGACTTCTATCAGTGTCCAGCCAAGAACTGGTTAAAACTTGCAGGAGGAGTTTTCTTACTGATCTATGAGACTTCAAAATCCCTGACCCTCTGTCTGGAAAGTGTTGATTAGCTCTGTGCTGATCACATGCAGTCTTCCAATTAAAAAAAAGCTCTCTAGCAACACTCACCAAACTGAGCATTTGCAACCTGACTCCATAGACTCGGTGTTATCAGGAAATGATTAGGATTCAGTGGAAGGAGGGGAGGATGAGTGTAGTTCAGCAGCTTTTTTGCTGAGGTCATCAAGCATTGAAGTGGGAGGTACAACTCATTCACAACTCACAGTGTGCTCAGTTCACTAAAGGATATTCCATGCCACATTTGGGTCTCTTTCTCTAAACATTGCATGCAATATTGAAAATATCTAAAAAGTCAGCTGTCAGTGGTCTAGAAAAGCAGCATGCAATATGTGTAAATATACAAACACAAAAAGTACATAAAAAAGAAAAAAGCAGTGCTGTATGAATAATAGTGATACATTTCAACAAGTATACAAATGTGAATAAACACAACTGAGATTGGAATCAAATAAAATAGATCACAATAACGTGAATAAAAGTCCATAAGTGTAAATAAATAGTTGTTATTACTCTGCAATCTCATTGAATCACTGTCTGTGTGTTGCCTCTACCAAATATAAGAAGTGCACACTCACCAAAACCAATTGCTGTTATAGGACAGCAAAAGCTCATTCAGTATTCAATGGTCTTCTTTATGAAGATACATCTGATACTCTATGGATGTGGTAGATCTTCAAACCTCACAGGTCATCAGGGAAATGGCTCAATTTCATCAAGCCAGACAGAAGGATCACCGACACCAGAAAAAATTGCTCATAGTGTAGTATTTACAGTACACCACCAAACCACTAACAGCAGGGAATGGTGTTTAGACTCCACACGTACGATGCAAGCAGTCCATATAAAGTGCATAAGAAAACATGAGGCATATAAACTGAGCTCAGAATAGCGGCAGGACCTCTGGCATATAAGTGAAGCTCTACGGCCGGTTCACGCCACGCGCATCATCAGGAGAATGACAATATCATTCACTATACCTCTTTTTATAAGTAACCCTCACAGGATGTTCAGATTCCATCGTATGGGGACAGCATAGATGGCAGAACATCACTTCCTGTCCAGGCGCCATTTTTTAAGTCTGTGATGTCATTCCTGGTACTGACACCATTTTTTTGTAGTCTAATTTCTCACTTCCTGTCCGATGTCATGGTTAAATAGATCAAGGAACAGAAATCATGCAGATGCCATTTTTAAGGAGACCAGGAAGTAAAAAACACCCGTTTATTAAATAAAATTACATCGACCCACATCCAAGCCAGAATAACCGGATTGGGATTGGATAAAAATAGTCCATGAAGGACTAAAGAATATGGAATAGAAAACTATAGATAAAATATAAAAAAGTATATATTCTACAAAAAATATTTAAAATAAGTAGCTGTATATGGGGAAAGTTTTTTTTTTTTACAAGAATTTGAGATAAATGGGTGCCATTTGTTCTACATGGCCCAGGACATTGAGCTTTTCCCCTAGACTCTCTTCCATCACTTCTTCTTCTGCGCTTTCTGAATGGTCCCACTGTCTTCTGGGACTTGTTTGTCTCCCAGAGGGCAGCGGGGCGGAAGGAGGAGGGCCAGAAATTCACAGCCTGTTCCCTGCTGCGCTTGCGCAAAGCGAGCTGCACTTTGTAAATGGCCAGGTGGTGGAGGAAGGAGGAGGGGGGCCGAACTTTGCAGCAAAGTAACCTGGAAGTGGGAGGGGGTACCAGTTAAAACCAGGTATCATCTCCCCCCGGAAAGGGGCCAAATGTGGCAATGGAGGGGGGAAGAGGCAAATAAGTGGAGCTTTCCCTGTTGGTGGGAGCTCCACTTTAAGACTATCATTAAAAAAGCAATTTATTGAAGCTCAAAATACTTATACCTTTACAGGTCTTGTAGCTGAAAATGTTCACCACACTGCAGAATATTTTTTATCACATATGTCCCAACAAGTCCTCACCAGAACTAATGGACTTTAAAGGGCCACTTTGGGTTTTGCCTAAAAATAATATAACATACTGTAAATAATAAGTTATCATTAAAATTACATTTACGGAAATAACAGCATTAATGTCCACCTTCTGATACACGGAATGGTATCTCAAGGCCTTTTTGACACACTTACTGGGCAAGTTGAGTATTTAAGTCATTGAATTGACTTATTTGACCTATGCACTCCTATGATACATATCTTTAACCCTGAAGTAGGACATGTATTCTCTTGGAACTGACTACCCCAGCTACTCTTAAACAGGATACCACCTTAGAAAGATCACATAGAACTCTAAGTGACAACAGATGTTATACAAGCCCTATTCTTAGCAACAGTTTAAGAATAATAAGTTACTGACCAGTTTAGAGTCATTCAAACCTTAGGTTGATTTTCTCTCCACGTACCATGTGAGATTGTCAACCACTATACAGTTTTTCCTTTTCTTTCTGGGTAATTTCTGGAATTCAATTCTCATATGTCATGTTTGTTCAGCAATACTGTGTATTAATACTGTGTTTATACTTTTAAACCTCTCATTAAAAATATATATTAAAAAAAATTTACATTTATTAACATTTAAATTTATATTATATTTCAATTTGCAGTCACTATAACTTTCTAGAACATCCAAAATACTGAAAAGTTGCTTCCTTTCAGTATGACAAACAGAAGGTGTTCTTTACACTATTTTTTATAATTCCCTCACACACACAATTTCCTTTCATTGACTTACTGTTTCTTTTTTACAGTCTGTAAAGTATTTTAAAGTCTGTACAAAGCTAAAAGCCAAATTGGAAGCATCATCTGCCATAGAAGTTATATTTTTGCTTATTAAAGCGGAGTTCCGACCACGGTGGTGAAAATTAGCTAAAAATACCCCCGGGACAGTCAGGGCTAGTACATTCCACAATGGATAGCCTCTGTACTGTCCCGGGTCGCACTTACCTTTTAGAAGAAATACTTACCTTGAAAATTTATTCTCCAGTGATGCCATCTCGGATGTGGGCAGCTGAAGCCAGCGCGTCCTCTTCTGCGCCCTCTTCCGTGTCCTCTTCTCCCAGAATGCGCCTGCACTGGCCCCACTCGTCACTTCCGGTGCTGGCGCGTCATACCTCCACAGCTTCTGGGCATGCCCAGAAGCTGTTTAGCAGGGAATGAGGCACCACACCGGAAGTGACGAGCGTGGTCGGTGTAGGCGCATTGATTCCTGGGAGCGATGACGTTCAGCTCCCAGGAATCAATGCAAAGAGGAAGTGACGCGCGGGCCGCGGCCGCAGAGGGAGAAAGTGGAAGAAAGGTGAGTATATTTTTCTTCAATAACAAGGTACGTAAACAAAAAAAAAATCGTAACTATACATTTCTTGTTCAGGTGACCAAGAGCAAGCGGATGGCCCAAAATCGATTATGTCGATTTTGTGGCCGGAACTCCGCTTTAACTTTCTAAGACTTCATGGCTAAAGGCATACAGTCAGTATTACATTTCTTAGTACATCACCAATATTGTTCAAGTAGTGAAAATTAAGTCAGATCCTTCCATACTTTAGTACTTGGTCAATGACATTGCAAAGCAAACATTTGGTTGCTCAGAACAGAGAAAGGTATTCATCTACAAATATTTGCTAAGGCACTCACAATATGTCTAGTTATCCTGAAGGTGGATGCTTTTCTTCTTAAAAAAAAAAAAAAAAAAAGTGAAGTGACACTTTAAAGAGTAAATATAATTGCATTAAAGGAAATAAAGAAGAAGGAAAGACACGTGGGAAAGAAACAAATGAATGTATAGTTTCATTACATTGCTGCACAAGAATGTAGAGCAATGACATCTCAAGCTTTAGTATATCTGAAAGGTATCACAAATCCATAGGCCAAGATATTAGATATTGTAGAGTGGCAAATATAATTGGAATCTGTAAACTAGCAGCATGTGACCTATGGTTTATTTTATTTTATACAACTTCAAATCCATCTCCCTGAGTTTTGTTTCAGAAACAAGAAAATCTTGTCAGGCATGTATGTGGAATTACATGGCTTTCAGGCTGGAAATATTCAGTAGACCAGGTTTACTTTTTATCCACATATCATATTGATTACTAGTTTTCATTCATGGTATGACTGAAGTCTCACAGATCTTGAGGAGCTAAAAGGCTGCTAAAGCACTTCATCTATTGCTTCAGGACCATTCCTAAAGCCTTATCATAAAGCTTTGAAGCTCCTAAAGCAATGTTTGATATTGAAACAATGTGTGAAATGGAAATACTGGCTTCATGATTGGCAGCATTAAAATACTCCTATATAACATTATAGACCTTTAAGGACAAACCTGCTCTTTATACTTAAGTTACACAGCAGACTATCTGATCATAAAAATTCAGATATTGAAAATGTTCACTAAAAATGGCTAAATCTGTGTTTTACATTGCATTCCACTCAACTATTACTTAATTTATTATATAAAATCTTAGATCTGCCTTTTTCAAGCAGGGTGCCTTTAGGTGTCTTCAGGGGTGCTTTGAATTGGCCAAAAATTCTATAAAAGCCAGCGGGTGGATTAACCCTTCCTATTAGTTACATAAAGTCGTAGGTTTCCATTGTGCACCATTACAACCTTATAACTGACAGATCGCTCCCTTCATTCAGAGCTCTGTGTTATTTACCAAAACAAGAACTCTGGATTGTGATTGCACACAGCTGACCAGCAGGCCCTGGCCATGAACTATTGGCCAGGTCTTGCTGACAGGCTCCCACTATGTATAATTGCACAGTGGGTATTGGGTGGAGGGTGTGCATGTGCCCTCCCTAAACCCAGAAGTGGGCAGCAACATGTCGGTATGTTGCTTTGCCTACAGCAGCCACTCATTTGCAGTAGATGTTTGGCAGTCGCTAAGTGGATAATATAACTCACATCCATTTATTAGTGATAACCCCATTTAACGTGTTACTGTCACACACACTATGAGGAAGATTTACTAAACTGGTGCACACAGACTCTGGTGCAGCTGGGCATAGTAACAAATCAGTTTCTTGGTTTTATTGTCAAAGCTTAAAGGAGTTGTAAAGTCAGAAGCTTTTTTATCCTACTGCATTCTTTGCATTAGGATAAAAAACCTTCTGCGTGTAGCAGCCTCCCCAGCACCCCCTAATGCTTACCTGAGGTCCTTCTCTGTCCAGCAATGTTAACTAGTCCCTCGGCCACCCTCCTAATTGACTGGGACACAGCCACAGCGCCATTGGCTCCAGTGGCTGTCAATCAAAGTCAGTTAGCCAATCAGGAGAGAGAGGGGGCGGGATCGCATGGCAGCTCCATGTCTGAATGCACACACGGTGCTTCTTCTTGGCTCGGGTGCCCCCATATCAAGCTGCCTAATGTGGGGGCACTCGATAGGAGGGAAGAGCCAGGAACAGCAATGAGGGACCCGAGAAAAGGAGCATCCAGGCTGCCCTGTGCAAAACCAACTGCACAGAGGAGGTAAGTATAACATGTTAATTATTTTTAAAAAATTAGAATTTACAATCACTTTAATTGAACAAGTGAAGTTAGAAGCTGATAGGTTACTATAATTGCACCAGATTCTGTGTGAACCAGTTTTAGTGAATTTCCCCATGTGCATACAAACAAAGCAGCAATTAGATCAATCTAATTGCATTACCATCAAATGTGTTTATTAAGAGTGCCATTGAATGATTCTAAAGCTGTGAATCCCATGTGCTCCTCCACCCTACTACTTTTGCTCTCACCTAGAGATATTGACCTATGTGAAAAAATGTATCTCACTGGGCCTTCCCCTGTAAGAGGTTAAACACCTCCTGGACACCTCCGGATCGTTCACCATGACTCTGTGTTATATGGTTCCTAAGACCAGCAGAAAACTCCACTATGTGGCTCAAAAGAATAAAAGCATCATTGCACTTTCCACTTAAAAAAATTACTTTTTAATAAAGTAACACCATTATACACACGTTATACAGTGCACAATAGACTGGCTCACCACAGCACAGAAAACCTTAAAAATACATTGCCTCCTTAAGAGGATTTCAGATTGGCAGCTGAAAGCACAAGTCAATTCACCCACTGTTGCATTTCATCACTCTTCATGTGACTTCCACAAGTGAAAACTGTTCCACTTTTCCATACCCTTAGGCTCCATTCACATCTAGGTGTTTTTGGGCGATTTTCTGCTCTAAGCCTCAGCTCTAAAAATGCCCAACAGGACAAATCCTATTCATTCCAATGCCCCCTGTTTACATCTAAGCTTTCTGTCGCCTTAAGCAAAACGCCCATTGTTCAAAAAAGTACATGAGCTTTTTTTTTGGCAGATGGCGTATTACTGTTTTTCATTGGTCACTTGTCAGCTCCAATTGCCTGCACAACATTTCTGCAAAACCGCTGCAAAAACAGCAGAAGAAATGCCTGAAAAATGCCTGTAACAATAGCAACACCTAGATGTAAACAGAGCCTTACAGTAGGGTACACTTAGTCTCATTTATTCTTTTAGTAACATTTGATGTTTTACAAGTCATTCATGTCATCTGCTAGATAGAGACCCATGGCACAGAAAGTTGCAACTTGACTATGCAATTGGGAAACTAAAAGTCATCATAGACTTCACTGAACTGTCAACATTTAGGCACTGGTATGGCTCATCTAAACAGCCTCATAGTTTCAAAATAGATAGACTATAATATCTTATTTTGTAATTGAATTTATTTTTGTAATTCTTCTAAAATGTAGTTGTTTGGCTACTGACAGCGCTGTCAACCCTGAAAGCCACTGGAATGCATGCGGACTTAACTGTGATATTTTTAAACTGGATTACACAAATTTAGACAATTGTCATATATATTATTTATTTGCAAATGTAAAATGTATTAAAAGTACACCAATTTAGCATGAAACCTCTTTTAATTGGCATCCTTTTAATTTTTATCTTCATGTAATACTTTCAGGAATTTTTAAACAGATGTAAAGGCAACAAAAATATTATTATGCTTTACATGATAAGGTTTGCAATTTATTCTGGGAATCGTTTCCCAATTGTCTGGAAGGTTGAAAATTTACAATCAGCAAATGAAATAGTCTGGACAATAAGACAAGTACCAATTTATTCAAATCCTGTATGCATCTAACTGCATCTATAGAATTGCAAATGTAGCAGCTCAAGTCATTTTAAACAGCTTCAAAGACAATCAACTGTACAAGTGAGTATGTGTTAAACATTATTTACCGTGACAAAAAATATTGGATTCCAAGAAATTCAAATCACCTTTTAGATTTGCTGAATTGATACACTTAGACAAGCTTTATGCATTTTGGTGTTCTATTTACGTTTATTCTTACATAATGGAACAAGTTTAATTGTTGCATTTATATACTGTATTATCATTTTGTCCCTAAGCCAATTGGCTTTTGTTGTTTCATATGAAAGCTCTAGTTTAACGAAAGTCTTATTCAATATTCAATAGCAGGTCATGGGAAAAAGCCGCAATGGTATATGCACAGAAAAACAGAGCTGCAACCTGTCCTTTTCAGGTTCAGTTACACTTGGGAGACACTGCAAACATTAGACTGTGGGACCTGTTTTGGCCTTATGAAATGAGCGGTTTGGCTGTATTTTTGTATGAGCATAAGGAAGAAATCACAATGTTTTTTACCTGAGAGAATGTGGTTAGTTAATTGAATTTTAAGAAGTTGTATGGTTTATAAGCCTTGGTTTGAATGAATTTTCTAACCATTTCACCTGACAAGGAAGGATAGATAATCTCATTATTTGTTCATCTGGTACATAAAATGGTATATCTCCATTCCTTAAAGTACAGTCAAACACCAATATCGAAGCACCCATTGGACTTTTTTGAGGTACATTAACAAAACAAATAAAACTTTATTTAAAATATCAACAGGTACAATTTAAAAACATATAAAGTATTTAAACAAACTATAAAGAAGGCTGCTTTACTATTATCAGTCTACTTAGCCAGTTAGTATTTATAATTTCAACTACTACTAAAAATGATCATATTACAATTTCCATGTTACAAACAAAAAAAAAGAGATAGAAAACTTTACAAATCTTAACGCGTTTTATGAACATTCATTTACTATAGCAGGAGTAGATGCTACTGATAGTGTGTAAATCATCTTCAAATGAAAATTAAAAATTATGCCACTTATGGCCATATGTGTCTAGTCTCAGGAGCTATGGGAAAAAGTCCAACGGAACACCAGGAAGGCAAATAGGTGCAGATGGTCACCGTAGCCAATGATGACACAAATAAAATATGCAAAAAATAGGGTTCCATGATCCAGGGGTGCAAAATAGGCATCTTAATCAAAAGATAAGGAATAGGAAGGGTAGATAATCCATTCTAACTCATGCCTGTGTGATGTAAACTATTCAACTTCTTTAATTCAGTTGACTAACATTACAATACTAACCAACTATACATTGGACCATGCACAGTCAACAATAAGTATTTTGCCATATTTATATAGTACCAGTATACAAAGCACTGCTTAAGAAGGCTCACTTACCTACTGTAAACAAATTGTTTGAGCAAAGTAGATACATGTAAAACAGAATATTTATTTCTCCTGCCCCCAGTGCCACTATTTTTGTCAGCAGCTTGTTTCCAGTGACGAAAACGAAGAAAAATACCCCAGATTTTTGTCAATTGATGAAAACTATGATGAAAAGCAAATGCAATTAAATGTGCGTCCATGTGAACTTCTGGTTTCCTTGGTGCTCTGCCTATAAAGTCCTTGAATATTTCCCCTCCCAACAGGCAAGAAGGCAACAGTAGCATGCTTAGCGCTGTGACATGCTTAGCACTGTGCATCATTACTGGCCTTCTCAGGTGACCATCCAAAGCACTGTATGCATTAGCCTCATCATATCACTGTCCGGAGCACTGTGCAGCATTTGCAGGCCTCCCAACCATCCACAGCACTGTGTGCATTACAGGCCTCCTCAGACCACCATCCAGAGCACTGTGCAAAATTTACCGGCTTCATTAGACCACTGTCCAGAGCACTGTGCCTTACAGGCCTCCTCAGACCGCTATTCAATGTGTGCATTACAGGTCTCTTAAGAAAATCCAGAGCATTGTGCAGCATTTACAGGCCTCCTCATACAATTGTCCAGACCATTATACACACGTTATACAGTGCACAATAGATGGCTCACCACAGCACAGAAAACCTTAAAAATACATTGCCTCCTTAAGAGGATTTCAGATTGGCAGCTGAAAGCACAAGTCAATTCACCCACTGTTGCATTTCATCACTCTTCATGTGACTTCCACAAGTGAAAACTGTTCCACTTTTCAATACCCTTAGGCTCCATTCACATCTAGGTGTTTTTGGGCAATTTTCTGCTCTAAGCCTCAGCTCTAAAAATGCCCAACAGGACTGTGCATTACTGGCATCCTCAGAACTCTGTCCAGATTGTCTGTGCAGTTTGTTCAAAAACTTAATACCATAAATAATAACATGATATTAGTTTTTTTTTTTTTTTTTTTACTTCAGGAGTATATATTGAGTTTGGAAACTCTAGAGAAATACTTGAATGATGCATTACGGTTTACCTAAAATGATTTTAGTCAACTAAAATGATTTTAGTCGACTAAAATGTACTGCGGTTTTTATTTGACCAAATACGACTAAACTAAAACAATTCAGATGACTAAAATTTACTAAAACTAAAATGGCATTTTAGTCAAAAGACTATGACTAAAACTAAATTGAAATTTGACATCACATCACATCACACTGACCATTTAAGAATTTTTCTTGAGAAGTCTTGTTGACCTCCACTTCACTACAGGACAAAGTTATGATGGTTTAGTCAGTAGGAGGAACCAGTGAGTGCTCTAGGGAAAGCAAGAGATGGACTTCCACAGATGGACTGGTTTCCCATTAAACTATGCTAGATAATTTCTTATGTTGTGAATAATCTTATCAAATTGCATTAATTAATGTTTTAAGAACCTTGTATTAGTATACACGTATTCATTTTTTGCCAACAGCTCTTGGTTTAGGTGGGCAGACTGTGTCTTCGGCCAATGTAAGCCTCTAGGTCAGCCAAATCACTGAAAAGGTACTCCCTGTATGGCTGATATATTTTGTATACAGTTAGAAAAGGAAAAATACTTCAGGGAAAACTCAATGATACTTTTGCAGTGGGGTTCTCCCTACACTGTAAGGGTTAAATGCTTGTTTTTGTCTAGGATACCATTAAAAACAATTTTACTGCCCTTCTCACTTGCTTCCACAGGCTTTCTCCTCTTGGTGTAACTAGTACCCTGAAGCTGTTTCTCTTCAGGGTTCTGTGAGTCACAGGCACTCTAACATCATTTTTGAAAATGCTAGGCTGGCAGTCCTGCATTGTAAGTGAAGATGCTACGGACTCACCTTCAACTCAAAGCATGGGAGGAAAGAGGAGGGTACTTTCCGCTGGGGGAGTCAGTAATGAAAGCAGGAAAACTGCATTTTAATGGTGCCTTAGAAAAAAGCAAACTCTAGTTTTGCTGAGAAAAAAGCATTCTCTTCTGGGTGATCTATGTAAATTAAAATTTTAACAAACTTTGTTGCAGATCCATACCTTTCGTTATTCTGAAAAAATCCCTGTGTTTGTCTGTGCCCACGCGCAGAAGTGGGTCTAATGGGAGTGGCTTCTTAATTATCATCCAGCTGCACCTGCAAAGCTCTAATGAGGAAAGTTGCAGGGCCTGCATCCCTTTAGATGGGATTTTCTATTGGGAGTATCTTACCAAAAATTGCATTTTTATTGCGTAGATGTCTGAAATCTGACTTGTATATTAGTGCAGACTTCTGGGAAAATCAGTGAGCCAATCACACAAGCAGGAAATTACATATCTGCGGGGCGTTCTGTACACATTCTGTGTACAGAACACCTCCAGGTAGCCATATTGCATTGCATTTCACAGAAAATTCCAGAGCTGCAGATTGAAAAGGAAAAGTAATTTTAATAACATTCATTGACAATTGTATATGCTATATTCTATTTTTTTTAATTTGGTATTTATTTTCCACGAAAGTGGAGTTATCCTTAAAGGTCAACATTGCAAATATAATTAAAGATAAAGAAAAACACAGCAATACATAGCAAATGCCTCCTCTTTGTATTGATAATCTACATTCTAATGTAACTCTAAAATAACAAACAAATAGTATACTAAAAAAACAAAACACGAAGGGCTATCCCTGTAGAGGAGCCCCGATTGATGAGTCTGTTATAATCGTTTCTAAGGTGAGTGCCCACTCACAAGGGGGTGCACAGCGATTGTAGGATCTGTGACACTCAGGTCACTCACTGGTCTGGGGAGCACCTGCCACCTACAGGTGGTTTTGAGCACAGCAAAAAATTGTTATTTGCACTGATTCACGATGGACTTGATTTTTTAATTCTATTATCGGACACTATATTAATCTTCTTGATTTTTTTATTTCCATTTTCGGACACTATATTAATAATTGTTTTATCTATGGACTTTGCACGTTATTTTAGGATCAACTTATGAGGTTTTTTATTAGGATTTGTTTATCACTGTGGTTTGCATATTGATATATATTGCACAGCATCTGCACTACGCACTTATATGACATTTTTTATTGGATTGATAGAGAGTTTACTATATTTTATTATATTATTCACCGATCACTGTGTACATTTTTATACTGATCATCATATACACACTAGACTTTTATTGAAGAGGGACAGTAGGGATTCATCCAATAGTATTCGCTTATGCATCAGTTTATTTATTGAGGATATTTTAAATAATAGATTTTTATTCTGCGCAACACAGTTTTACATATAACAGAATAGTAACTGGTAGTTATATCAGTAACAGCATGTATAGATGCTGAGCTAGTAAATTCTTAGTTATGCTCTTCATTTATCAAACACATACCAACCTTTGATTTTCTCACCACTGATATTACTGTTATATAACTGTTAATGTGTTACAAAAATGTGTCTGTTCATAAGAAAAATATACTTTTTAATATGGTATTTGAATTATATACAGTAATTCATAGTTGTATCCTGATCTCTAATCTGTAACTGTGTGTTACACAAATAGTATACATTAATTATAAGGTATACAGTATATATAGGTAAACAATCACAAACAACTGTAGCCATATGTGAGTGTCTATGCTGCATTGGTTCCTCTTTTAATGTTCCTACCATTTACCATTGACACATTTGTAATATGTTTCTGTAATATATTGGTTCATTCATTTCAATATTTAAAGCAAAAATCATATTTTAAGCTGAAATATTTTAGGATTATTTTTTTAACTCGTACAGTAGGTTCAGCTTAAATTATATAAAAATGAAGAGACCGGACAAGCCATTATCCAGCTAATTTTCTCATGCCAGACAAAAAAAGATGTCTGTCTTTACATTTAAAACACATCATGTACAGAAATAATGTGGGTTATACCGGAAATTATTACAGTTTTTTTTTTTTTCATCCTAAATTAAAAAAGAAAAATCCACAACCCCTTTGTTATGAGCAAACTCAGACCCCTGCTGACATGTGGTAATGTATAATTCATTAGATGCATACATTATAGTAGAAAAAAAGAACATAATAAGAAACTAATTGCAGGGGTTTTCCCTTTTCAACAATAAAATGAAAAAAGCAACATTTTGCTCCTAATGTAGATCAGCAATGGATTTGGATCCCCATTCCAGCTGTATTCAGACTTAGAAAAACCAATCTGAGGCTACTGCGGCATGTTTTACATGTGACAAAGCTTTGACTGGAGACATATTGTGATGAAATAAGGATGGAGCGACACTGGATCAAATGACAATGGAACTCCTAACAAGTTCCTGGCCAGCAGGACTGAGCAAGGAGACTTCCACAGGTCTCCAAATATGAAATGCTGTAATTACTGTCTATTCTCCTCCTTACCCAAACATAAAATTTGGATTTTTTCTTTTTTTGAGCACCAAGTTCTTTTTCTGACAGGTACCCACACCCACTTCTTCATTTCTTGCCTAGGTGAGAATTATGTCACTTGGCCAACTCTTTGCATGCCCACAATCTCCTGGGACAAGTCACACAACCCAGGAAGCTGCAGAACTAGTCTCCCTGCTCTGTGCAATCTCAAACATGTGCAGTGGAGATACAGCTGTGATTATTTAAGAAGTCACAGCCGGCTTCCAAAAGACAAAATGACAATGCCAGGGACCTGCAGTGGTGAGAAGAACCAGCTGCAGGAAAACAGCACTAAATTCCAGGGATTAGACTATACCTCATTTTTAAGTCAGCAGCTACAGTATTTTTATCTGCTGACTTTGAATTTGAGTAAGTATTTGAATTTAATTAGGAATCACCTTTTTGTATTACCTTGAATGTCACAATTCTGCAAGGTTGAGGCTACACTAGGGGTTCAATTTACTAAAGTCAAATAGGTTATTTACTTTGCAAAAGAAGTTTCACTTTTAAAAAGAATTTACCCAGAGCTTTGTAAATGTGGTGAAATTTTGCTTTGAAAAGAGCATCCAATAATGTACGAGGGAAAAAAAGAATGGGATTTTTGCTTGCACGTGATGGATGATAGATGTCAGCAGAGCTTCATCTACAACTACGCTCTGGGGGAAATTCCCTTTGCATAGTGAATAGTCTACTTGCCTTTAGTAAATCAATCCCTAGAAGTCAATCAGGAGCTACTGTATATTTATGTCCTTACAATGAACTTGCTGGTAGGGGAGGCAGAGTGTGAAAAGGTATGAGCTCATAAGTTTGCTGCTTCTCGCTTACTGTCTAATCTCTGGCTCCAGGTAGGGAGGTGACCAGACTTTATTAACTGTAATGGAGAAAAGTCAGGTCACCAGCCTGACTCTACTGTTTAGTAGAGCTGTGTTAATCTTTGCACAGGATGAACAGAAACACAAATCAATTAGCAGGTAAAATAGGCTACCAGGCATGTATTTCAAGTATTTATCTTTTTGCCTGGCCTTCAGCTTGAAGGCTTATATAGTTATAGTAAATTGGGTTAAAAAATATACTTATGCCCATAAGCTTCAGCCTCCTGTAACTGCTGCATTTCTGGTCCAGAGGAGGTTAAAACAACCTCCCTTTTCTCAGGCAACTGTACATTTTGCCTTACTGGAGAACAAGCCCCAAGCTCGTCAGAATTAGTTACTCAGTCCCCCAAGTCAAAATCTTGTGGTTAACTTTTATTATTTATAATTTTGGATATTATTATTGCAAGAAAATGAAAAAAAAAAAATCATCCAGTCCTCTTTTTAAATTCCATGGGTGTTTTGAAAATACTACCACATGCAATAAAATGTTCCCCAGCTTACCTCTCTTAAAGTAAAAATATTCTTTCTTCCATACACAAATGAAGTCCCCATGTCCAATTCTTGGAATAAAAAGTTATTTACCAAATCTTTATACTTGACTTGGATGTATTTGAACATGTTAAATAAGGTGCCTCCAAAATATATTTTCTCCAAGTTGATCATACCATGTTTTTTAATCTTTCACTCTAAGATTTTTCATCTCATTGAAAACATATTTTCTCTATCGTCCATTGCAAATGCAGCTCTTATGATTCTTAGACCATAGAGTTATGCTGCCCCCTACAGGAGTAGTACTAGGCAGTGAAAAAATTCACTGACATGCCTACAGGGGCTGTCCTTCACGACATAACTCCACACACACTCTTAAAATGTATGGGTGGTTCCTGCGCTATCTGAGGTGGTGTATATTTTCCTTCTTACTGCAGCCCCACGGTGCTGGTACCAGAAACCAGTTTATATAGGTAAAAATAATTTGTATTTGTGGCGCGCTTCAGAAGTAAAATACAAGTGCCTTATAAACTATTGTGAATCTGTATATAATCCTTGAATAAAACTGTGTTCTTATTAAACTGAAAAATAGTGGGTCACTTAAAATTATACCGTGATTACATATAATACAAAATATAAATAAATAATTAAATGGTTCCAATATGTCTCTATATATATCAAAAAGTGCTGGGTGCTTGTGTTCCAAATAAAATGAATAACTATCCAATTGACTCAATATAAATATTTCTTCAAAATCAATCAAAGGTGCTCTGTGCTTTCTTCAATAAAAATTAATACAATACTGTGTTTCATAATGTCCATATACATAAATCCAAACGGTAAGGTGCAATACTATTCAATATCTTCAAAAGTGCTCTCATGCAAAGGAAAAGAGTTGTGACTTTCTACTTCCACCAGGTGTCACATCTAGGTGCTCTGGACTCTCACCTTAATGAGGTGTATATTGCGCCTATTATATACAACTTGGTCTCCGAATCGATAGTTGAGGGTTTTTTTTTTTTTTTTTTTTTAAAACGTTCCAATATCCTGTTATGACCACGGGTGTTTCCTGTCTTGTCCGTGTCTGGGGGGTTATATGCTTTCTAGCGTCCTTGACTCCTTATCGTACCTCGGGCTCAGTAAGCACAAAGGGGCATCATGGTGTAGTATATCAAACCAGTTTATTGTTAAAAAAATAGAGTTGCACTTACATTTAGCAGGTATTTTGTATGCAAAGATAATACAAATACAGCGTTGGGAGCGCTTCGCTCCGATCTCCAACGTTACTTCCGGTAGTCTGCGGGCTACTCCTACGCGTTACGTCACATCACGTGACTTCCTCAGACTCCCTGAGGAAGTCACGTGATGTGACGTAACGCGTAGGAGTAGCCGCCAGACTACCGGAAGTGACGTTGGAGATCGGAGCGAAGCGCTCCCAATGCTGTATTTGTACATCTAGCACCTAGATGTGACACCTGGTGGAAGTAGAAAGTCACAACACTTTTCCTTTGCATGAGAGCACTTTTGAAGATATTGAATAGTATTGCACCTTACCGTTTGGATTTATGTATATGGACATTATGAAACACAGTATTGTATTAATTTTTATTGAAGAAAGCACAGAGCACCTTTGATTGATTTTGAAGAAATATTTATATTGAGTCAATTGGATAGTTATTCATTTTATTTGGAACACAAGCACCCAGCACTTTTTGATATATATAGAGACATATTGGAACCATTTAATTATTTATTTATATTTTGTATTATATGTAATCACGGTATAATTTTAAGTGACCCACTATTTTTCAGTTTAATAAGAACACAGTT
Source organism: Pelophylax lessonae (assembly GCF_965119305.1). Taxonomy (NCBI): domain Eukaryota; kingdom Metazoa; phylum Chordata; class Amphibia; order Anura; family Ranidae; genus Pelophylax; species Pelophylax lessonae. The sequence goes on along the minus strand of NC_138772.1, from coordinate 186,508,183 downwards.
TTATTCAAGGATTATATACAGATTCACAATAGTTTATAAGGCACTTGTATTTTACTTCTGAAGCGCGCCACAAATACAAATTATTTTTCCACACACACTCTGCCACAAGCCAGTTTCTTGCTGCCTAGTGAAGGAGTAGGACCTAGGTTTTCTGCTGGGACTTTGGTCTCAGTTTTTTTGTTCTTTTAAGGATATTTCTGTTTATTTCTCCTTACTCACTAATGCTAGCTAGTGCTAGGGGGATCCTCCTGGTGAACTACAAGTGACAGCCGACTGAGGTTTCGCACTGGATATTATAGATCCTTATGGTCTCCCAGCCTAGCCGACAAGCATGAGCAGGTTATAGTCCCGCACTAGGCCTCGCCACGACAGAGCCCCTGTGGGCAGGGACGAGCCTGCGAGTGGATGTCTTGCCCGGGATTCATCGACCTGGAATGCCCTGAGTCGCAGCGTACCCCTCGGCTGGCAGCACCTCCACTCAGGGTGGGAGGTGGTCTGCCCATAGCGGAGCCCACCAGGTCCATGGTATAGCAAGTAAACTGAGCCCCCCATGTCCCTAGTGGGGGGGATGTGGGCCCACTCCTGGGAATAATAGGACCCCGGTTTCCTAAAAGATCCCTCTGGCCTATCAGGAATCTGGCCCTGCCCTCCCTGCTCCCACATGGGGGCGTTATATTTGGTGCCTGGCACCTGAGGGGGGGTATACAGTGGTACCTTATCCTGTGGGGTCTTTTTAGGTAGATTACTGGTCTGGCCTTGTATCTGGGTCCTGACCGCATGGCAGAGTTCATGAGGGCCTTTCTTCCTGGCGACTTCAGAAGTTGCAGGGAGAGATCGGGTTGCTGCTGGAAAGCGATCTCTCTTCTCTACAGACATGCATGAGAGCCCTGAGTCTGATGGTGTCGACCTTTGAGGCGGTCCCCCTCAGTTTCATTCCAGGCCTCAGCAAAAGGAGATTCTTGTCAAGTGGAACAAGGATCTATAGTCCTTTCGACAGAATGATAAGTTTGAGCCGACTCAGGAAGTCAACGCTCTGTTGGTGGCTTCAGTGGCCTGCCCTGAGTCAGGGAAAGTCCTTTCTACCGCTGCTGTGGGTGGTGGTCATTAGGAGCCAAGTGTTGGCTTTGGCGATGTACTTCCAATGCCCGTTGGCTGCTAATAACTAATTCACACCTTTATTCAAGGGGTGTGTCATATGGCTCCTCCAAGATGATCCCCCTTGCTTCCGTGGGTTTTGACTTGGTTTTGTCTATTCTTCAAAAGCCTCTTTTTGAGAATAAAGGGACGTATCTCTGCCTTTGTTATCTCAGAAGGTTGCCTTTTTGATGGCTATTACTTCTGCTCGCAGAGTGTCTGAGTTGGCTGTGCTTTCCGGTCATTCGCCCTATTTGGTCATCCACAGAGATAAAGTGGTTCTCCGACCTAATCCGTTTTTTTCTTCCTATGGTGGTGTCTGATTTCCATTTAAATGAAGAAATTGTTTTGCCTTCACCCTGTCCTAAGCCTAAGCATCCCAAGGAAATTGCCTTGCACTCTCTGGATTTGGTTTGGGCGATCAGGGTTTACCAGTTGGCCATAGAGTCTTTTAGGAAATCAGACTCTTTTTTTGTCCTTACTGAGGGATCTCGTAAGGGTTGGTTGCATCTGCTGTGACTATATCCAGATGGAATAGGCAGACGGTTGTACAGGCTTATTCATTGAAGGGTCAGGCTCCTCCTTTCCCTGTGACAGCACATCTTACCAGGGCGCTGAGTGCCTTTTGGGCTTTTCATCATCAGGCCTCTGTTATTCAAGTGTGTAGCGTGGCGACTTGGTCACCCGGGCATACTTTTACAAAATTCTACAAGGTAGTTTTTGGGCATCTTCGGATGCATCCTTTGGCAGCAAGGTTTTGTAGGCTGCTGTTTAAAGATACTTGTTTTTTCTCTTTCGGGGGTTTATATTTGCTTTTTATGGGTAAGCTCCTGTTGTTCCTGGTTGAGCTTTGTTACCCAGTTAGCTACATTTAGCCTTTGGAAAAATGTTACCTGATTTATTTTTTTTGGTTGCGTTCTTCCCACCTCTCATGCCTACACTGCTTTGGGACGTCGCTATGGTATAAGAAGAATAAGAGCTGCGTCTGGATGATAGAGAAAACTGGATTTTTGTAAGAACTTACTGTAAAATCCTTTTCTCTGAAGTCCATTGACAGACGCAGCACCCGCTCCTCTTTTTCACTGCTTGCTACAAAACTGGCTTGTGGCAGAGTGTGTGTGGGGTTATGCCGCGAAGGACAGTGTGTAAGTGAATTTGTTCACTGCTTAGTACTACTCCTGTAGGGGGCAGCATAACCTAAGAAGACATAAGAAGCATAAGAGCTGCGTCTGTCAATGGACTTCAAAGAAAATGATTTTACGGTAACTTCTTACAAAAATCCAGTTTTTTCTTTTTTTTATATTAGCTATGGCAAATCAATTTTCAATTAAAATCCCCAAATATTAAAATTTTGCAAATTTGAGACTGTTTTAAAGACAGAGGAGAATTATGCCCTCTATCATAGGGTTTGCCAAGCATTTTCATTTGATGTGTATGTAGAAAAAGGCTTTACTGGGGAAAAAGGAAATAATACTTAAAGCCAAACTATAGACATAAAAAAGTTAACACATTTATGTATTTTTTTATTATTATTATTTTCCAAGAAATTACAAAGTAATATAATCAAACAGAAAAAAAATGACATTGGTGCATTTGTATGCAATTATCTGAATTTGAGTTTTATTTGGTATTGGCCTCTTGTTATGCCTGCACTGAAGAAGTCAAAATCAGACAGTGTTTATGTGCTTATTACAGAAGAGAGAATAAAGTAGGGAGAAGGATGGTTCTCCTTCTTTATCCAATCATAGTCAGTTGACAGGGCGCTGACTAAGGGCTTGTTTATACCACATGCAGTCAAATGCATTTTTAAATGCAGTGCAAATGCATATGGAGGGAAAAAAATTCAGTAAGCCTAGTTTACACCATTGTGGTACTTTCATGTGAGTTTAAAAAAGTATAGCATGCTGCCTTTTTCACGTGTAAACGCAATGGAAAGTACATAAATGCACCACACAGCATGTAAATGTGTTTCAGTAAAAAGAAAAAAAAAAAAGCGCACTGTAACCACAACAGAAATGCACTACAAAGCCATGTTAACACATACAGTAAATAAAACTGCACACTGAACATGGGGACTATACTGTAAATAAGCTCCAAGTTGTATTACTTAACCTCGTGCCGTCAACGGCACATATGCATCCATGGGCAGCAGAGCTGTCTGTGATGGGAGTGTGCAGTCTGTTCTAATGATTGGGAGCCTGTCCTGCTGACTTCCTATCATGTGAACACTGTGACAGCCAATCACCAGGGTCTGGTCCTTCCCCTCCTCCTGAGCGTACAGACCCTATTGAAGGGCAGCCAGGGCTGGGTGGGAAGGGGTTAAATGCAGCAGAGAAAAGTCATGTCATCATAAATGTGACTCTTCTGTCTGGCAGAATTTTGCCCCCTCAAGATTAGATTCACAGGTAAAATAGCTCTGATATGTGTATTTCAACTGTTTATTTAGCTCATTGCTTGGAGTTGAGCTTTAATTATCTGTCTTCTGATACACATGCAGTAAGGCTGCATACTTTATTGTATTCAAAAAGCTTTTATGATAAATGCATTCCTTTTTATTCTTATAGCTGTCTGCAAACTAGAATGAGATTAAATGCCCACAACAGACATTCCATTTTAGACTCTTTGGGAAAACACAATGTCCTATCTACTACACTTGAGTAAATAAGGAAAAAAAATTAAGGTAGAAAAAAAAGATAATGGAGGGCATAAGAAAAAATGTACATAATGCTCTACTTATGATGGGGTTTTCTTTTGCTTCCTACTGAAAGCTAAGCTTGGTTTTCCATTTGTAAATTTGGGAATTTTTGCCTCATCCCCCACTCCAATCATCTTTATTAGAGACAAGAAAGACTTAGGAGGTGCTTCTAGAGATCTTGTGGGAATCTCTGATTGCAGTGACTGCGTTCTGTAACGGGAGTAGTCACTTTGGAAATGAATTTGAATTTGCTCTGCAGCTGAGGGAATTTCTATTTTTTAATTAGGTTCTCCTTGCTTTTGAGAAGGAGGACTGTGCATGGCAGTAAGGGAAATAGAAATACAGCTGAACAATTACCATTTTCATTAAGAATGCATCCTTGAAACATTCTTCTCCAAAGGTTACCTCTCTTAATTTCTATTTTGAATCTTGAAAAGGTCTGCTACATGCTGTAAGCTGCTTCAACTGTTGGAATTGCACATTAAATTTCTGAACAGTAAACCCATAATTCTGGATAAAAAAAGAAGTTTGCAGAAAATCATTAGAAATTAGCAAGAAACAATAAATTAATTCACACTGCATACTTCTTATTGAAGTCACAGTACTTTGGAGCAATACAAAAAAAAAAAAAAAAACAACACTGCAACTCTCTATTCATAATTACTGGTCACTATAAACCATTATACCCAATCATTGTGGTCATTATTTCATAATGATGTCTAATCATTGCAAAAATACCTTTCTAGAGGACTGTCTCAATGTAAAGAGTTATTTTCTAGTGAGCTCACTGAAGTCCTATATTGTGGGTTTCAAGCTGTTCCTACTTTTGCAAAATGTTTTTTTTGCCTAGCAAGTCTCCTTCCCTATTTAAAGTGTTTGCATCAGCCAGTTTTCTTCCTGTAATATGACCAATATTAATGGTCTCCTTCATATCTATTGTAGAATTAGTTCAAAAAACAAATGCCGTAAAACATGGGCCACACCCCTGCATATTGTACAAAAACTGGAGACAGAAAAAGATGGAGTTTTGAGAGCCCAAATGAGGTGGTCAAATGTTCAACGCCACACAATGATAAGTTTAAAATACATATTTATTTGGTATTGCATAAAAAGCATGAAAAACATGCCTAGAAGACACACATCCATATAACAAATATATAAAAAATATATGTAAAATTAGGAGAACACAAGGTAGGTAACCGGATAGTGGGATCTCAGTCAAAAAAGGATGGATATGGTCCCTGTACAGCCAACGCGTTTCGCTTGACCTCGCTTCTTCATGGCTTAAGAGACCAGAGAACCATCTAATGTTCCCAAGTGGTGGGGACCGGTGGGCCGACAAACATTCACGGATTGCAGTTATATAGTAGACATGGACCATATATCCAAATTAAAATGACAGTCACCTTATAAGGCGTACCAGTGCATATACTATAAAGGTATCTATACGCTTCTATATGATATATGTATTAAACTCTGTTATATCATATAGATCCAAATGCACTAGCGTGTAGTTATTCAGACGCTACAATGGAGAGAGGATATATAGCTTCTTTAGTGTTAGAATGTGTACGATGGATTAGGCGGGAGATTATGAAAATAATAATCCCAGGCGCCCAGGTAATCTCATGGTCACATAGGTAGAGGGGAGTTAACAGAGAATTTTATGTTCAGTAGTCCCAAGTGTCCTTCTTATTGGGGGAAGTATATCCTATCTGTTCCTCTCCAGTCGAATATCCTGCCTGTATTGTAGAATTAGGTATCATAATCAGGGTATGCTCTTTCAGAGATACCTACAGTAGATACCCATAGAGAGAGAGACAGGTCATCGATCACTCATCCCAACCTATAATTCCCCTAATGCTAACACTAATGGACCAGCTGAAAGAGTCAGCACAGAACATATGGTGGTGTACTCCCATCAGTCTTATTTTTAAGTATTAGGCTATATCTGCAGTTATGTGAATTCTATTGGAAAGCTGACCATCCTTTAATTAGTGGGAATAGTGTTTTTCTGCTTTGTCTCATATCCACTTTCCACATGTTTGCATGCTTGCTTTTCTATTTTTTTTATATTCTATTAAATGCACATATTGTAGATTGTCCACTAGAGGGAGTTCTCAATGATGTAGTGCAATTCATCTATTTAAACAACTGGTGATATGTCAGTCACTTTGGAAAAGCATTGGTTTATTGAATTGACTGCTGCATAGATGTTCGTTGTAAGAAAGACCAGTAAAGCATAATTTTGTGTAGTACTGCAAAGCGGAATCCAAACGTGAATATGTAATACATAAATAGGGATGTCCCTACATTTAGAATATTATGCGTATTAAAGCGGTAGTATCCCGCTTTTTGACACTTTTACCTACAGGTAAGCCTTATTATAGGTACAAATAATACCTCCTAAACCGGCATGGTTTAGGAGATATTTACAGTGCATGCAGCCGCTCGCGCGAGCGGCGCACACGCTCTGAAGGTCTGGGGAGACCTTCAATTTATTTGCCGGGAGCTTGCCGGAAAATCACTCCCGCGCGCATGCGCGGGAGTGACGTCATCGCGGCTCCGGCCAATCATCGTGCCGGAGCCGTCTCTTCCGGCCAATCACCGCGCCGGAGCCGCCGAACCCGGAAGAGACGGCGAGGGATCATGGCAGCGCTCGCAGCGATGTCCGGGGGTCCGTGTCGGGGCTTCGTTCTAAGGTAAGTTACACATAATGGGCTAGTATGCGATGCATACTAGCTCATTATGCCTTTGTCTTGCAGGTTTTTTTTTAGGGTTTACAACCGCTTTAATACAATTATTTTATCAAGCTGAACTTCTATAAATTTTTATCTGAAAATTTGGAATGATTGTATATATATTAAAAGTAAATCACTTTAGAAAACTAGCCAGATTGGGATGTTACATTATTTACTATTTAAAGTTGTCTCTAATGTGAAGACAAAGTGATTTTATGCGAATTTATGATTTTATTCAAGTGATATAGACTTGAATAGTGATTTTATATATATATATATATATATATATATATATATATATATATATATATATATATATATGCATATATACTGTATATTTAAATAATATATACCGGTGTGTGTGTGTGTGTATATATATATATATATATATATATATGTATATATACATATATACTGTATGTTGGTATTAATGGCACATTTTTTAGGTATAATTTCACCCTTGAACTTATGAAACATGGGGCAATGGGGCATACGTTTTGTCTGGTTTCTACCTTAATATGGTGGATGGGTTTTCAGGGATCAGTAGGATAGCTCCTGATGCAAATAACACATAAATGTCAAAAATGTGAACCACTTGTGCAGCTAGACAGTGCTCATTCATCCTCTCCCTGTGAACCCTCATTTAGCAGATGTGGTTAGCAATGTTGGTCTCCAACAAAATATCCTCATATTTGGTGAGTTCTGGGGGTGAGGTAATGGTGGAAAATCAGAAAGAAAACTTGCTCCTGATGCATGAACTCTGCATCACTTACTCCTGATCCCTGAACAATGTGTCGCTTACTGCTGACAACGTAATTCTGTATAACTTACGCTTGGCCCTTGAACTCTGCATCACTTACTCCTTGCCCTTGAACTCTGCATCACTTACTACTGACAACTGAACCCTGCATGATTTACTCTAGACCCCTGAATTCTGCGCCACTTACTCCTCAACACTGAACTCTGCATCACTTATTCCTGACCCTTAAACTCTGCATCACTTGCTCCTGATGCATGAACTCTGCATCATTTACTCCTGATCCCTGAACTCTGTGTCGCTTACAGCTGACAACTTAATTATGCATAACTTACTCCTGATCCCTGAACTATGTGTCACTTACTCCTGACCCCTGAACTCTGCATCCATTACTACTGATAACTTAACTGTGAATCAGCAACTCCTGACCCCTGAACTTTGCATCAATTACTACTGACTCCTGGACTCTGAATCACTTACTCCTAAACCCCTGAACTCTGCATCACTTACTCCTGACCTCTGAATTTTATATCACTTACTCCTGTCCCCTAAACTCTGCATCACTTACTCCTGACCCCTGCATTTTATATCACTTACTCCTGTCCCCTAAACTCTGCATCACTTATCACTGACAACTTAACTCTGCATCACTTACTCCTGACCCCTGAATTCTATCATCTATTTCTGAAACTGTCATCTATTTCTGAAACTTTGCATCACTTACTTACTACTAAACCCCTGCACTCTGCGTCCCTTTAAGACATGCCCAATATTCAGCGCAGTGCAGACTACACCCAAATGTTGCAGTGGTGTGATGTGTGTGCTACTGATGAAAGATTGAGTTAACATAATTTGTGTTACACACAGATATCACAAAAATGTTTAAAAAACTATCTGAGTTCAAATAAAACAGCACACGCACTGCATATATATCTCTGTCAATCATGTTTGTAATTGAGGGAGGAAGCTATGCATGCCACAAGATTTGGAGCAGAACAGATGTGGTTTCGCTGATGATGAGATCTTCTTGTTAGTCTGCAAGTCATTAAAATATCTTCACATTAGGATAATTGAGTACAATAAAATGATATGCCATCATTCTCACTAAGATGGAAAGCTGGAATCCTGTTGACTGCAATAGCTTAATGATTTATGCCCTCATATACAAGTCTTGTTTATTAGTTGAGAACACTTTTGAAGCATAAAAGACTGCTACCTGAAAATGAATTATACAAATGTAGCTAGCTGCCTGCACAACTGGAAATACTTTATAGAGAGATACTTGAAGGCTAGTTAACTAAACATTCACTACAGCTTCTATGATTAGCATATATTTTATTGATGACTACCTGGCCCACCACACTCTTAAGTGAGAGTACTTGGTAAATAGCTAGAATGCTACGACGGGATGTACAAATTTCCTAACGATTTCTTTTTCCAAATAATATTGGAATGGCATGTTATGTACCAATTGACAGAATAAATGCATTTAATTACAGATAGATGCACTTTATAAGCCTTCAAACTGTAAGAAAAAGCTAATTCCAAAGTTGGACACAGTGGTAACACAGGTTTAAAATGTTTTTTTTTTTTAATAAGTATAAGTTGCGTTAATAATGAATGTTTATAAAAATCAAAAAGCAGTCCATATGTAAAGTAATAAGGGATCCTTGATGGGATAAACACCACTCTCTGTCACCATAGGTAGGCTCAGATAACACCGCCACCACCACCAAAGGCTAAAATGGTCTCTTACCAGCTCACATTGACCCCGTTTCTGGAGGTCAATCACGCTTGTGGCTTAATACCCAGCCGGGGCCTTTATGAGATCCTGGGTTCTCTTAAATCTCCACACACCGATAACTAAACAGTAACACCATAGATTTACCCAGAAATATAAATAGCTCTACATAGTGTAAGATCATTAAACACATTTATTCAAATATAAAATGTTGCACTTACATAGTGAATAGTAAACAACCGCCTTTAAATCAAACATGCCAGCCAGCATGCAAATGCAGCCCGTCCTTCCGGGATCACACTTGTGGTGACGTCAGCACGCCGCTCACTGACGTCACCGCGAGTGCCATCCCGGAAGGATCGCATGTTTGCATACTGGCCGGCGTGTTTGAATGGGAATTGACATGTAACATCTGTTACTACATGTTCTGCCAAATACATTACCAGTTAATAAATACCAAGTGTACTTGTTCATAATCGTTAATCATTAATGTACTACAATTAAATTGAAAGTCTTGAAGTAATCAGGTTACTGCTTTGGCCTACTGCCTCATCCTTACTCTAGGTTCCTTGGTTCCAATGTCCATTGCTGAATTCATGAAGAACTAAGTGAAGCTGCCAACAATACCAAAGGTTAAACCTGATGATCCCATTGAATGAAACAACTTTCCTAGGTGTTCTAACATCTAATTCCCATCCCCATTTCCAAGGAACACTGACACAACAAATTATGCATAAAGAAAACTTGTCAATATACTAATATGGAAACAGCAATTGCTAACTAGTTTTCAAGGCTGCAATCTCCAGGGCTGTCACTTTCATCCATGCTTAAACACCTAATAGATTACTGACCTGGAACAAGTTTGCAAGTTGGAAATCCAAAGTTTACTGACTGCGTCCTTATTCAGGTCAGTAACGTAACACATTAAAAAAATATTGAAAACAGCCCTGGAGCCTGCAAGGCTAAAAATAAGAAAACAACTGTTTTTTTTTGTACAGACAGGTCAGCATCTACTGCTCATAATTACATTTCTTAAAGGTGACTAGAATGAGTTGCAAATGTCTTGTTATGACACTGTTAGTCTTGCGAATTGTCATATTATCTATTACTGGTTTACATATACTCCTATTTATTTGTAAGTTTAAAATATTAGGCTGCAGTGGCCAATAAATCCAGAAATATTTGGTAACATTACTTCAAGGCTTTAAGTGAATGCCATATTTTCATCTGCAGCACTCCTTTCCCTTAATCAATGTACCTTACTGTTTACAATATTGCTTTGCAGCCAGCATTCATGATCTATCAGGCTCTAAGTACCTGTCCCAATAAGTAACAGTTATTATGAACTGTAGCATGGCATTGCAGTTAGATTGGCAGCCATTCTACCAATTTTGTAGCCATGATGATTCAGGACTCAGGAGGTAAACCTTTTCAGTAACATTAGCTCCTATTCATGTCTCCTTTTACTAACCTAAGGCTAAAACAAATATGAATGCCTAAGCACAATTTTGCAATTTTGACATTGTTTAGTAAAACTGTACATATCATAACAGCTACTTTGTACATCCAGGTAGATTATACAGAAAAAAAAAAAAAAAAAGATTATACAGTACCATGTTTTTTTGTTTTTTTTCATGACAAATTGGGCTTTCATTTGGTGATAAGGGGTAATAGATATCTCCTGATTTCTTTTTTTTTTGTATTATTATTATCATCATAGAAAAACTGGCCCAAAACAGTAAAAAAAAAAAACACTTTTGCATTTTCTTTGAATTTAGCTGTATATTTATTGTTACTACTAAAACCTACCACCAAAGAACAACCCAAATACATTTTCCAGCTCTGGATGATTGCAATGATGTGTACGTTAGTTGTTGTATGTACCCGTAATATCGCCCAAAAACAACAGCGCGCATTTTGCTTTTTTTTTTATCCAACCTAAAACACACTGACACTGACAGAAAAGACATTGACACTAATTCAAAAAATGTTTTTTTTTTTTTTTAAAGCCTGCCCAAAATATACTGACCATGACCTTTGACCCTGGCCTTTGACCCTCACTTGACCCAAACCCTAACCCTGACACTGACCTAGATCAAACCTTGATCTAGCTATTTTTTATTTTATTTATTATTATTATTTTTTTCTACACACACTTTTTTTGAGAGAGAGAGACCAAGACCGAGACCTGTGGAAACTTGCTACTTACTTACTTCTCCCATATCTTATTTTGGACCACAGAACTATTAGTCTTAATGTTGTGGAAATTACAGCATAGACACAGATTTGGTAATTTAGCAAAAGACTACTCAGCAGGGCTGACACCATTCTGTGTGTTGTCAGCCCACAACAAGAAATTAGAGTCTCAGGGGAAAATTTGCATTTTTTTGTAGAGATGAATGGCCTGTGGTTTTTTTTTCACTCTTTAGTACTTTGGTGTTTTTTTTAATAAAAAAAATGCTGTATAAATGTCAAAAGCATTTGCAGAGCAGTCATAAAAAGTCCTCTGTCATGTGTCCAATATGTTTGTTCCTTATGATTTTAAGCTCCATCTAGTGGCCATTATGCAGGATATTTTCTGATTGACGTATTTCAATAAATTACTGCATTATGGCCACTAGATGGAGCTGACAATAATAAGAAAGAAACACTCTTAGATTGTAAGCTTTAACAAGCAGGGCCCTCTGCTCCCCTGATTCCTATTGTAATAAAGTGTATTGTGTTTGTGCTGTCTACCCTCAAGTTGTAAAGCGCTGTGTAAACTGTCGAAGGCTATATAAATCCTATATATTAATAATAATAACATTAGACATATTTATTACAGGGATTATAAATGATGCCTGTGCTAAGGCTTGTGACATTTGTACAGCAACTTGTTTTAAAGATAGACCCCTTAAAGTGTTTTGTAGAGCCATATCTCCTCCAATATCATTTGACTGCATAACAAATAAACAACATTGCCCATTGCAAAGATTCCTTCACATAGGCTGCATTTAAAATTGAAAGTTTTTCTAAATTATTTTGATAAATAAAGATGTTAATGCATGTACCAAGGTCCCTTTACTGGATTTGCTCTTTATTCATGTATTCCGCACTCTAAAGGCATTTTTTTTTTTTACATGTTGTAAATCTATAACACATCTGAAATACTGTATGCTAAATAAAAGCAGAATATTTTAGGCTAAAATCGCTCATTAAAACCAACAGGTAGAGAGAGAGAATAATTACAGTATATTGTATTGGGTGATACTAGATATGCAGTAATGATGAGTTTAGTTCTGCAGTTATCATTGCTACACTTTTTACAGTCTTTTTTATATTTTTCCTTAACACATGTTAGATAACAACCAAATACCGAAGACCTAGACAATCATAAAAATCCTAAAGCATGGGCTTTTGTGTTGCTGCATACATAAAGCACCCATATCAGCTTGTTTAAAGGTATTTCATTTTTGGGGTGAGATAATGTCAGCGCAGCAAGAATTTGCAGTCATTTGGTTTTATATAGAAGCTATATATTTCTTCCTATTTTGCCAAGATGTCTTTATTAATTCACAGTGTATAGATTCATAATTCTTCTGGCATAGATCCTGGACAGTGGGACATATTTTTTTTAGGCTTCAGTGGAGCCAGATTTTTTTTTTTTTTTTTTTTTTATGGGCTGAATATGTAATAGGTGCCATTGTTTTATTATGTTATTTGTTCCATGGTATAATCAGATAAGCAGATCATGTTTAGAGTGGCAGTTAGAGATTGGTTATGCTTTCTATTTCTTTATCTTTTATTTTTATTTTTTTTATTCTAAAGAAGTACAGTATGAAAAGGTAACTATGTGAACTTAGTAGACATCTAGACTGAATTTTTTTCAATAATCATAACAATTTAAAAATCCTCCTCTGTAATGCATTAGAATGTGCTTAGCCTTGTACTTCAATTGTGTGCATTGTCTGCATTAAGGCACAGAAACATTTTTTTTTTGCATTGTTAACCTCACAATGGAAAGGTAGGGTGATCACGCAAACACTTACTATTGCTCTACAGGTCACCTATTATTTTATTTATTTTTTTACCTGAATTTCCAGACAAGCAGCTGAATACAGAGTTACAATAAATTAGAATTCAAACAGCATTGCTATATTCTTGGCCTACACTGCAACCAGGACCAGATTTATACCCCCTGACCCCGATCAGGCTAGCTATCTTGTGCTTTTTCCTTTTACCCCATTCAAGTGGTTGGCCGTATGATTGTGTTGTATTGTAATATATTATATTATATTATATTTTATTATATTTTTTCACTTTTGTCAGTAGAGCTAGATCTAAAAATTAAATATTAGGAGTAAACTGTCTCCCTAGTCTTCTGGCAGTTCCTTTCTAGTTGTATAGAGCCAGAGTGGGTGAACTGTAGAAAAAAAATGCAGCTGAGCTTAGCTGTCAACTAGCACTGACCTAGTATTATCTCTGTCCACTACTCTGTATAGAGAATTCGAGGAGACTGACATCAAATAAATTCCAGTGCATTTTAAATGAACTTGTTATGCTTATTGAATGTGTAAAAGCAAATTAGTAATATTTGCCTGGAGTTCAGTTTTAATAGATGATGTACCTGTTTCTTCTGGAACAATTTTTCTGATCCAATCTTGCTCATTTTAAAATTAAGGGACAGTGAGTTTTTTTACATTTTTTTTTATCATATATCTGTTTTACATGTTTTTATCATATATATTATATATATGTATATATATATATATATATATATATATATATATATATATATATATATATATATATATATATATATATATATATATATATATATATATATATATATAACAAAAAAAATAAAAAATAAATAATAAAATTATATAGAATATACAATTGTGACACAAGTCATATTGTAATTTAATGGTATTAAAAATGACCTTTGCTTTTCAATCTGAAGCTCTGTATTTTTTTGTAAAATGCAATGCAATATGGCTACCTGGAGGTGTTCTGTACACAGATGATGTACAGAACACCCCCCCCTTCCCCAGAAACATACTTTCCTGCTTGTGTGATTAGCTCACTGATTTTCCCAGATGTCTGCTCAAAGATTCAAGTTAGATATTTGGCATCTCCTGCAACAAAAATGTAATTTTTGGTGAGAAACTCCCAATAGGAAATCATGTCTAAAGAAATGCAAACTCAGCACCTTTCCTCATTAGAGCCCTGCAGGTGCAGCAGCCTGGTAATAGTTATGAAACCACTCCCATTAGACTTACTGAGCACATGGACACAGAGAAACAAACAGGAATTTCTTCAGTATAACAAAAGGTAGGAATCTGCAACAACGTTTTTTTTTTTTTTTTTAAATCCTTGCAATGTACATAGATTACCCAGAGGGGAATGTTTTTTTCAAAAAAAAAAAGTGGAGTTACGCTTTCATGCTAATAGATAGAGAAGTTGTTTCTGGACAAGATTTACCTACATTACTACAATTCTGAAATGTACCTATTGGGCAAGGGTGGTTTTTCTACTTCTAAAAAGTTTTAGTGACCATCCTGAGAGCATATAAATACATATAACTAAATTTGTTTAGTCCCCCCCTCTTGGAATGCTGCAGCTAGGGTATTTTAGCATAGTATCTCTAGGGGAATATGCAGTGTTTAGTTCATGGCATTTTTTTTTTAACCATCTGAACTCGACTTTATTATAATTAATGACTCAATGCACATGGCCGCTTTTCGATTCATATTCTAGAGCAACATTCAGATTTGTAAAAAAAATCCCAAATTCTGCTTCAATATTTTTTGCACTGTACGCATATAAACATTTGTGCTAATGTATACATGCATGCGGTGTACTGAATAAATGCATTCTAATGAAGCTGACTGCCTCCTAGCAACAAAGGATGCTAGGCAGCAAGAGCTAGGAGGCAGATGACCTGATCTCTCCAGTGAACATATATCATATTTACTTGTTTTAATTTTTTTTTAACATTACTTCAGGTACTTCCTGGTTTCTGGCCTAGGAAAATTATGTCATACATCCCAGGAGTCTTCAGGAGAGGGGGAGGGGTTTTCACAACCAAGCAAACCCTCTTGCCTGTATGCCTGAGCTAAAGGCAGATGGATTGCAGGAAGTACATGCTACATGAATAATCTGTCCTTACTCAAGGTGGCCCTGGGCAGAAATGCTAGGAGGTGTTTTTCAAAGAGATTTCTGAGCAAAATAAAGCCCGGAAACATAGATGAATGGGAGAGTTTACTTTGAATAATAAAAATGACTTAAATAGCATTCAGTTTTTACTTTTGGTTTGTAGTGGTTAGATGCAGTGTAGTTCCACTTTAAGTTATTGTAGGCAGCTGTCATGGCCTAAAGAAATAGAGAAATACCCAAAATGGAGAACATATGATGCTACCCTGAGTTTTGACTGTGAGTGCTGTCGCATGTTGGGAGAAGGAGCTTGCATAAACTATGTTAGATGCCTACTGAAACACAGGACTTTGGTGTATTCTGGCAGTAGAGAAAGGAGATTATTACAAAGTCTAGTGTTTTTTATTGAAAAATCACATAAGATTCCAACAATGTAGAGCCTCGCAGGAACCATTTATCAGCCATTTGCCTATATGGCAAATGTACAGGTTCACTTTAAGTGAATCTTTGCGTTGCCCATGCACGGGAATGAAATAGGTTCATTTTAATGCAGGTATTCCTTGACATATATCCTCCAATCCATATACTTTTCTCATTGCATCTCAATTCAGTATTGAAAATAGCCATGTGTCAGCTAAAAGTCACTCAGGCAGTGGTGTGCCACCAATGAGGCAAAGTGAACACTCAATGGGGAGGCAGCACTGAGACCATAATTTCTATACCGTACACTTTGTCCTAACTTTAGCTTAGTAGCATTGTCTTGTATATACAGGGCAGCATTACTGAGCTGTTGCTAGGATATTGGCAGCTGGGCCACATAGTATCATTCATTTTTATGGTGCACTGCTCAGCTGCAACATAACGATCCATAATGCTGTACAGTCCAGTCACCTGTGTCCTATCAGCCAGCTGGGCTGCACAGCATCATTAGCTGTTATGGTGTACCACTGGCCTTCGACATAGCAACTGCAGCCCAGCCACTGGCATCCTAGCAACCCATGACCCACAACTGCAGAGTGCCAGTGGTTGCTAGGACACTGACTGACTTTTCTTCACTTCAGCTCACAGCACAGGATTACTGAGCTGGTTGCTAGGATACAGGCAGCTGGGTCATGCAGTATCACTGGCTGTTGCACCACTTGGCCTGCAACATAACAACCAATAAAGCTGTACAGCCCAGCTGCCTGTGTCCTAGCAACCAGCTTGGCTGCACAGCATTATTGGTTGCTATGGTGCACCACCAGCCTGCAACATAACAACTGATGATGCTGTATGACCCAGTCGCCAGCATCCTAGCAACCAATGACCCACAACAACACAGCGTCATTGGTTGCTAGGACACTGGCAATTGCAAAAAAGCAGCATTGGTTGCTCTGCCAGCAATCTAGCTACCAAAGGGGAGGTGACAAAAATGGGGAGGCTACAATAATGGCTTCCTCAGGAGGCAGATATCCTAGTACATTCCTTTACTGGGGTCATAGTTTACACAGGGATATGGCCTCCGCTGTGACTGTGCTGATTGGTCCAGCACTATAACATGGGTAAGTCATGCACTGATTGAAGCGATGGGACCAAAAATAAAAGGTAAGTATATTCTACTGTAAAAAGGAGGATTAAAACCAACCTATTTTTTTTTTGCCGTGTTTAGTTTAAAACGAAGCAAAACAAGCAAAACAACAACAACAACAAAAAAAAGTGACTAGTACTGACCACTGTTCATGTTTTCACAATTTCAAGAACTGTTATGAGATTTTATTATAAAATGATCAGCTACATAAAAATAGAAGAAAAAAACAAGACATAAAGACTGAAAAAGACATTGCAGTTACTGATGATATTATTGTTCTGAGCTACAGATATGCAATCATCTCATTCAACATAAAAGAGAGTATAAACTAAAGGACATAAATATTATGTAAATAGGCAACAAATTCTCTGCTGAATACCAGTGTAGTGAAGGATGTTACTTTTTTTGTTGCTTTTTGTAGTTGATTCGGAAGCTTTAATTGTAGATCACAGAAAAAAAATGTTGCAAAGGCTTTCTTACATCTTACATACAGCACCTTTGTTTACTTTTTATCTTTTCTGTGTCATTCCTTTGAAGAAATAATACCAGCAAAACTCTGCGCTGAATTGTTTTCTAAATGGTAGTTTATACCATTTTATTCATGGTTATTATTATTGCCGGTGACAAGGTCAATTTGACAACAGTTTCTACATTTCCGAGATTGCTGTCTTTCCTTGAAAACAAGCAAGTGAGGCAGGGGACAGGATAAAATAATGGTCCTTACTGTTACTATTACATTTACGTAACACCATCATATTCCATGGAGCTGTACAAATTAAAGCTGAACTACAGGCAGATATAAAAGATGTGCATTATTGCAGCTCTGTGTTCACTAATAAACCATTGGATGCATTAATACCTGAATTTGGATTGATGTAAGCAGCTTGTCACCTACTGTATATCAGCGCTCATACTGGATTAGGGAATGGACAGGACTGGGAGCTGCTTGAAAATAAACATGCACACAAGGAATATTGCGAGAGGAGGAAAGAGGAGGGCGAGCAGAGGGATTCACTCAACAGTCTACTGCTACTTCTTTTAAATCTAGTCAACAGGGAGGTGTCAACTGTACATCTAAACCCAACAACTGAAAAATCATAGCTTACCAAATCTTAGATGTGGTGGCTGCATTTGTTTTCTTTTTTAGACTTTTTATCTTTATTTTTTTGCCTCGTGATCTGGCTAGAAAGTCTGTTAGTTTTTTAATTTGCTTTAACCACTTCCAGCCCAGGCCAATTGTGGCATTCCTTTCCTACATGTAGCAATCATCATTTTTTTTACTGGATTGCCAGTATCTACAGTATGTCCAAAATAGGTACTTAAACAAGCCCATCCTAACATCCCCCAATGCAAGGGGTGATATTAAATAAATGCACCTCCTTTCTTAAACAAATAATCAAATGCCTGCAATTTGTTTATCAGAAGCAAGATTCCCTTCTGTTTTGTTTTTTTTCTGCAAAAAGATGTGCTTTTAATTTTTTATTTATTGATTTGTTTTTAGAAAGGTGAGCTTAGTGTCCATTCACACTAGTACGACTTGTCAGGCGACTTGGTCAGCGGTCCATTGACTGGTACAGGAACCATTCTAATAGGAGCAACACAAGTCGCTCCGACTTAGAAAAAGGGTCCTGTACTACTTCGGGGCGACCTGGAGCGACTTGCATAGACATTCATTTTATGAAGTCCGTGCAAGTCGTGCCGAAGTCGCGGTGCACGCGACTTCACAGGCCGCCCCCGAAGTCGTGCCGCTGCAGTGTGAACTGGCACTTAGCCTTTAATATAATAATACTGTATACATATTGATTAGTAATAACCAGTACCTGCATTCATAAATAAAACCTGTCATTCTCTTCACCAGGAGAGACCTCATTTCAAGCAAATAGACCAATAAAAAGTATTTTCACAGTTTCCCAGTAATAAACTATAGTGACTTATAGTAGATTCCGTTCACACCATGGCGTTCCGGATTGCGGGCAAAATCGCCGCAAAATGTGGGATGCGCTTTTAATCCCTGTTACTTTATGGCACCCCAATTGCGGTGCGATTTTGTCACGATTGTCGTCCAATGAATTACGGTAAAATCATGCAAACAAAAATCCCAGGATGCCTGTCACCAAAAAGAACTTTTGCAACTTCTTTTGTAGAAAGTAGCGATTGGGGTGTCATTGAAAGTAACGGGGATCGCAACCGTGTCTCGCGTTTTACAGCGATTCAGAATCGCTGGCAGAATCGCGACAATGCTGCCCACATTCCAGAATGCCATGGTGTGAACGGAGCCTTATTCTATTTAAAATGTAGCTGAGCATTACTATATCAAAATGTTAAGACTTCATTTACACTTACCTTCAGCATATTACTTTATTTAAACACATTAAAACTGATCTGGGAACTGTATAGACAAAGTTTATATTTCCCGGACCACATTTTCTTGAGTATAATTGTTCCTACATTTACTTGTATTTAGGCACTTTTAGAGAAACGAATCTGCCTCTGAATGCACAGATCTCTATTTTCTAAAAACACAAGTAACCTGAGTGCTCCTAAACGCAGGTAAATGCACATGTTGATTTGTTAACCCCAGATAGACTGTTCAGTTTGCTCTGCTAACTTCCATCAATCAATCATGAGCAAAAAAAGTGCAATTTAAACAGCTGTTTAAATTGCAAAGGAATACCCAAAAGTGATTGGGTATTTTTGGGTATTCCTTTGCAATTTAAACAGCTGTTTTGCCTTTCAACCCCACGGTGTGAAATATCCCATTCAATATCATTACATGAATTAAATGCAATTAGAAATGTCCCATAAACACATTCAATGTATATAAACACTGCCAGTGTAAATGAGACCTTGGTTGGGTGAATGGAAAGAAGGTCATATAAATAAACCACTTTCATCCCCAAAACTAGGCTCCCTCACTATACAAAATCTTCTGGTCACCCATACCTTGGTGACGTGGGGAAAAGTAATTCTGAGTCTCTTGTTTTTTGGACCTGAAGGATTTTCATCCTTACTCCTTGAAGTTCCTTATCTGTGTTAGTATACACACCCTGATCATTCAACAAGAAAACAGAATCTTTGAAAGGGCTAAATTTTTTATAAGATCAATTAGAAAACTTCATATTCAGGCTAATGGACCTTTTAGCTACTTTACAAGCCTGCATGAATAAATCATTGACATGTCACAATATACAGCAGTCATATACTTTTTCAAAAACTGCACCATTTACCATTGAAAAGCAGTCCATTAGCTCCAATAAAGTGATTTTTTCTAGTTTACTGTAGGCAGGGGTAAGCATTTTCATAAGCTTGCCATACACTAATCAAATGTTGTCTGGTTTCTAAAGAACTGGCTGAAACTCGAGCAATGGGGGGGGGGGGGGGCTCTGTTGTCTCCCTACTACCCAAAATCATTCAATCCGAAAATCGAATGAGTTGGGCGGATAATTCTTGGTCAAACAGTGACTGCAACCAGTCAGCTCCAGTCACTGTTTGGTAGAGGAGTTTTCTGATAGCCGCCTGAGCTGTCAGAATACAATAGCCTCAGTAGAAGATTTGTCTATCCATGCTGCTTATCAGGGATGGAGGAATCAGTTTTTTGTTCAGCTTGCAGGTTTTTTAGTGTATGGCCAGCTTTCGACTCTGCCCCTTGATCAGACTGCAATTTTGGAGAGGCTCAAGCAAGCGTTTGATCTGTGTAAAAATGTTCTGAACACAGCTAAAAGCTGTGAGGACACCAGAATTACCATAATTGTGTCATTTCTAAAGCCGGCCAAAAACAGTTTGATAGTTCTCTGGTGAACTGGCCTAGATTCAAACCATATATAGGCAGACTGAATGTACCCAAATTGGTCGACTGATCAACTTGGGTAAAACCAGCCTGTAGGATATTACATGCGGTTATGCTAGTGGCCATAATACAGCATCTTCTAGCAGTAATAACTGTGTTCTCCAGGTGGGGATGGCTTCCTCTACCAGGGAAACACAATGGCTCGACGGGAGGAATTCCTCCATCAACACTAACTGTGTTGATGAGGGAATCAAGTGCTCCATCAATGGCCAGTGTAAATATCACAGTCTAGGAAGTGTATAATAAACTTGGAAAATGTCTGAACAAAGATCAAGCTATTCTGATAATGGGAAGCAAAGAGAGCATTGTTTGGAAGTTCTTTTCAGAACACATCACTGTCGCAGGTGTCGTTTAAGTGAGAACTGACAGAGGACATTATGGCTGGAGCCCTGCACATGATTTCTGCTTAGTGAGAATGACCAATTTGTAGATTCCAACCTGGAGCTTGCACTTCAATATAGGGACTCCTTCTTGGAATCCAGTGTGATCAGTCATTTGTCCTTTGTGAAACCAGAAATATAGGATAATTTTTTGGTTTGTTTTTTAGTGTCCTTTGGGTGTAAACTTGGTATGGGTTTTTGGAAATGATGGTCCATACTTTGTCTTCCAGTAGATATATGCATCATTTGTTTTTAATTGTTTAAGTTTAACGGCATAGATCTTATCCATATTTTCTCCTGATGAAGATGTATGATCATTTGAAATGGGTTGAGCTGGGATGTGGCATAAAGTCCTCTACCATGCCACAACATTGTCACAACATTGGATATGGTGTTATATGTGTTCTAAATACTTGTATAATAAACTTTGTATTTGATATATTTTTTTCTCTGTAAGTCTTTAAGCCCCTTAACCACTTAAGCCCCGGAAGATTTTACCCCCTTCCTGACCAGGGTTTTTTTTTGCGATTTTTTACTGCGTGGCTTTAATGGACAATTGCGCGGTCGTGCGACGCTGTACCTAAACTAATTTCACGTCCTTTTTTTCCCACAAACAGAGCTTTCTTTTGGTGGTATTTGATCACCTGTGCGATTTTTTGATCATGCGCTATAAACAAAAAAAGAGCGTAATTTTTGCAAAAATAACAATATTTTTCACTTTTTTTTATATGAAATTCCCCCCCCCCAAAAATGTAAAAATCAAATTTTTTTAACATTTTCGGCCAAATTGTTTTATGCTACATATGTTTGGTAAAAAAAATCACAAAAAGCGTATTTTGATTGGTTTGCGCAAAAGTTATCGCGTTTACTAACAAAGGGAAAGATTTTTGTAATTTTTGGTGTTTTTTTTTAACGAGTAATGGCAGCGATCTGCGATTTTTTTTTTGCGGTACTGCGACATTGCGGCAGACAGATCGGACCCTTGACTGACATTTTTGACACTTTTGGTTGTACCAGTGACATTACTGCAGTAATCAGTGCTATATATATGCACTGTTATTGCAAAAATTACACTGGCAGGGAAGGGGTTAACTGTATTGGACGGGGAGGGGTTAAGTGTGTCCTAGGGGCATGATTCTAACTGTAGTGGGACAATGCTATTGGTGTAAAAACAAAGATCAACGGTTCTACATAGTAGAACCGTCTGATCTCCATTTTTACACAGGGGAGAATGACAGGTGGCTTGTTTACATAAGCCGCTCTGCCTTTCTCCCGCTGTACCGACGATCGACGAGTGACCGGAGGACATCGGGTCCACCGGTCACACGCCCACACTCCTCCCCGAACGAGCCGAGGCGGGTGCGCGCCTCAGCGGGTGCGCGCTCGCCCGCCTCAGCGGGTGCGCGCTCGCCCGCCTCAGCGGGTGCGCGTTTGCCCGCCTCAGCGGGTGCGCGCTCGCCCGCTATTGGCTCTAATAGCAGTGACAGGCGAGCGACGTAGACCTACATCACTCTGCCTGGCCGGGGCTGACTGCCGCAGTAAATATACTGTGCGCAGTCGGCAACCGGTTAAAGTCCTTTGCTACAAAATATTGGGGATTTGGGGTATACAAGGAGTAGCTTATTCCCATTAACCCTCTGCCTCAAGGTCTTCTAGCAATAGCTTATGCAGGACACACTAGCTCCACCCACTATACCCATCCAGAGGAGGGACCTCAATAAAAGTGGTACTAACCCCTGCTTACATGCGAGTGTCAAGATGATTGTGTTCAATCAGCATATAGTTGGATCTCCAGGACAGACTAAAGCTGGTAATACCATACACTGATCAAACTTCGGTCAGCTCAGCAGGGACTGGCTGAATTTCGATCAGTGTGTGTCCATCTGCACTCAACAGAAGGGACATGTTGGAAAATGTTTCATTGATCAGCTGCAGCCTCCAATCAATGTAAATTTTCTCCTTATCAGTGGCTACAGCCAAACAGCTGATCTTTCCAGATCAGTGTATTCTGACAGCTGTGGGTCCTGCTGTCAGAATACAATGTCCCATCTGGAGGGGTTCCTCCAACCACCTCATTTGTGTGGATGGCTGAATTTGTGCAATTGAGTTCCTGTTTGACAGAAGTTGCTCATTTGTTCCACTTCTGTCAAAGGGGGCGTATTATAAAATGTTTCCATCAATCAGTGGCTGCAGCCAATGAGCTGCTCAGTATATTCTGACAGCTGTGGGTCCTGCTTTCAGAATACTTTATCTTGCCATGGGGCATTCCTCCATCCACCTTGTTTTGTGTGGATAAAGATATCTGTTATTTTTTCTAAAAACGAACAGTGTATGGCAAGCTTTAAAGTGTAACTCCACTTTTGTTGAGAAAAAAACCTTCCTCTCTGGGTGATCCTATGTACATTACAAGGATTTTAACAAACCTTGTTGCAGATTCCTACCTTTTGTTATTCTGAAGAAATCATTGTTTGTTCCTCTGTGCCTCTGTGCTGAGTGGGTCAAATGGGAGTGGTTTCCTAATTATCTATCAGCTGTGGCAGCTGCATGGGTCTAATGAGGGAAGCTGCTGGGCCTGCTTCCCTTTAGACGTGCTCCTATTGGGAGTATCTCACCAAAAATGACATTTTTGTTGCAGGGGAATCCAGAAATCTGTCTTGTATCTTATACAGACTTCTGGGAAAATTGGTGAGCCAATCACACAAGCAGGAAATTATGTTTCTGGGGTGTGGTCAGTATACATTCTGTGTACAGAACACCTCCAGGTAGCCATATTGCATTGCATTTTCAGAAAATTACAACTGCTGCAGATTGAAAAGGAAAGGTCATTTTTTAATAACAGTTAATTATAATATGATTTGTCTCAATTGCACACGCTTTATTGTTTTTTCTTTATTTGCTATTTCCCCCCCCCCCCACAAAAGTGAAGTTATCCTTTAAGCAGAATTTAAATGAATATACATCAAGAAGTTATTATTAAGTAGGTTATATTTGCCACCAGTTCTACAACCACTGCCACAAGAAATAGAAGCTTTTTGTTTATATATAGCAGGAATTTTACTTTGAAAGTACTTTATATCTATCTTTATTATGCGTTTTATACTAAATGTAAATAGCCCCTGCTCTTTTATGTCCTTTGAAATAGCATACCTTTAAAGTTTGTCTTTGCTTTTTAATGCCGTAGCAAGACACCAAGAAGGAAACCTTTGAAATAATGTTCTTATCCATAAGAACTGGAAGGATTATGTCTCCAATATTATATTTTGTTCAGTTAGTTAATGTTTCCGGCGTTATCTCCAGTGACAGTGAGCTTCTCTGGCTGGAAAATGACACATTGTAAGAGATCACTACGTGACGCTTTAATCTTCAGATTACAGACTTACTCCCAAGATATTTGCAGGGTTGATTCAGTTACAGCTGGGCACATTTGCTCATGCAGCTAAATATGATCTTGCTACAGCAGTAATCTCCTCAAACTGTCATGGGGTTACTGTATAATAGTAATGGCCATCTTTTCACTGAGAATTTAGCAACAATTGCTTCCCGTTAACCCCTTTGCCTTGAGGGCTGCGGCACCCTCTCTTATCTAAGATAAGCAAGTCTACACAAAATGTTTTTTTTATTTTAAATTTTTTCTTTAAAGTCGCTTTGGAAGGTGATGCTTAAAATGACCCAGTTTTAATTAGAGCGCTGGAAAGGCTGTTTTTCATATGCGTGTGGGAAATGCCTTAGAAAGAATGAGGCTTTTAGAGCCAGGGCACTGCACTGTGTGCTACTTATATTCTGCAGTAGAAGAGCGGTGTTCTAGTTCATTTCAGCAAAATAAATTCTTGGTCATATACACACAAATGTTACTTATTTCTGTATGATAGAAAAAAAAATGTTTCAAAGGATGTAGTAGGCTTTATATCAAGTTTTACATTTTAAATCATTTTTGCACATTTTTGTAAAAAGTTGCCGTCTTTGGAAAACAGTTACATTTGGCTTACCTGCCTCCAGGAATAACTTAATTATATGGTCTTACCCCATTCAATCTATTTTAGAATGTCTGCAATCTTTCCAGTTTTGTTAGTACCCACCAAAAAAGCAAAGCTTAACAAAAATAGCAACCTAGTCATAGGCATTGGAAAGCTGAAGTTTATTTTGCCTTCCCTGGTTTCTCCTTCCCTTCTAATCCACATGTTAATGACATTTTTTTAAATTTAAACCTTTCCACATTTGATTGCATTAATTTAGACTCATTGTTATCATTACTCGGGTATTCTGTTCCTGTTAGGCTCCGTTCACATGTAGGCGTTTTGGGGCGTTTTTGGGGAGTTTTTCTGCTCTAGGATCAGCTCTCAAAATGCCCAACAAGACAAATCCTATTCATTTCAATGGCCCCTGTTCACATCTGAGCGTTTTGACGCCCAACGCTCAAAAAAGTACATGAGCTTCTTTTTGGGCAGATTACAGGCGTTTTCCATTGGTCTCTATTCAATCTAAAAACGCCTGCACAAAAAACGCCTGTAAAAACGCCTGCAAAAACGCCCATAAAAACGCCTGAAAAAACGCCCATAAAAACGCCTGTAATAGCAATGCCAAGATGTGAACATAGCCTTAAAGTTATTGTAAAGTCTTATTTAAGAAAAAAACAAAAAACAAACATAGTGTACTTACCTCCTCTGTGCGGTTGGTTTTGCACAGGGCAGCCTGGATCCTCCTCTTCTCAGGTCCCTCTTTGCTGCTCCTGGCCCCTCCCTCCTGTCTATTGCCCCCACAGCAAGCAGCTTGCTATGGAGGCACCCGAGCCGAGCTGCAGCTCCACATGTCCATTCAGACACAAAGCTGCCATTCGGCACTGCCCCCTCTCTCTCCTGATTAGCTAACTGATTTTTACAGCCACGGCAGCCGATGGCGCTGTGGCTGTGTCTCAGTCAATCAGGAGGGAGAGTCCTGGGTGGCCCAGGGGACTCGTGGACATCGCTGAACAGAGATGGGGCTCAGGTAAGTATTAAGGAGGCTGAGGGGGGCTGCTGCACACAGAAGGCTTGTTATCTTAATGCATAGAATGCATTAAGATAAAAAAAACTTCTTACTTTACAACTCCTTTAATGCCATGCAAGCAGATCATGGATATTGGGTGGGGCAGTCAGGGTAATGTTCATTGTACCCTGCCTCAGTATTTCTCTAAAAAATTCCCAGCCCTGATGCAAGCAGTGGACTGGCACTTGGAAGGACTTATACAAATATCAAAATGCTTTGATGGGTGGATGCCAGTCTAGAGGAGAGGGAATTCCTAGGTAGGCTGCATTTGATTGCAAACCCCCCCAGATACTGTTCACATGTAATACAGAGCCCCTATAATTAAAAGAACTGAAATCCAATGAATGAAACGGTAGAGCAAGGCACAGTAAAGCTATAGCGGTAAAGGGTGGTGTCCTCCAGCCAGGAAATGAGGTGGGCTTAATCTGGCTCGCACACTGTAAGAAGCTCACAGTGCGCAGTTAAATCAAAGTAAGCAGTTTCAGTATAGGAGAAGGGCCTGTACAACTGTGCAAGAGTGCAGGTAAGATTGAAGCTCAGAGTTCAGCAAACTCCTTCATCCATCAATGTCTCTATGCTTCAATTTTTTGAGAAATCACTATGAAAAACAACCCCTATTAGTTCTGGCCATGGACATCTCGAGTAAGGGCAGATAATTCATATAGCATTTACTGCCTGGAATACATCTGTCCTTAGCTCAAGCATGCAGGCAGGAGAGTGTGCTTAGTTGAGAAAACCCCTCCTCCTCTCCCCTCTCCTGAAGACTCCTGGGATGTATGACATCATTTGCCTGGGCAAGAAAGAGTTTTTGAGTCAAATGTCCATTATTTCCCAGGAGACCAGGGATGAAAATGCATTGAAAACGCAATTTCAAAGCATTATGAATTCTAATAAACTTTAATGTCAAGCTTTAAAAATGCACTAACAATTTGATATGCGTTTTCAAAAAATGCGTATTATGCTTTAAAATGCACCGGTGAGAATGGGCCTTAACTGTTGGTCAAACTATCACAGCGCTGAAAGCTGAAAAATGGCCATGCAATGATTCATCTTAAAAATATATTTTCAGACCAAGTTTAATTTACAGTATTAGGATTAGTAGGTGACATAGTCAAAAAGAGTGAATTGCGGGACTTGAGTGATTCGTATTTCTGACACAGCAACTTTTCTGGTGAACGGACTTGCAATATATGTATAAACACATTTATAAAACACAATTTACTTGACTCAGACAAAGCGATTAGCTTATAAATTGTGCAGTGTGTTCCCTTTTGTACTTTAGCAGTTCATTATCCACTGACCAATATCATCAGAGAAGTCTTTCCATATATCATCATACTCAGCTACAGCTAGAAACCTGTATGTAGCAGCCTCATCTTCTGACATCAATAGAAAATACAGCATAGATCGAAGTGGCATCCATCAGATAATAGAAGCCTCTAAATAGCTTGATAATGAGTTAAAAAATGTAGAAACTAGATATTCAAAAGACCATACATTAGTACATGAGAAGAATAACAGTGCAATTAATTTTTATTACAGTCATTTCTATAAAAGGAATCACTTAAGTTTTTATTATGTCTATCACGGTAGAATTTAATATGTAGTGGTTCCAAAGAGAATTCAGTGTTGCATGCATTTTCAATGATCAAGCCTTTGATAATCAGGCACTGCTTGTGTGAAATGTGGATACCGTAGAGCATATGAATTATTTTTATTGTCAAAAGAGGTCTGCAACATGCTATTATGAACATTGTAATGTACATTTCTAATCTAATTAGGACTTCCTGAACATTCTATCCAATTAGATGTTGTTGAAAGTAATGTTGAAAGCTGCATTAGAAAAGTGCATATTTATCTATCTATCTATCTATCTATCTATCTATCTATCTATCTATCTATCTATCTATCTATCTATCTATCTATCTATCTATCTATCTATCTATCTATCTATCTATCTATCTATCTATCTATCTATCTATCTATCTATCTATCTATCTATCTATCTATCTATCTATCTATCTATCTATCTATCTATCTATCTATCTATCTATCTATCTATCTATCTATCTATCTATCTATCTATCTATCTATCTATCTATCTATCTATCTATCTATCTATCTATCTATCTATCTATCTATCTATCTATCTATCTATCTATCTATCTATCTATCTATCTATCTATCTATCTGTCTGTCTGTCTGTCTGTCTGTCTGTCTGTCTGTCTATCTATCTATCTATCTATCTATCTATCTATCTATCTATCTATCTATCTATCTATCTATCTATCTATCTATCTATCTATCTATCTATCTATCTATCTATCTATCTATCTATCTATCTATCTATCTATCTATCTATCCTGTATGTATGTGTATATATATATATATATATATATATATATATATATATATATATACAGTATCTCACAAACGTGAGTACACCCCTCAAATTTTTTGTAAGTATTTTATTATATCTTTTCATGTGACAACACTGAAGAAATTACACTTTGTTACAATGTAAAGTAGTGAGTGTACAGCTTGTATAACAGTGTACATTTGCTTTTCCCTCAAAATAACTTAACACACAGTGATCAATGTATAAACTGCTGGCAACAAAAGTGAGTACACCCCTAAGTGAAAATTTCCAAAGTGGCCCAATTAGCCATTTTCTCTCCCTGGTGTCATGTGACTCGTTAGTGTTACAAGATCTCAGGTGTGAATGGGGAGCAGGTGTGTTAAATTTGGCGTTATCACTCTCACTATCTTATACTGGTCATTGGAAGTTCAACATGCACCTCATGGAAAAGAACTCCCTGAGGATCTGAAAAAAAAGATTTGTTACTCTACATAAAGATGGCCTAGGCTATAAGAAGACTCCCAAGACCCTGCAACTGAGCTGCAGCATGGTGGCCAAGACTATACAGTGGTTAAACAGGACATGTTGCACTCAGAACAGACCTTGCCATGGCCGGCCAATGAAGTTTAGGGCATGTGCTCAGCATCATATTCAGAGGTTGTCTTTGGGAAACAGACTTATGAGTGCTGCCAGCATTGCTGCAGAGGTTGAAGGGGTGATTGGTCAACCTGCCAGTGCTCAGACCCTTACGCCGCATACTGCATCAAATTGGTCTGCATGGCAGTCATCCCAGGAAGCCTCTTCTAAAGATGATGCACAAGAAAGCCTGCTAACAGTTTGCTGAAGACAAGCAGACTAAGGGCATGGATTACTGGAACCATGTCCTGTGGTCTGATGAGACCAAGATAAACTTACTTGGTTTAGATGGTGTCAAGCCTGTGTGGCAGCAACCAGGTGAGGAGTACAAAGACAAGTGTGTCTTGCCTACAGTCAAGAATGTCATGGTCTGGGGCTGCATGAGTGCTGCCGGGACTGGGGAACTAAAGTTCATTAGGGGAACCATGAAAGCAGAGAATGATCCCCTCTTTTTGGAGACTGGGCCACAGGGCAGTATTCCAAAATTATAATGACCCCAAACACATCTCCAAGATGACCGCTACCTTGCTAATGAAGCTGAGGTTAAAGGTGATGGACTGGCCAAGCATGTCTCCACACCTAAACCCTATTGAGCATCTGTGGGGCATCATCAAACAGAAGGTGGAGGAGCACAAGGTCTCTAACATCCATGAGCTCCATGATGTCATCATGGAGGAGTGGAAGAGGACTCCAGTGGCAACCTGTGAAGCTCTGGGGAACTCCATGCCCAAGAGGGTTAAGACAGTGCTGAGAAACTGGTGGACACACAAAATATTGACACTTTGGGCCCAATTTGGAAATTTTCTCTTAGGGGTGTACTCACTTTTTTTGCCAGCGGTTTAGACATTAGTGGCTTTGTTGAGTTATTTTGAGGGGACAGCAAATTTACACTGTTATACAATCTGTACACTCACTATTTTACATAGTAGCAAAGTGTAATTTCTTCAGTGTTGTCACATAAAAAGATTTAATAAAATATTTGCAAAAATGGGAGGGGTGTACTTAATTTTGAGAGATGCTGTGTGTGTGTGTATATATATATATATATATATATATATATATAGCCATATGACCAAATTTGGTCAATAACACACATTGGTCAATGAAGGTCTCTGAAAGGTCTGGACGGGCCCACACTATTTATTTTTTTTTTTTACACAATCCCTGTCTCTTTTTTGCATTTACTAAGTATATACAGTATATTGATAATACAATAAGCAATAAAGCTGACCATATGACGGTATTTGGTCAATGATATCCCTGAAGGTCAGTGACAGCCCCTAAATGGTCAAGGATGTTTCTTAAAGGGTCTGGTCTAAAAAAAATTTTTAGGGTCGAGGGCACACCATTTTTGTCTTATTTACACAATCTCCATTTCTTTGTTAACATTTTCCAGTTAGACAGCAATCCTCAGTTGACAGCTGAATGGACTGGGCAGGGATGAGCCACTTCTAAATGTTCCACTTCTCACTACAGCCAGAAGTGCAGCCCAGCCAAGCAGCCATTTAGTTCAGCCTTTGGCCAAACAAGCAGCATTTAGTCTGAACATGAACTAAACCTGCAGCTCAGCCCCAGTCTTGAATTCCCTGAATTTACCTATACAGGGCACCTACTTGATTTAATTGATATTAATTCATGCATAGCCCATCTCATTCAGCCAATGGTGGCATTGTATAAATGTTCCAGATTTACAGCTGTTTTGCCACAATGAACATTCATTGAATACATTTAAAAAAAAGCAGCACTGTATTAATAATAGTGATACTCTTCAATAGGGATGATCGAACGGTTCGGGTCAACCATCCACCCGAACATTGACTGTTCGAAATTCGGCCGAATTTCAAACTTTTTGCTGAAAAAGTTCGGAATTCGGCAACCAGAACCGACCAAAATGCAATGGGACAGGAACTGGCTTTAAAAGCCAGTGATTGGACCAGAACCATCAGTAAAAGCCAATTGAGGGGGCAGGAGGATGCTCGGAATGTGATTGGAGTGACTAGGGGGTCCAGAGGCCAATCAGTAGTGAATACGCCCCCCAGTATATAACATAGCCCCGCCAAATCTCTAGCATTGTAATACAGGGAAGTGGAAGAGAGTGGAAGCACTACTGTTATTCCTGCTTCAAAGTGTCATTTAGCAATTATTAGTGTGAGGAAAGGGATATCTAGTGTAGTTAGGGTACTATTTTTCACTATAGTTAGATTTAATAATCTAGTTTCTGTAGGAAAAGTGTTAAGTGTCAGGGTGACTGTAGTGTAGTTTAGGGTTAACTGACTCTGACTGCTATGGCAGGGTGACCAAACCCTTCCATGTCAAGGTGACCGCCATAGAAAGCAATAGAAAAAATATAGTTTATATTAGAATTGCAATAGAGCAGGCGTTTTTTTTAGCATTTTTTGGGCTTCTTTGGAGGCAGGCATAACATCAGAACTTCTGTGTAGGGGTATATATACACACACACATGTATGTATATATACACATACACATATATAGGTGTGAAAATAGCAGAACCCTATGCCTGCACTAATGAAATAATTAACAAGCATAGGACTTCGCTCCTATCACACCTATATGTGTTTATGTGTATAAATACATATAAGTGTGTGTGTATATATACCCCTATACAGAAGTTCAGATGTCATGCCTGCCTCCAAAGACGCCCAAAAAATGCCCAAAAAAACGCCTGCTACAAAAACGCCCAGGTGTGTTGTTGCAGGCCTTTTTTTTTGGGCATTTTTTGCATGGTGAAGTTCAGATGTCATGCCTGCCTCACCTCCAAACACGTCCACAAAAAAGCCCTATAAACGCCTGCAACAAAAAGCCGGGTGTGAAAATTGCGAAGCCACTATCCTGCTCTACTGCAATTCTAATACAAACCAATTTTTTTTTCTGGTTCTGGACATGCTACAGAGCTGAGACTTCACAGGTACACTTTTTAGACCCCCCAGACACTAAATCCAAAGAAATTTTTTTTTTCAACAATTGGCTCTCTATCAAAAATGACAATTTTTAAGAACTTTTTTTGTGTGATTAATAGTCCCTGGGGCATGACCCAGAACCCTAGGCACTTTTTAGGGGCATTTATTGGGTTTTAGGGCTTCAAAATTGTGTTTTTTGATTACCGAAGTTTGGGTCCCATTGATTTCAATGGGGTTCTGAAATCCGGGCCGAACTTTCAGGAAGTTCGGGTGTTCTGGTCGAACCGAACTTTTAAAAGTTCGATCATCCCTACTCTTCAACAAGTTTACAAATGTGCATAAACAAAACTGAGCTTGACTTATATGCCAGAGGTCTTGCCGCCATCCTGAGTTGAGTTTGGCGGCATACTATGTAAGTTTATGTGCCTCATGTCTTCTTATGCACTTTACATGGACTGCTTGCACAGTTAGTTGTTGAGTTCAAACACAATTCCCTGCTGTTTGTGGTTTGGTGTTGTTTTGAATTAGATTTTTTACATATTTTTAATAAATACTACACTATGAGCGATTTTTTCTGGTGTCGGTGACCCTTCTGTCTGGCTTGCTGAGATTGAGCCATTTCCCTGAGGACTTCACCTGTGAGGTTGGAAGTTCTACCACATCCACAGAGTATCAGATGTATCTTCAAAAGAAGGACTATTGAATACTAAATGTGCTTTTGCTGTCCTAAAACTTAGACAGCACCTGGTTCTGGTGAGTGTGGACTTCATATATTTGGTGGAGGCAACACACAGACTGGGATTCACTGAAATTGTGAAGTAAAACAAACTGGAACTATTTCATTTTCACTTATGGACTTTTATTTACTTTATTGTGATTACATTTATTTGATTTAAAACTCAGTTTTGTTTATGCACATTTGTATACTTGTTGAAGAGTATCACTATTGTTCATACAGCGCTGCTTTTTTTCTTTTTTATGTACTTTTTGTGTTTGTATATTTACATAAATTGCTTGCTGTATTTTCCAGACCACTTAAGCTGACTATTTAGAATAACATTCAAGGAGGTTGAAGGACTTGTTTAATGTATGTGTCCCAATCTGTGTAGATATGCTAAGGAAAATATATCTTACTGTATGACAAAGCGATTGCATCCTAAAAAAGTTATTGGATCCTTTTTTATTTATTAAGCAGATTTCCAATTTAGAATAGATCTTCCATTTTGGCCCACTGTGGAGTAGCCCTTCCTTGCAACACAAGTCCTTGATTGAAATCAAGTTCAGGACAATATCTGGGTACTCTGGTTTTTTCCCGCAGTCCGCAGACATGCTGGTGGGTTATTTGGGTCATGTCTAAATGGCCTTAGTATGTGTGTATGCATGTGAGATAGGGACCTTTTATTGTAAGCTCCTTGAGACCAGGGACTGATGTTCAATATATAAAACATTGAGTAAATTGTTGGCACTTTATAAATACTTTAATAAGTAAATACACTTCTCCTACTGTGATATTAAATAGTGATGAAAGTCAAACTACATATTTAAATACACTTGCAATAAACACAGTGAAACAAACGTTCATTATTGTCTAGCTATAAGGGTGAAGAAGGACCTGAGAAGAGCCTGGTAACATAAAAGCTAGAGGTTGTGGATAGAAAGAAACTTTCAATAATTAAACTGAAGGGGATTAGTTAATGCATTGTCAAGAAACATCTTTTGAGGAAGAGGCGCTTCCATTCCATACATATGTATGTCATTCCCTGAACAGTGGCTTCATTTGAACCATATTATCCTCTGGCAAACATCTGGCTTGGCTCATTAAAATATTCATGATTCGGGCAATAAACGAGTCTCTAGCTGATCCAATGTAAAGAGGGCTACTTAATAATTTGGACAGTTTGTAGTAATTATGACTGCATGCAAAATTTGCTCATTTGGAGCTGCTAGTTAAATGTAGCATTCCTAATGATAACGGAAGACCTGTGTTGTCTTGAGACAGCTCACTTGGTCAGCATGCTCTACTGACTGGCAAGATGTGCAAGCTCCATTTTATCTAGCTTCCCTCTGGGCCCACTGTTATAGAACCATACAACATTGAGCACAATAATATACTGTCATCTGCATAAATCAGTTTATCATTTTATATTTTTATATGTATGGGTTATATGTTATATTATTTCTTTTAACTATTTTGGTTGTAGCATCATTTGAGACAATAATATTAAAGCACCATGCAGACATTACTAACAAAAATAAATCCAGTTTTTTACATTCTAAAATTTATTTGTGTTAGTAACAGCCTCCTGTATCCCCTGTCCAGCAGGACTTGCTCTTTGCAAATATGTGAAATAGGAAACACTCCAACAGGAGTAGAGAGCAGAGTGAGTGCAGGATGATGTCAGTAGCATATTTTGTAAAGCCGTCCTTAGATAGTGTGATTTTCTTTCCGGCAACCTAGGGTCTTGAATCCCCCCATCAACACAGTCAGTGTTAATAGGGGAATCGCTCTCGCAGAGCTATGGTGATCTCCTGGCGAGGGGCACAGGGAGCCATTCCTGCCGAGAGAACCCAATGTGATTATTGCTACCGGTTACAGCCGCTGGCAACAATCGCATTAGAAATCCAATGAGCTGGTTCAGCAGAGACTGGCCGAGATTCAAACCATGTATGGGCAGGCTGATTGTGCCCAAGTTCGAACTATTAACTTGGGTACAGTCAGCCTGCCCATACATGGTCTGAATCTTGGCCGGTCCCTGCTGGACCGGCCAAGATTTGAATCATCTATGGCCAGCTTAACTGTACCAGAGAAAGTGGTGGGTGTCGCCTGTCACCTGAGAGGAATACAAATCTTTTTTGCAGGAAAATTGGCTCCCCTATATGTTTTTATCTGTGTATCTGGGTGTTTTCCTGACGTTTTTAACTAAAGGCAATGTCAAACTAATTCTATACAAGTTTACACTTTTTCTCGTGTAACATCTAATATTGATTGGCTTGCGCAAAAGTTAAAGCTCCTACAATCTATGGGATATATATGTATATATATATATATATATATATATATATATATAAGAGAACAAGTCCACAGGGATTGCTGCACAAATATTCTTTCTTGGTCTGATATATATCAGACCAAGAAAGAATATTTGTGTAGCAATCCCTGTGGACTTGTTCTCTTATATATATACAGCCTGTGGGATGGCTTGATTGCTTTGCACACGACTTCAATGAACCATTGCTGTTGTGCTGCTCACCCTACTTCTGAAATATATATATATATATATATATATATATATATATATATATATATGTTTTTTTTTTTTTTTTACTAGTAATGGTGGCGATCAGCGAATTATAGTCGGACTTCGATATTGGGACACAAACTGACAATTTGACACTTTTTGGGGACCAGTGACACCAATACAGTGATCAGTGCTAAAAAATATGCACTGTCACTGTTCTAATGACACTGACAAGGAAGGGGTTAACATCAGGGGAGATCAAAGGGTTAAACATGTGCCTGTAGAAGGCATGGATCTGTGCCTCTGCTTAGCAGAGACACATAATCCATGTCTTCTGTAGTGACAGAACAGCGATCTGCCATGTTTACATAGGCAAAAACAAATTGAAAAGGATTAAAAGAGGTGCATGGAAGCCAGCCAGCCCCCAGTCTGATGTACTCACCCTCCAGTCTGCCACCAACCAAGTAGACCTGTCTCAATATACATAAAGAACAGGGGTTTAGTTGACACGCATTTGCAAACGCATGTGTAAGCTGCAGAGCCACGGCACGGCACCCTGTTTTATCTGCAGTCCCTAACACTTTTAAATGTAAGTGTCTCCACTCTGGGAGCACATGGTTGCTAATGGGTGGATAGGAGGCAGGTGGGAGAGAGCAGCCCAAACGTCCCCCACCCCACTTCCATCCACGACTGGTATGGTATCTCAATGCTCTGATAGCAATGTTCTTAAGATGGTACAAACTGAAAATGACCAACTGAAAAGCATACACCTCCAATCCCTTGGCAGATGCAGTGTAAAACACAGATTGGGACTTTATATGAGGCAGTTTGCCTGTATAGTTCAGTGCCTCCATCCCTAATTTCATAAAATATTTGGGACTTTACATGAGACAAGCAGGTCATGCTAGGGTCTCCATCCCTGTATATGAAAAAACTGGGGTCAAATTTGACTGCATTCACCAAAAACGGACAAAAATCGCAAGGTGGGACTTTACATAGGCAGACTGCCGTTCTGTCAGTGTACTGAAGCATCGACAGGCGCCAGAGGATATCGAGTCTGCCATACCCGCCAATCAGCTAGACACAGCAGGAGTGGGCCGGCAGCGACGGGCGCCCCAAACCCAGAAGTGTTGGATCATGTTCTAGGTATGTGATCCAGCCAGAGATGTATAGTAACGAAGTAGAACTACTTAAGTACTGTACTTAAGTACCGAATTGCGGTATCTGTACTTTCCTAGAGTAGAATTTTTTTCTCCTACTTCTACTTTTACTTCACTACATTTTTTCGATGATTTCGATACTTCTACTCAAGTATTTTTTTTTTGTGCTGCATAGTTACTCGTTACTTTTAAAAAAATTACCACTGCCAGAACAGTAGATGGCAGGTTACATAAAGCTCAAACAAATGTGTATAATGTCATTTGTAAATCAGCGCATACGAAAATAAAGGCTGTGTATAATAAAAGCTGCTATACCAAATCTTTCCAATAAAAAGAAAATATGAAACAAACAAATAAATGTAGCTACAGCGCTTAAAGTGCATCAAGAAATTACTAACAAACACAGGTTAATCATTTGAATAAATCATTTGAAATAATAAAAACCAATATGATGTTCAAACTTTTGACTTCTTTCTTTAATAACTACATAGCACAGTACTTGTACTTCTACTTTCAGTACTTGAGTAGAAATTTTTTTTCAAAACTACTGGTACTTTTTACTTTTAGTACTTAAGTAGCAAATTTTTTGAAAAAACTACTTGCAATACTTAAGTAAAAAAAATGTTGAATACTTTAGTACTTCTACTTAAGTAACTTTTTCTGCGAGCACTTCCACTTCTACTCAAGTCCCTTTTTGATCGAGCACTTGTACTTTTACTCAAGTAGAAATTTCGAGTACTTTATACAAGTCTGGATCCAGCGCAGGAGAGCTGCCTTGCTGCCATATATCTACAGTATGCGGTCAGCAAATTTTAAAGTTACACATGGGGGTTAATTTACTAATTTGCAAAATCTTGTACAACCGTGCATGGTAGCCAATCTGGTTAAAATTTGGAAGCTCATTGGTTTCTATGCAAAGCTGCCCCAGATTTTGCACTCTCCAGTTTTAGGAAATAAACCTGTGTTTTTAAAAGTACATTGTGCCCATGATGGCATGCTGCATTTTACATGTAAAGGTGAACTTAAAGTGGAGTTCCAGCCATTTACTCACCTGTCCAACGGTCCAGCGATGCGGCCGCCGGAAGCCTCGATCCTCTCCCTCGGCGCCGGCATCACTGCTGTGGGCACCCGGCTGTTACAGTTTGCGGCTTCACAGCCGGGTACCCACTGCGCATGCGCGAGTCGCGCTGCGCGCCGTGATTGGCCGGCAATCTTCTGGGACCTCTGACGTGTCCCAGAAGATTGCAGGGAGGGAGGGGGAGAGGAGAACTTCCGCTCAGGGCGCCGCGGCACTCCGAGCGGAAGTGGGAGCGGGTACCTGTCAAAACTAGGTACCCGCTCCCCCCCCCAAAAAATGACATGCCAAATGTGGCATGTCGGGGGGTCAGGACTCCCTAAAGCGGAAGTTCCACTTTTGGGTGGAACTCCGCTTTAAAGCAGGGTTGAACGGAAAAAAAAATAATAGTGTGTACCCGGCTTTAGGGTTGGTTGTTTTATTATCAAAGCCAGTGCTGACACGGTGGTCTCATGGCTTTATCAGAAAACAAAGCCATATGATTTTTCTTTTCCAATCAAATCTCAACAAAGCAGTCCCCGTGGCTAATTTTGACTAAATTTTAGTGAAGGCAAAAACACAGCACTTTTGTGAAATCGAGTCTGGTGAAATCATTCTGATGATCTCTACTCTCTACACTCCCTGGGGCAGTTTAGATGCATTGCGTGCAGTACAGTCTAGTGCAGGTACACTTTAATTGCATTCGGGTTGGATGAAGAGTCTAATTATGTAAATATAGGATTTTCAATGTTTGTTTAGATTTGCAAGTGATATTACAAATGTGTATGAAGTTTGATTACGGCTCAGCAAGGAATTTAAAGTTTAATTCCACAAGGCCTTCTCTTCTTTCCCATAAGCATATTGTTTGATAAATTTCAAAGTTATCAACTATGCACTTTAGCAATGGATTAAACACAAAGGTTCTTTTTGAATTGCTTGGCAGATTTCTTTCCAAGACTTTACTTATGTTTATATATAAATACAAATCTCTTGAAAGGCATTTACAGTCTAATGACGCACCCAAGATATAATTTGGTGTTGTTCACAGTCAAATCTGAAAAACACCTGCTAAAGTACTATAATTTATAGTTTCAAGCCAGATCAAATGATACTTATTTACAAGCACTTATGCGTGTTTGCAGTGTTTAGTGTTGTAAACATATGGATAGGAAGGTGTAACGTTACTGGAAAAGCTTATTTAATTTGTTAATAGGTGAATCAAATTATAATTAGTTTTCAATATCATAGGTTGCTGTGTTACCTAAATGTTAAAGTGATTGTAAAGGCAGAAAGTTTTTTTTTTTATCTTAATGCATTCTTTGCATTAGGATAACCAGCCTTCTGTGTGCAGCAGCCCCCCTTAGCCCCCCTAATACTCACCTAAGCCATCCAGGACCCTCCCTCCTGATTGGCTGAGACACAGCAGTGGCACCATTGGCTCCTACTGCTGTCAATTAAACTCAGTTAGCCAATCAGGAGAGAAAAGGAGCGGGCCGAACCGCAGCTCCATGTCTGAACGGATACATGGAGCTGCAGCTCGGCTCGTGCCCCGATAGCAAGCTGAGTGGATGGACCATGTAGTGGTTACGATGTCAGTGATGCCCGGTCGTACAGTGGATACTTCTTAGGTGGCCTTGCTGCCCTCTAGGACTTGGGTTGTCCTGACCATACTGTAGAAAAAAAGAAAAGAGAGGGTGCACTGGCCTCGTGCATCATCCAATGTATGTATGAGAGAAATAGTGATAAAAACATATAGATATCTACTCACAACAGCGCAATAGTAAGAGCTCATCAGGCCACCTATGTGGCTATTCACATGTGAATGACCACAACCTCTAAAAGAGGGAGGGGGCCTTATCTAGGACCCAACCGGCTAATGGGTTTTGAAGGACCGACCTACTTCTTCAGAACCTGGTAGGGTTGTGGACAGTGTACAATATGTGTTACCTACACATGATAAGACATTCCATGATTTGTATTCTGGGTCCTGGAGCCCAGAGATGTTAAAGGAGAAGTGTGGGAATAGTAAAAAAAAAACAAACACACATCCTCACCTCCCTGCTGAAGCATTAGTCCGATGTCGGAGTTATCCCCAGCTCTGAGCCTGAAAACTGAGCAATCACATGACCGCTGGTCCCTCAGTTCTTGGGTCCCCCCTGAGAAAAGAGCAGTGACTGTCAGTCAGGCTGGGGATAGGGAGGGTGCAGCTGACTCAGGCTCTCAGTGGCATGCTGAGCCCAGCTGCCAGTCCAGGCATCTAGTTGGATCCCAACATAATTGGTGGGATTCTTCCAGATCTTGGTGTGGCTCTGTGACATTAGCTGACAGTGGGCTTAAGCCTGCTGTTGGATGATTCTGGGTCACAGGAGAGCACAAGTGAGTGCACTCTTGTGATACAGAAGAGAAGTATGTCCAAAAGCTTTGGCTATGTGTCTCTTTTAAAGCGCTTAGGGTGGTGTTCTGTCAAGATTATGTGACCATTTACACTTTTTAGGGTAATATGTGTAAAAGAGATCACACAAACAATTGTAAGCATTCATAAAACATTTAGTTGAATAATGACAGATATAGAGACAGAAGTACAAGTGCAATAATATAAAAAAAATATATATAAATAGACATAGCTGCAGACTTTAGATGCTCTTCCAAATGTCCCTGCCCCACCTTTCGAGCAGGTTGTTGGCAGACGTATCAGGGCAGACATGTGCTTCTCGACGTTCGGTTAGAGGACTAGTTTTTTCCAGTTTGGGCTGTGGTAGCTACAGGCTAGTATGTGGCTAAATGATTAACCATGTTGTTTGGACAATGATTTCACCTTTTAAGGGGGATAGTGGGCTTGGTCATCCTGCATTCCACAAGCTTTACATCAGTAAGGTAAAGCTATACATGT
Organism: Pelophylax lessonae; assembly: GCF_965119305.1. Taxonomy (NCBI): domain Eukaryota; kingdom Metazoa; phylum Chordata; class Amphibia; order Anura; family Ranidae; genus Pelophylax; species Pelophylax lessonae. The sequence continues at coordinate 186,467,908 of NC_138772.1, read as the reverse complement.
GACCTTATATGGCTCCTTGACCAGGTCTTAGAGGAGGTTTTCCTTAACAATAGTGAGCCACAAGGAAGAAAAATGAGCTTTCTCCATCAGGTGGGATAAAGCCTCCATTCCTTTGTCCACGTCTTACCTGGTACACTCATTTTTAGTCTCAGAGGTCCATATACATATATATATATTTATGTGAGCTGACTGATGCTCATGATTCTTTCTCATTCTGTCTGCTGTGGGAGCCTGCTGCTAGGTGAAAAGGCTGAAAGCAGACAAAACCATAAACAAGCACAACTGCTGCCTGTTTGTTTGAGAAAACCTATTAGGGGACATCTTGTTAGTCAGGAAATGACCTGAGTATGTGGCTTTGACTTTCAGAAGTTTTGTATGGTTCATGCTATGAACTTGCAGTACAAAGCCCTTGTGCTTTGAATTGTGCTTTTTTACGGCTTTGCTAAATGAAAGTGCAAAACTATATGGACTGAAAACTTGGAAATTAAAAAAAAAATGTAAAAGCAGCTAACCGATAAATGAATACAGTTTCCCTTTAACCACTTGCCGACTGCCGCACGACTATTTACGTCGGCAGTCAGCCCCTCACAGGCAAATCGTCGTAGGGCTACGTTGCTAGCCTGTAAGGGTTTTGGGAGCGAGCGAGCGCCGCCGGATGCACGGCGGACCCGATGTCCGCCGGGCACTCGCGATCGCCCATGACAGCGGGAGAAAGGCAGGCGGCTAGTGTAAACAAAGCCGCCTGTCAGTCTCCCCTGTGTAAGAATGGTGATCAAACGGTTCTGCTATGTAGGACCGTTGATCACTGTTCTTACACATCAAGCCACAGCCAATCACAGTTAGAATCACGCCCCTAGGACACACTTAACCCCTCCCTCTCCAATACAGTTAACTCCTTCACTGCCAGTGTCATTTTTACTGTAACAGTGCATATGTATAGCACTGATTACTGTAGTAATGTCACTGGTAACCCCAAAAGTGTAAAAAATGTCAGTCAAGGTTCCGATCTGTCCGCACCAATGTCGCAGTCCCCCAAAAAAAATCGCAGATCACCGCCATTACTCGTTAAAAAAATAACAAAAATAACATCTTTCCCTTTGTTAGTAAACGCAATAATTTTCAAAATCAAAATTCGCTTTTTGCGATTTTTTTTACCAAACATATGGTAAAAAAAAAAATTGGCCTAAAATGTTAAAAAATTTTGATTTTTACATTTTTTTGGGGGGGAATTTCATTCATTCAAAAATGTGAAAAATATTGTTATTTTTGCAAAATTTACGCTCTTTTTTTGTTTATAGCGCATGATCAAAAAATCGCACAGGTGATCAAATACCACCAAAAGAAAGCTCTGTTTGTGGGAAAAAAAGGACGCCAAATTCGTTTATGTACAGCATCGCACGACCGCGCAATTGTCCGTTAAAGTCACGCAGTGCCGAATCGCAAAATAGGCCCTAGTCAGGAAGGGGGTAAAATCTTCCGGGGCTTAAGTGGTTAAGAGAAGTTTTTAAAATCCACTCCATTTAGCAAGTTGACTTGAACAATACAAAAAAAAAGCTGCAGTCAGCATATCGGATTTGTTGCAGCCGAACAAAAAACTTTGTTAGTAGCAAAAAGGAAAGCACTCCATTTTAATATAAATATGCAGATACAGCTAACAGGGCCAATATGTCAAAATGTAGTAACAGTAATGGAAGTAAAGGGAATGGCTCTTCCATACTTTGCCATGTGAAAACTGCAGATAAAGCTAGCTATGAGTTTCATATGCCTCATTATTACTTCTAAGGATGCCATTAATCATTATACACAGTCACATTACTCTATAAATAAAGTCACATTTTCTAAATCCATTTTACCCTATTGCTTTTTTGAACTAAATATATTTCCAAAATGAAATGTTGTGATTATACCCTACCAGGAACATTCTGTCACCAAGCTGGGAACATTTCAATAATAACCAATCAGATGTCATCTTTCATTTTTCTAGAACAGACTAAAATGAAAGCTATTTGTTTAGCTCATATGGGTGGTACCTTTACTGTTTGCATCATGTTTCTATAATTCTGTTGTAAAATAGGATTAGGTAAAGTAAAGGTCATTACGTAATTTAAAATACAGCGTTTTAAATATTTTTGCTGTTACATCAATTAGTGCCAATTGTAAATTGTTAAAGTGGAACTTGACCCAAGGAAAGCAGGTACCTAGTTTTGAGATACCCACACCCACTTCTGCTTGGATCACCCCTCTTTGCCCGCAGCCTTCTGGGGCACATCACAGGTCTCAGGAGACTGTGGGACCATTCACAAAGAGCAGTATGGCTCGCAAATGTACAGTGGGAAGCCACAAGGAGTCACAGTAGGCTTCCTAAAATAAACATGCCGGAGCAAAGGACCGGAAGATCGACAAAATCCTGGGCAGATGCCTGGACAGGTAAGTGTTCTTTTATTAAAAGTCAGCAGCTACTGTATTTGTAGCTGCTGACTTTTAATTTGTCTTTTTTTGTGGGGGAGGGGCGGGGAGTTCCAGCATGTTAAAAAAAAAAAAATTTAAGTCAGCAGCTACAAATACTGTAGCTGTTGACTTTTAATATAAGGACACTTACCTGTCCAGGGATCCCGCCATGTTGGCACCCCAAGCCAATCCATCCACTGATTCACTAAGGGATAAAGAAAGGTGAGCATTGCAACTTCACAACCTGTTTCCTACTATGCATGCACGAGTCGTGCTGCCCTTTCTGAATGGTCCTGCTGTCTTCTGGGACTTGTGTGTCTCCCAGAAGGCAACATGGGGAAGGAGAAGGGGCCGGAAATTTGGTAGCTCGCCGCACAAAGAGTGAGGCGATCTTACACTGAAGTGGGAGCGGGTACCTGATTTTGACAGGTATCTGCTCCCCCCCAAAAGGTACCAAATGTGGCAGCAGAGGGGGGGGGGGTAAGCAAACAAGCGGAGCTTCCACTTTTGGGGGGGATGCTCCGCTTTAAGATACTCTTTAATTTAAAATGGGTGAATGACTTCTATAAAATATCTATTTCTGTACATATTAATTACAAGGTGAACAGGAAGTTTCACCTGCAACAGTCTCATACAGTTAAGTTAAAGCACAGCATGGTCTTTGATCATCAAAAAGAGTATTATCTTTCTCTTTTTTCCCTTTTGTTTTCCATTTTCCTTTCCTGTTCCTTTTCCCTTTCCTATTAGTTTTCCTTCTATATAAATATATACAGTATATACGGTTTATACAATACACAGTACAATCTATATACAGTATATATTTATTATGTTTACCTATTTTTAGCCAGCAGGGGGTGCTATACACTACATTTCATATATTTGGAAACTTTCTGCCTATTCTCAAAAACTCTTAAAGGCATTATATACCAGCAGCTTACTAATCATTAGATGTGGTGACTGCATTTGTTTTCTTTCTTTTTTTAGGCTTTTTCCTTCTGTTTTTACCTAGGGATCTAATAAGTAACAAAGCTCCTGTATTAGAATGATTCCACCCTGGTTGAAGAAGCACAGGGGCAAAGACAACAGCATTGTCAGACTGGGAGGGGAGTGTTAGATGTACCAGCAGATTTAAATACACCAGCAAAACTGATTGCAAACTCCAGCTAATATTTTATAAGCAGTTACAGAAAAACAGCTTTTTTTCTCTTAGATAAATAGTTTACACAAATAAAGGATGATCATTATAAGCACCCCTGCCAGTAGTAAATGGTTTGTCATAACCATGTAACTGCTACATCTGCTGGACAGATTGTTCTGTTGAAAAACAGCAGACTTACTGGCAAGATAACCAGGCAAGATATTAAAGAAAAAGCCTAAAAAGGAAAACTAATGCAGCCATCACATGTAATAATTGGAAGCCTGCAAAAAAATAAATGTGTGCTTAGGGGTTTGATACCATTTTTGATCTTTTTTCTTGGAGCCAGAAAGGCACTTTAACCATGATCAGTGCATTGTGGGTGCAATGCCCAGGCTCCTGCAGATTATTTATCCATCCACAGATCCATATTGAGGTACAGACCATCAGTTAGGCTGGAGGAAGTATCAAATGACCACAAGTACGATGACAGCACCACAGAATTACGAGTCCCTCTTCTGTGGTGGCAGATGGGACTTGTAGTCTTCCCATTCACAGATCTCTGCAAAAGTATGATGCATTTAATTCATAAAATGATGGTAGTCTTTGGGGAGAAGAACCCTCAAATTCAGTAAAAAAAGGGGGGGGTTGGGGTAGAGGCTGTGGATTTTGTCCATGTTTTATGTTACACCCTAAATATGGGAGTAACATGAATCCCGTGCAAAAAACTAAACCTAACTTATATTTATTTATTTTATTTTATTTAAAAAACTGCTGAGCACGGTGCTCAATAGCTACAACATTGATTACACACACACAGCTGAATCAGTGGACTGTCTCTTTGGTTCAGTTCACACTATGCAGTGTGGGAACCGCATGTGATTTTGAACAGGAATCGCACTGGTTTCCAGTTCAAATCACATGCGATTCCTCAGTAGTGCGATTTGAGGCATTATTCTGTATGACTCAAATTGCACCGAATCTGAACCAAAGTCATGCAGGACCCTTTTTTTGGCTGCACCAGAATCGGATTGCCTGGTTGATCCAATTATGCAAATTGCACAGCATTTTGCAAACCAATTTCAGGGACGTCATTAACTTAACATACACACCCGCAGAGCTTTTCATGAACTTGGTGTGATTTGCATGCGGTGTGGACTCATCACAGCTTTCGAGGTGAATTTGCAGTGCAAGTGTAAACCTGCACTGACACTTCTACCCAGCACCACCCTATACAGCTCCATAAAGACTTTCAATTAGAGAGAGGCATTCTGAAATCAATTCTCTGCTGTGCTCGCTTTTTAGGAATGCCATAAAGCTCTGCAAATCTTCACAACACAACAACACCCTAAGTGCCGGTTCACACTATGTCGCTCTGACTTAGGGGGCGACCTGTGAAGTCACGTGCAGCGCGACTTCGGCGCGACTTGCACGGACTTCATGAAATGAATGTCAATGCAAGTCTCCTCCAGGTCGCCCCGAAGTAGTACAGGACCCTTTTTCTAAGTCGGAGCAACTTGTGTCGCTCCTATTAGAACCGGTCCTGTACTACTCAATGGACCGCGACGGTGCACGACCAAGTCGCCTGACAAGTCGTATTAGTGTGAACCGGCACTTAGGCCCCTTTCACACTGGCTTTCCATGCACCTATATGGAGCAGTGGTTGTCAGCGAAGACATGTCCGCTGACACCCGCTGCTATCCGTATCCAGTCCATTTTCATCCGATCTCCAATAGAGGAGAGCGGGGATCTGACAGCTCCATCTCTGAAAAGTAAGCGGACACGGATCTGTTATCCGCCTGCTCAGCAGGGATCGGCGGATCGATCCCTGCTGAGTAAAATGGAGTCCGCCAGGTGGAAAGCCTGTGTGTAAGGACCTTAATATTGTTGGACTTTACCAAAAATGCCCAGTCTGGAAAAAAAATCAAGATCACCATCAAATGCAAAAACCTGTAACATGTTTTAATAACCAACAAGGTATGTATTACATGATTACAGCATCCATGCACAGTGCTTATTTATAATCTGATCGGATGAAGTTGCATGAAACAAAAAAAAATCACAGAAACCTCAGAGAGATAAAAAGAAATACATTTGGTTACGCCGTGTCATAAGGACAGTGACCTTATGTAATGCCATGTGAATGTGCATTAGTCATTGTGCAGCATAAACCAGTTTATCAATGTTCCTTGAATGAATACCCTCAAAGGACTGTCAAATGTGCTTCTGTTTCTCTCTTTATCATGTTATTCAGCAGTGACAGCTTAGGACCAGCCTAACATACATTAACTGGCGTGATACATTCAATTGCTGCAAGAGGAGATTTCCCTACTTACTTCATGCATCACAGCACTCTCGGGACATGTCACATTAAAACTTGAGTAGCCCTGCACAAACAAGCTGTAGCAAATTGTTACAGTTACTGGCATTTTTTTTTTTTTAAATAAAAGAGTTTAGATGCAAAGGGAGGGTTTTGTTTCATCTCCCAGCATTTGCTATAAAAGATTGATGATGGATCAGACGATTTCAAAAAACAGATGCTCAACATAAACAATGAGAGTGCTTGCTGTCATTTCATTTTCTGGCCACATTTTCAAAGACAAAAGACAAATAAAAACAGCTGTCAGTCATTATATTACATTAAAGCAAAAGTTAAAATGACAATTTAGGAATGAGTTAGGGAAGAGTTTAAAGGTATAGTAAACCTTTCACATTAATATACCTAATAGTGTTGATATTTTGAATTTCAATCTTTTTTTATTTTTAGATAGATAGATAGATAGATAGATAGATAGATAGATAGATAGATAGATAGATAGATAGATAGATAGATAGATAGATAGATAGATACCCAGGGCCCTAACCATTCCCCATTCACATTAGGTTGCTCAGACTTCGACTCCGACGACGGACTTCATCTAATGAATGTCTATGCAAGTCGCCTCCAGGTCACCCCGAAGCAGTACAGGACCCTTTTTCTAAGTCGGTGCGACTTGTGTCGCTCCTATTAGAACTGGTCCTGTACTACTCAATTGACCCGTCGGTGCGCGCCTTGCCAGGCTGACCAAGTCACCTGACAAGTCGTAATAGTGTGAACCGGCTCTAAATGTGGACTATTTTGCCGTTGGGGATGAGAACCACAGAAGGCTGTGCACCAGGGTTAATGGTTGCAAGATAAACAGTCCTAGGGAGCCCAACAAATGTAGAGTCTATCTGGTGGAAGAGTCAAGTGAATACCAGGCTACAAAGTGGTGAAAAATGATGATAAGGAGGTTTTGTGCTATACCGAGGCATCCAGGCTACCATAGCCCTGACTAAAGCAGGGAGAACTGAGGGAGAACTGAAATGAGGGGCTCAAACTCCGTTCCCAGTCTTGCTTTTATATTAACATTAAAAAGGTTGTAGCCCCGAGAAGACCATGTCAGAACAAACATGTAATAAAACCAAACTTACAAGGAAAAAGAAAGAAAAACCAAAAGAGAGGAGAAAAATGAGGTTGGAAATTAGAAGAGAAAGAATGAAGATAGTTACTGAGGGCTGTAATACATCAATAGATGAAGCATCCACAAGGGGGTATTAGGAAATGCTGCCCAGGGTTCCCAGATACGTTCAAATTTATTAGTCTTATCCTGTAAGATGCTAACAAGTTTTTCCTGCATCATTATCCAGAAGATCTTCCTTTTAGCTGTTGCTTAGGACACAGAGGGCTGTTTCCAGGCTCAGGTCTATTGTGATTTTAGCTCCCAGTAGCATGCAGATAATGTTGATATTTAACCTGAAACTAAGCATTGGTTGTGTGGATTTGGAGAAATGCTGGAGCACTGAACCTGCACTTCTCACCTTGCTCCCAGCTTCAAGAACTACTACTCGGTTTTTACTTTAGAGATACTTAGACTAGAAGACTGCTCAGTTACCAGTGGGATGTAGATGTCGTGTGAGCTTAGTTGCCTTTAAAATGACTTGAGCAACTTCAATTCTTCTACTATGAATTTTGAGGATGAATTGCTCCACAGTGTCTTGAGCTACAGAGGCTAACTTACTGCGAGCTAACTTACTGTATGTTAAAATATACTTAGCTACCCTTAGCCTGGTAACAGGTTTATTATTATTGACACACACACATACACACAGTAAAAAATGATTCTGTAGGGCACCCTTACCATGGAGGATCACCAGATTGTAACCCCTTCTCAAGGGTATAAACAGTGATCACCCAATAAATACACAGAGCTAACTCTAAGCCCCCTAACCCCAAAAACGGTATATCTTCAGAGTTCTGTGGATTGGTATGATTGTTTATTGCTTTGGAATTCAAATGAGACTGGCTTTACCTACAAAGAAAGAGTAAGCAACAAACTGAGGTTAATCAGCATTGGGGAATGTCAATCAAATATAACAATATAGAAATAAGAGAGGAGACTTGGAGCAACATTGTAACGTTATGCTGACAGATCCCTTTGAAATGCTGAAGAGGGATGGTTCTCTGCAGAGATTGAGTTGTTTTTTTTTTTTTTGGGGGGGGGGGGGGGTATTTTTTAGAAGCTCATTAATATAGAAGATTAAGATAGCACCAACAGTTGGCACATCACTTTATGAAGTAAAGAGAGACAACACAGGTAAAATACAATTTAAGACAGGAGGGATAGGAGGGCTTTGCTAGTGAGAACTTATCTAAAAGGGAGGATGGTACAACAAGTTGTATCTTTGTAGGAATGAAATGAGTGTAGGATAGAAACTATTTTTTAGAGATCTCTAGAGCAGGAAACAGTAGTAGATAGCCAGACAGTTTGGGGTATGGAGTTCTAAAGGTTCAGAGAAGTTCTGGAGAAACCTTGGAGGATGTGATGATGCAGCTAGAGAGCAGGAGATCTTGGGAGAAGCTGTCATACAGCTCTCTTGATCATGGATGAAGCACCAGCAGACCCCTCCTGGACTTTCTAACTCTAAAAAAAATAAAAGCTGTTGGCCACATTTTTAATCTGGGGTTTCTGTCAAAGTCTGAATGTATTGACAAGCAGCTTTCTGTTCCAAGAAGCTGCTCTTTAGTGCTACTCGAACACTGGGTAAGTTTAACCATCCATGCTCAATCCATGTAGGAACAAGAAGCCACCACACCCCAGGACCTACACAAGGGTCTGAACATGGCTAGGGAAATAGGGAAAATATCTTTACTTCTTGACTATGGCCATATCTGTTTATTTTTTGAACGTTGAAAAAGGTGCACCCCATTGACATTAGAATTTCTTATTAAAGTAAAAGGCGTAATTACTCTGCAATCATGTTCAGTGTTGTTACAGGCAGTGTACCATCACTCTAACCTATAAACTAATATTGTAAGGCCCCTATTTTATTAATCCCTTGCTTCTGCAACAAGCATCTGTGGGTGAGTGATAGCAATGGATGTTGTGTGCCTGTGTTATCAAATGAGATACAACGGAAACATGAATATATTCTATGGGAAGAGCAGTAATTAGAAATAAGCAGTCATTGTTTTTTCTCATAGCTGTGAACTGGATCCTCCGCTCCAGAATGACTGTGTATGTAAAAGTGTGGGTGTGGAATCATGGTGGTTATGGGAGAAGGGGGGTGATAACAATGACAGATTGTTTATTAAGAGACTGCACCTGTTTTTGAAAACATAACCTAATATCATAAATAATCCTGTTAGTATGTTAGTTTCTCATTTACATGCTTGGCTTACATCCAGAATCTGGGCACACAAGTATTTGCAGAACAATACATCTGTGAAATGTTAATAGGAGATAAATAGCAGTGATTTATCTTCACGCACATTAAACATTTAAACCACTAGTCCAGCCAAAACAAATTCTCATAAATGCAATGCAGATTGGAAAATGTGTTGTTCTTAACCGCTTGCCCCATAACAGATTTACTGCTACAGGGCGTCTGCTCTGCCCAGAATCACATATATATATATATATATATATATATATATATATATATATATACTGTATATGTATGTATGTATATGTAATTTTGCCCATCCGGGATTTGGGATGCGAGTGCACGCCGCCGACGGCTCACACCTGCTGTAATTTTACACAGCGGGAGCTGATCAGCAGGTCCCGTGGACCCAATGTCCGCGGGGACCCACCGAACGTTCGGTACACTGACTGAATGCCAGTCTGCCTATGTAAACAAGGCAGATTGTGATTCTGTCAGTACAGAAGACATGGATTCTGTGTTTCTGTAAAGCAGAAACACAGATCCACGTCTTCCATTAGTAAAAGCGCCTCCCCCACACTAGTAAAGCACTGGTCAGGGACACAGGTAACCCTTTGATTGCCCCTGATGTTAACCTCTTCCCTGCCAGCATAATTAGTACAGTGTCAATGCATATTTTAAATCACTGATCACTGCAATAATGTCACCGGTCCCCAAAAAAGCGTCAAAAGTGTCAGTTAGGTGTTCGATTTGTCCGCTACAATATCACAGTCCTGGTATAAGTCCTTTTATGGTATAATATCCCATAGTTTGTGGACGCTAAAACCTTTGCACAAACCAATCAATATACGTTTATTGGGATTTTTTTTCCCAAAATATGTAGCAGAGTACATATTTGCCTAAACTGATGAAGAAATTGGATTTACATTTTTTTATTGCATGTGCTTTAGAGCAGAAAGTAAAAAATATTTTATTACATTTAATATTTTATTTACTAATATATATATATATATATATATATATATATATATACTGTATATATATATATATATATATATATATATATATATATATATATATATATATATATATATATATATATATATTTTTTTTTTTTTTTTTTTTTTTTCAAAATTGACAGTCGTTTTTTGCTTCTAGTGCAAAAAATAAAAAAAGGCAGAGGTGATCAAATACCATCAAAAGAAAGCTCTATTTGTGGGGATAAAAAGGACATCACTTTTTTTTTTGAGTGCAGTGTCACACAACCGCACAATTGTCAGTTAAAGTAATGCAGTGCCGCATGGCAAAAAATGGCCTGGTCAGGAAATGGGGTAACCCTTCCAAAGGTGAAGTCGTTAAAAGGATTACTTCAGCTGACACCCACATTTTCAGTAATTTCTATAATAAATAAAAAAAAAATAAAAAAGCAATTAGGGTGCATTCACACTGTAATGTGTGCGTTGAGCGAACATAAATGATGTAGGTTTTCTTTTTTTTCAGTGCAGGGCAGCTCAAGTCAGTGCAATGCACTGGTGTGAACTGCTCCTGCTGAAATGCATTGCTTTTACAATGTGTATGCACTGGCATATGTTGATCAATACATGGCAGAGCATTTGGTGTGCATGGACCCTTCACTTGTCCACATAACTTTTGGATGTATTGTAAAGTAATGCTTGAAAAATGATGGGGCTCCATTGCAGAAAATTAATTACGCTATAAGTAAAAAGCCTGTGTGTTCTGGAACAGCAAACTACCTGTTACACATAATGAAGTTCAGCTTTATAGCAGCCATACTGCATAAACACAGAAAGCCAGCATTCCTGATGTAAAGTCATTTCCTAATGGCACACACACTAAAGGACTTAGGGACTTAGGGATTGTGACTCACAATTAAATAAAAGGAGAGAATCCTGATAACTATACATACAGTATATGTTGTAGCAAAAGATTATTTACTGCAATGCATAGTGTGGCCCATTGTGGGATCATAGATTTTGAATGAAACCTCAATGCACCTACCAAGGGCAGGGGCACCACAATAAAAACACACATACTTCCATAAGCGCTGAATCAGATGGGCAGTTAGTTCCATCCTCCATGCAGAACCACTGGAAGATGTAGGTGCATCCACCTCTGAACTGCATGCAGGCAGCCCATAGAAGTGGATTCACAGTTAGCAGCACACTGACAAAGTCTGACATGATGGCATGATAGAACGCAGACTTGATCTGTGCATCTGCTACTGCCCACTTGTCAGATTTTGACATGTGATTGTGTCTGTGTAGCTGCAGCATGTGCATCCACTTCTAGGGCTACCTGCACACAGCTCCGTGGTGGATGCACACACACCTTCCACTGGCTCAGCATGGAGAACAAGACTAATCATCCTTCTGAATAAGCCCTTATGCTCAGCTCTAGATTTCTGTAATTACATTATATCTCTCCATTTCTAGGTTTCAGCTCCTTACAGGTCCATCCTCACCAGCTAATAAACTCCAGACATCTGCATGCCCTGAACTCTAAAATCTTGCACTCAATTTGTATTTTAAAAAGTCAACTCCTATGTCCTGTGCTGGTTAAAAGATTTTCATAGATTTAAAACAGAAATTTTCACATTTGACCACTAGATGGCACTAAGTATCAATGAAAATTCTTATGATACGTAATGCCATCTAGTGGTCAAATCTCATATTTGCCCAGCACAAGAAATAGCCTAATAATATTACTATTATTTTTTATTTTTTTGTTCCATTCTCACTGAACCAAGAAACATGTACTTTCAGTGGGCAAATTACTATGCGCATTTTTTATAAGTATATTCTATCTATTCTATATATTCTATATATTTTATAAGTATATTCTATCTATTCCATCTATTCTCAATATTTTGAATTCTTCTTTATTTTACACAAAGGACACAGGATTTAACAAAGCTGGACCCTAAACAGCGCTAAACCCTGTGTTTTACTCTTTCTTTTGTGTGAGTTATCACCCTCTAAAAGACTTCTAATTATTTATTATCCTGTCTGGATTTTTTTATTATCCTCTCTGAATCACTTATACACATCAAACCTCACAGTCCAAGTAATGGTTCACATTTTCACATTTGGCCACTAGATAGCACTAAGTATCAATGAAAATTCTTATGATATGTAATGCCATCTAGTGGTCAAATCTCATATTTGCCCAGCACAAGAAATAGCCTAATAACATTACTATTATTATTATTTTTTTTTTTTTTCCATTCTCACTGAACCAACGTACATGTACTATCAGTGGGCAAATTACTATGCACATTTTTTATAAGTACATCTTATAGTGTGATTGGGCCATCTTTTTTTTTGGACTCTATTCTCAATCTTTTGAATTCTTCTTTATTTTACACAAAGGACACAGGATTTAGCAAAGCTGGACCCTGAACAGCGCTAAACCCTGTGTTTTACTCTTTCTTTTGTGTGAGTTATCACCCTCTAAAAGACTTCTAATTATTTATTATCCTGTCTGGATCTGTTTATTATCCTCTCTGGATCACTTATTAATGTACACATCAAATCTCACAGTCCGAGTAATGGTAATAAACAGAAAGAGCATTAAGGAGCATACTAAGTGCCAGCTAATCAGCATTGTTTTAATTCTTATCAAGGTCATACATGCAGCAATGCAGCATATATCAAAAGCTTTTCTTAGCAAAGATGTTATCTTTAAAATGAACTCCTACAGGGTTGTCCTGTTCCCTATCGTAAGCCGTGCCAGTGGTTGAGCTCCTCAGGAGGAGAGGGTTATAAAAAGATCAGAGCTTAAACTGCAAAGTAATTATCAACCTGTTCCTGAGCTCTGAATGCTGGCTCGGTTTGTACAACATGAGTCTGTTGGCCACCTGCAAGGTAAAAAAGAAGTTTTATAGACAACCAGCCGAGCCTTAGTGTATAGACCAAGTTAAAATAAACCTGTCAGCTCCATACAGAAACACAGGGCTATCATTGTTAAATTCTTTTCTCTAAAAGCCAGTTGCCTGTCTATCATGCTGATCCTTTTGCATCAATCCTTTGAATCAAGCCCATGGAAGAAGTTGCGGAGAACTTTTCTATGACATTCTGGGATCAGTGACTCTAAAAAGTTATAAAGTAACCTTCCGAGGCATATTGTAAATGTTTCCCAAAGTTGCTGAAAAGTTTTAAAATATTTAGTATAAGTTGATAGTAGACCACCATCACCATCACCATCGCCATCAGAATTGGGCTGGGTTTTTGGTGGGAATTATGGATACTTAAAATCGAACTCCATATAAATAATGCTCTATAGCAGCCTTTCTCAACCTTTTCAACTCCGAGGAACCCTTGAAATAAATTTCTGGCCTTGGGGAACCCCTGCTAAAAATTAAAACTCATGGCACATTAGTGTGACAGTCAGTGGGGAGAATGCTTCTTACTCTTGTCATCATTAGGAAGAATTACCCCCTTACAGATAGCTAAAAGGAACAATGGTGTCATTGGGAACGTATCTCAGAGGCAGAAATTGCCAAGTGCTCAAGGAACTCCTAGCAACCTCAGGAGGAACCCTAGTTGAGAACCCTGATCTATAGCAAGGATTATACATTCCACATTCATAATGATGCTAGCAAAATTATTGTGTGCTGTAAGTTGCCTCCAGCATTGCTCCTGTTTCTTCTTGCCGGGGGTTGCCATTTTTCTGAAGCTCAGAGCCCTTGAACAGCAGTAAATCTTTAGGCTGTCAGCAGATTGGCCTCTACAAATTTGACACAGTGCCTAAAAATAGAGAACAAGCACAGAGCAGGGAGAGACAAGGGTTTAGTAACACTTTAATACCCACATGCCATACATGTGTGTATGGGTGGCTGAGGTTTCTGTGCTGAGAGTGCTATCATTGCATGCTTCCAGCACAGTGAACCAAGCTGTCATAGACAATGATTGGGAGTCTTTGGGACCAGCTCCCGATCATGGAACAGCCAATTACAGTGATCACATGACTAGGCAGTCCTTCGCACCTCCCACCGAACTCAAAGACCCTGTTAAAATGAGAGGGAAGGGAATTAAATGCGGTATAGAAAAATCTGATCTTATATTGACTGTGTTGTCTGGCAGGTTTGTGTAAATCTCTGAAATGAAAGGACAGAAATATAAATCTTTTGCTGATAACAGAATACCCTTATAAATATTTAATCTGTGTAGATACAATATAGAATGTTGAATACTGGCATTAAACTCTGCTTTTTTTTTTAATTTTTCAGAAAAATGTGACGAGCCTCTGGTAGTGGCACTTCAGCCTCAATCCTTTAAAAGTTCATCGATAATGTCTGGGATTTATGCTCCAGTATACGCTAAACTCAACAGAAGAGAAGGTATGACCCTTTCTACTTACATAGTATTAGTCAATGTAAAATTGTATTTTTAGCCACATTTTGTAAAAATTTCTATTTGGATAACATAGAAAGCAGTTTAATATAAGTTGTATTGCTTTCAACATCTTTGCTGGGAGATTCACTTCTGATTTCAAATAGACCATGCACTTTGCAAGTGCAGTTGCACTCTGCAAGGGGAATTTGCTCCAGAGCAGGGGTCTTTAAACTATGGCCCTCCAGCTGTTCAGGAACTACAATTCCCATCATGCCTAGTCATGTCTGTGAATGTCAAAGTTTTACAATGCTTCATAGGACGAGTAGTTCCGCAACAGCATGAGGGCGGCAGTTTGAGGATCCCTGCTCCAGAGCCTAATAAACGAGGAGAAGCTCTGCTGACTTCCTTCATCCAATCATGTGCAAGCAAAAATGTTTTTTTTTTCCCTTGCATGTGGTTTGGTATTTTTTGGAAAGTGAAGCTTAACTACATTTACTAAGCTCTGGAGCAACAGCACTTTGAAGAGTGCACTGCCTATTTACATTAGTGTGTACTTGTCTTAATGCAAAGCATTGTCTCTCAGTTTGGTATCTCTTTTGTCTGCTGCTTTGTTCCTCTGCTATCAGCATGAGTCGCTTCTGACAAGTTTTCCTGACACCAAGAAAAAATGGTGACAGCCTCAGCTCTGTTCCTGTTTGCTGAAGGGGTGTGTCCCTTCAATTCAATCAGCTCTTAGAGCTCTCCTCAATGAGCTCTGCAGACTGTAACTTGAGCTCTCCACCCCCTTTTTTCTAAACACTCTGACAAGCTTTAAAAATAAATCACTTTGAAAACATGTAAATAAGAGAGTGGCTGCAGATAAACAGCTACAACTTATGTAGGATGATTTGTTTCATATCTGCGTATCACTTGAGGCCAGTCACTTTACTGGGTATATGGAAGGGTTTACAACCACTTTAAATGATAAGTTCACCTTTTGCCTCATGTTACATGTTAACCCATATTTAGGGTGTAATATGCAGCATGGAAGCATGAAAGACCCCAGAAATCCACTTGTATTTGCCCTCTTACAGGAATCCTAGAGTGCACCCTACGTCTCATATCTGCTTCTTTTAAAATTAGCATGCCCATGCTTCCCTACGCCCCACACAGCTGCATCTTTCCTGCCATTGGCCCTTTGTAAAAGCTACACTTCCCATATGCCACCTTAGCAGATGGGTCTACAGAGCAAGCACATGTTTCCTCCTTCCAGGGCACAATCACTGGCTCTGGGTGCACTTTCTGCCTCACAGCTGGCCTCCCGCCCTTGCTCAATTGCTTCCTCCCTCACAACTCCCCAAAGTGGCATCATTGAAATGAGAACAGATTGAAGAAAGGATTCTCTACTCTGTGTCTCAAGAGGGGCAGGTGCTGGAAGAAATGTATTTTCTTCAAAAGTGTGGCCAAATACAGGAAAACACATACATTTATGAATGTACAAACATGTAAACTGTATTACATCATCTAGACACAATCATCAACAATTTAAACAATTAATGATATATATATATATATATATATATATATATATATATAGATAGATATATATATATATAGATATAGATATATATATATATATATATATATATATATATATATATATATATATATATATATACATATATATATATATATATATATATATATATATATATATATATATATATATATATATATATATATGTATATAGACATTACATGCACACACATATATATATTTATATACATGTATATTTTTTAAATAATATATGCAAAAACGACATTATTCATCCATGACTGCTCTACCACCTCCCGCCACAAAATAAACTAAGAGGTAGGGCCACCCTGTGACATCACTGTCACTGTCCCCGCCCCCTTGTGATTTCATTGACCCTGTATGCCCCAGGCAACGGAACTGTCAGTTGGTTGGAGCCTTCCTCAGGAGCGGACTGACAATCGGCCCTTTGCCTATTTGGTATTTGGTAAACGATGTGACTCGCCACATTGATAAACCTGGAAAAACACTTTTTTAGGAAAGGGGCCATCAAGATTCATGCTGCAGTAACTTTCTAACATATCCTCTAACCCCATTCTGTTGGGGGTGGGGTGAGGGGACTTACAAAGTTACTGCAGCATGAATCCTGCTGGCTGCTTCCCTAAAAAATGTAGAGCAGAAAGCTGTAATAGCTCAGACTCATACTGCTCATTCCAGTGTGCAGCTGGGGACACAGGGCTTAGTGAATTGGCTGTGTCAGAATCCCTGAGCGCGCTTTGGAGGAACACTTTAGCCGTATGTGTCGGGCTTCAGAAGGGTGGCTGGATGTAGTAGTGTAGTGACGTCACATACATGTGTAGTCCAGCCGTCCTTCCTGAAATCTTGCAACAAAGTCCGTATGGAAGTACGGACCTCAGCAAAATAGAGTTTCCTGAATCATCAGCTTTGCACCCGTGGCAAACTAACCACAATTGCGGGCTTCAATAGTTACATTTTATAAATGCATATTTTTTTCATAGTACTATTAGTGCATTTATACATTTTAAGCAAAAGGTGAACTAATCCTTTAAGTATATCAAACCCAATGTGTGAATTTCACATGCGTATCTCTGATGAGCACAGGTGGGTATGGGATGGGATCCATGCGTCAATTTGTGTGCTGGTGATTTGCCTCCTTTACTAGACCACTTCTAGATGGAGGTCCATGACAATAACCCAGTATGTTAAACAAACTGAAGGGTTCTGGCAATCAGATCATTAGTGGGCCAACTCATCATGGCTCATAGTAAAAGGGACCACTTTTTAAAGTGGAAGTAAACCATCCTATCGTCTTCAGCCAAGGAAGCTGCCAGCTTGGCCTCTGTTTGACCTTCAACTGCCATGATGCTGCTCAATCATGGGATTAGTTATGACACCAGCCATTGGATGGTTTAACAGTTTGGTTGAGAGCACAACCAATGTGATAGATAGCATTTCTGGCATTCCTGGAATGTAACTGTTTTTATTTAAACTATTAAATTGATGGGTTTAATTCCGATTTAAGTTCACACAGCAAAATGGTTTACCTGTTGGTGCGATGAATGTTCTGATGCACCCGATTCACTGCAAATCCTGATTAACCAATTTTCAATTCTATGCCTACATGTTTATGTTGGTGTGATGGCTCACTAACTAATGATAAATGGAGGAGGATAACATTAAAAAGGACTAAAGTAAATGTGACTTCTTAAAAAGCTTATAAATATATAAGTAAATACAGTATTTAGTGGCGTTATCTAAGACTAATCTCAATAGGCACATTCTGTGAACTTTACTAAGTAAGATTAATCTCTAATTTCCTATTTGCATCACCTGTACTTCTGCTGGATGATCCAAAATGAGGGTTTTTAATTGCTCTCCAGCATGGTGATTACCTCTATGTTGAACAATTAATCACTTTCTGTGAGTATAATGGGAAGAGTGATTAGTCATTCATATTACCACATTCTCTTCCTGTAAAACACCTTTGCAATGTAAATACTTAAAGGAAACATTTCCTGAGAGAAACACGGATGTTATTGCTCACATCTTATTTTAAAAATGATAATTGCCTGGCTGTCAGACTCATACTATCCCTCCTGACTTCAATACTTTGAGACTCTAATTCAGAACAAGTATGCAAGTAAAGAATTTTGACTTTGCTGTGAATTTCATGATCTGGTCTGTAGCTTAGACAATATGGAAAATGTTTTTGGGAAATAGAAACACAATTGTGTTTGTATTGTGAACCCCTCCTGGACTACTGACAAAAAACAATTTTGTAAAAAAGTATATTTTTATTGTTATTGTATTAAAAAAGATAAAAGATCAATGTAATGAATCCTACTATGAATTGAATGGGGACAGCATGAGAGCACAACCACATCAGCATTGATAGGTGAATATGAATACAAATAAAAACAACAGGCTTGTGGGGCCAGTGAATACTGTAGTGAAATGGTAAGTGATGACACTTAACATGTTTCGGATGTCATGTCATCACTTACCATTTGACTACAGTCATCAATGCTGATGTGGTTGTGCTATCACGCTGTCCCCATTTAGTTCATAATAGGATTTATTACATTGATCTTTTATCTTTTTTTGATACAATAAAAATAAAAATATACTTTTTACTAAATTGTTTTATGTCACTAGTCCAGGAGGGGGTTACAATACAAACACAATTGTGTTTCTATTTCACAAAGCCATTTATATATGGACACGACAAATCCCTTTGTTCAATTTCCACTATTTGGGTCTTTTCTTTTCAATATTGAAAATGTTGGGTCAGAATACCAGCCAGGCAACTTGCATTTTCAGAAATGTGAAATTCAGCAATGTTCTCTCAATAAAAGTTTACACATATTCTTTTTCCTTGAAAGAGACCCTGTCATCCGACCATTTATTTCAAAACAAGTGTATTTGGGGTTTTGTATGAATACAGTAATAGGGGGAATCTAACATTTTATTTTTGGAGCTAGAACCCCATTTAATATCCATATCAGACCTAATCAAGGAATAGGGTCTGGTATGGATATTTCAAGGGAACCCTACTGGTTTGACATGGGGTCCCCCTTTTAACATCCATATAAGAGCCTAGTCAAAGGTCTGGTTTTGGGGAAAACCCACCTTTTTTTGCTTTTAGCCCCCCTCTCAAGGATGAAGGTGTAGGATGCATATATGAAGATGTATGGTTCCTGCGCTATTGTGGATTCTCTACCAACCACCCTAATGCTGCATCACATAATTTGATCCTACTAAACAGTCACAGATAGAGGTTATGGGGGGGTTGTGATGTGCTTCGGGGTGTTCTGAGTGAATGCACAGAGCACTTTTTATAATAGTGGTTTATATAGAAGAAGCACTTATTCACTTTTAGTTATAGCAATAATTGAATGGGATATTGACATAAGCACTTTATATTTATATGAATTAAGGATATATTTATGAATCTCAGAATAAGACGCATGTATTAGGATTCGATACTCATTTCAACATAGGCAAAATTAACTAATAGGTGCCAAATTACACAAAAGCACTTCTCATAAAACTAAGGTGTAGGATGTACTGCAGGAAAACTAATATTTTGTAAAAGAAAAAATGATAATTGAAATTTTAAGTATGGCGAACCCCTAAAAATCTATACCAGACTCTGAAAAAAACCAAGCCAGCAGCAAAATGTAATTTACTGCATATAGCATTTGTTTTTTTTTTTGCAAAATGTCAGGTTTGTTGTAAAATATCCTACTCATTGTACATGTACATTGTACTCGGGCAAGTATAGGGCATCCCTATGCATGCTACTGGAAGGAATTTGAGTTTTTAATGTTTCACTTTAATGCCATTTACTTCAGTGGTGTTTGGATTAATATTTCAACTTAGGAGCAGTTTGGTGAATGTCCCACAAACCAAAATCTAGGTATATTCTGCTCATCACTAGTATCCAGTATAAAGATGAGATTTAGTGAACTGTGGGCATGGTTCTAACTATACTAAAATGGTTGAGTTATCCATATATGCAACCATCTAGCTAGTGGCCATACAGTTAGGAAATGAATATGGATCACCTAAATGACATCCGTCCCATATTACATATTGTACAAAAAACCACGAGGGTCAAAAAGGGGAAAAGGTTGGGACTTTTGATGATGCCAGAGAGATCAACAATTTACACGAAAGAGTATAAGATTTTAAAATTAACAAATTTATTGACATAGCAAGTTAAAAGAGTTCCCAACAAAGGGAGTGTACAAACAAGACCAAACCCATGTGATACAGATTGGCATGAACTGTAAATTGCTGACATACATCAAGAAAAACAACCCCAAAGCTTATCGTCCAGAACCCCGATGCGTTTCAACTGGTTCAGTCTTCTTCAGGAGATTTAGGGACTTTGAGTGCAAGCTGGGTTTTCTATAATTAAAAAAAATAGTCATACAGTATGCGTGTAAAAAGACATAAGTCAATATTAGAAAAATAAATATTACATACACAGAAGGCTGAAGTAGCTTCTGCTGGGGATCCATTCATTGGATGGGGCCAGATGTAATTGGCTTTTGCCTACAATGATGAGTCCTGAAAGCAAAGGAACATAAAAAGTGGCAGCCAGGGCTTTGTGCATTTCCGAGAAGATAATAATGAATAGCACATCAACATGAAAGTCATAGGGACTATTTTTATAGTCCCATGCATATCACATACAGTACTATAGAAAAGTGTAATAATAAAAAAAAAAAAGGTTTAAAAAAATTGCAGAAAAAATGTATATAGCATACCTGCATGTAAGGACCCCAAACCAAAAATATATATGAGTCTACAAAACAGACTAGGCATGATATAAATCTCTGTAGGGGTATATAGACAGGCACCAAATCCTAGCTTCTCCCAAGGTGAATAGGTTATCATGAAATATAGATGCCATAAGAGGATCTGGAACCTATATACAAAACAAGGAATACAGGTAGCATCCATTCTTACCAGTGTTTGTGGTCAATGCATGCAGGTGTGAGCAATATCCAGCAAGATGCTACGCACATGGAGCAAACAAACCTATGCGCTAAGTGTTTATAGGTATGGGAAAGGTCCCATCATGTGACTGGATAGGGCCAATCCCAGACTCCTCTTTTGGCACTAAAAAGATCTAACCAACTGTGTGAATTGAAGGAAAAAGGTAATTACCACTAAATGGAGACAGCTGTTTTCTGTTGTCCCCCGCTGTCACAGAGCAAGTGGCTCACTCCGACCAGTGCCAAAAGTGCCAGAACCGGAAGTTCCACAGCTGCCATTTTGTAAAAAGGCAGCTGGCATCAGGGACAGCGCCAACATGGTAAATAAATTGGGTCACAAGAGTGTTGCCCAAAACACCGGGGGAGCAAAGTATACTTGAAGAAGAAAATAGGCATGGCAACATCCTGAAGAACCCCAGTATTTGTATTTGTATTTGTATTTGTAGAATTGTATAAAGAAAAAAATGTATAAATAAACAAAAAATAAAAACATTTTATTTTTTCACTTCTTGGCCTATTTTTCACTTCTTGGCCTCGTGGCTGTGCAGTGCCCTGAATGCTCGGCACATGTAGCCCCCTCTGTGTACAAAGGGGGGCTTTTGTGATGGAGAGGGTTTTTGCTTTTTTAAGTATATTTGGCTCCCCCAGGTGTTTTGGGCAACATTCTTGTGGCCCCATCCATTTCCCATGTCAATGCTGTCTCTGATACCAGCCGCCTTTTTCCAAAATGGCGGTGGCGGAACTTCCGTTTCCGTGTCCACCCTTACGGCTATGACACACTTCCGGTCAGAGTGAGCCACTTGCTCGGTGACAGCGGGGGACAACAGGAGACACTTGTCTCCGTTTAGTGGCAATTACCAAGAGGCATTTTTTCCTTCAATTCACTCAGTTGGTTAGATCTTTTTGGCACCAAAAGAGGAGTCTGGGATTGGCCCTATCCAGTCACATGATAAGGCCTTTCCCATACCTATAAACATTCAGCGCATAGGTTTGTTTGCTCCATGTGCACAGCACCTTGCTGGATATTGCTCACACTTGCATGTATTGACCACAAACACTGGTAAGAATGGATGCTACCTGTATTCCTTGCTTTGTATATAGGCTCCAGATCCTCTTACGGCATCTATATTTCATGATTGGGTGTCATTTTGATCGATTTTGTTTTAGGGATAACTTATTCACCCTGGGAGAAGCTAAGATTTAGTGCCTGTCTATTTACTGTACTGCTACAGAGATTTCTATTTTGCCTAGTCTGCCTTGCAAACTCATATATATTTTTGGTTTGGAGTCCTTACAGGCAGATATGCTATATTCATTTGTTCTGCATTTTTTAAACCTTTTTTTGAATTTATTACACTTTTCTATAGTATGTAATATGCATGGGACTATAAATCCAGTCCCTATGACCTTCACTTTGATGTACTATTCATCATTACCTTCTTGGAAATCCATAAAGCCCTGGCTGCCACTTTTTTATGTCCCTTGCTTTCATGACTCAGCACTGTAGGCAAAGGCCAATTACATCTGACCCCATCCAATGAAAGGATCCCCAGCATAAGCTACTTCAGCCTTCTGTGTATGTAATATTTATTTTTCTATCATTGATTCATGTGTTTTTACATGCATACTGTATGACTATTTGTTGTAATTCTAGAAAACCCTGCTTGCACCCAAAGTCCATAAAATCCCCTGAAGAAGACTGAACCAGTTGAATCGTGTCTGGGGTTCTGGACGATTAGCTTTGGGATTGTTTTTCTCGATGTGTGTCAACAATTTAAAGTTCATGCCATCCTGTATCACATGGGTTTGGTCTTGTTTGTGCACTCCCTTTGTTGGGAATAGGGATGATCGAACTTTTGAAAAGTTCGGTTTGACTAGAACACCCGAACTTCCCAAAAGTTTGGGTCCGGATTCCAGAACCCCATTGAAATCAATGGGACCCGAACTTCGGTAATCAAAAAACATCATTGTGAAGCCCTAAAACCCAATAAATGCCCCTAAAAAGTGCCAAGGGCTCTGGGTCATGCCACAGGGACTATTAATCACACAAAAAGTTCTTAAAAATTGTCGTTTTTGATAGAGAGCCAATTATTGAAAAAATTATTGAAAAAAAAAAAAAAAGAGATTTCTTTGGATTTAGTGTCTGGGGGGGGGGGGGGGGGGTCTAAAAAGTGTACCTGTGAAGTTTCAGCTCTGTAGCATGTCCAGAACCAGAAAAAAATATCATTTTTCTTAGAATTTTTATTAGCGCAGGGATGGGGTTCCGCTACTTTCACACCTGGGCGTTTTTGTTTCAGGCATTTATTGGGCATTTTTTGGGCATCTTTGGAGGCAGGTATGACATCTGAACTTCTGTATAGGGGTATATATACACACACACACATATATATACACACATACACACATATAGGTGTGAAAGTAGCGGAACCCCATCCCTGCGCTAATGAAATTATTTGCAGGGATGGGGTTCCGCTCTTATCACACCTATATGTGTGTATGTGTATATATACATATATGTGTGCGTGTATATATACCCCTATACAGAAGTTCAGGTGTTATGCCTGCCTCCAAAGACACCCAAAAAATGCCTAATAAACGCCTGCAACAACACACCTGAGCGTTTTTGTTGCTGGCGTTTATTGGGCATTTTTTGGGCGTCTTTGGGGGCAGGCATAACATCTGAACTGCTGTATAGGGGTATATATACACACACATATATATATATATATATATATACACATACACACATATAGGTGTGAAAGTAGCGAAACCCCATCCCTGCGCTAATGAAATTATTTGCAGGGATGGGGTTCCGCTCCTATCACACCTATATGTGTGTATGTGTATATATACATATATGTGTGTGTGTGTATATCTACCCCTATACAGAAGTTCAGATGTTATGCCTGCCTCCAAAGACGACCAAAAAAAATGCCCAATAAACGCCTGCAACAACACACCTGGACATTTTTGTTGCAGGCGTTTATTGGGCATTTTTTGGGCATCTTTGGAGGCAGGCATAACATCTGAACTTCTGTATAGGGGTATATATACACACACACATATATGTATATATACACATACACACATATGGGTGTGATAGGAGCGGAACCCCATGCAAATAATTTCATTAGCGCAGGGATGGGGTTCCGCTACTTTCACACCTATATGTGTGTATGTGTATATATACATATATGTGTGTGTGTGTATATATACACCTACACAGAAGTTCAGATGTCATGCCTGCCTCCAAAGACGTCCACAAAAAAGCCCAATAAACGCCTGAAAAAAAAACGCCCAGGTGTGACAGGAGCGGAACCCCATCCCTGCTCTACTAATAATTCTAAGAAAAATGATCTTTTTCTTATGGCGGTCTACCTGACATGGATGAATTCGGTCACCCTGGCATACAAGGAGCGGAGCTCCATCCCTGCTCTACTATTAATTCTAAGAAAAATGATCTTTTTCTTATGGAGGTCACCCTGACATGGATGAGTTCTGTCAACCTGGCATAGCAGTCAGAGTCAGTTCACCCTACACTACACTACGGTCACCCTGACACTTAACACTTTCCCTACAGAAACTAGATTATTGAATCTAACTATAGTGGTATATAGTACCCTAACTACACTAGATATCCCTTTCCTCACACTAATAATTGCTAAATGACACTTTTGCAGCAGGAGTAACAGAACTGCTTCCACTCTCTTCCACAGCCCCTGTATTACAGTGCTAGAGATTTGGCGGGGCTATGTTATATACTGGGGGGCGTATTCACTACTGATTGGCCTTTGGACCCCCTAGTCACTCCAATCACAGTCCTAGCATCCTCCTGCCCCCTCAATTGGCTTTTACTGATGTTTATGGTCCAATCACGGGCTTTTAAAGCCCAGTTCCTGTCCCATTGCATTTTGGGAGGTTCTGGTTGCCGAATTCCGAACTTTTTCCGCAAAAGTTAATGTTCAGGTCAATGTTCGGGTCGAACCGATGGTCGACCCGAACCGTTCGATCATCCCTAGTTGGGAACTATTTTAACTTGCTATGTCAATAAATTTGTTAATTGTATAATCTTATACACTTTTGTGTAAATCGTTGATCCTACTGGTTGAGTTATCCTTTGAATATGATTAAAAAATATTTTTGTGATCACTTCTAAAATATTGCACCATTGGTTGTCTACTATAGGACCAACATCTAAATCCTGTGGGTTTTTGCTAAACCATTTTGCTGTACTGTAGAAAATATAAGGTTGTTTTAGTTGACATGATACTTTGATGTTGTCTATTTATTTGTTTGTCTACCACAGTTTTACTATTCAAAAGCTTTTCAACTTGACTAAATAATACAGATGAGTGATGGCAGTAAAGGTCATCTCTTCTGGAATGTGCAGCAATTTAGGCTCCATGTGCCATATTTACTTTAGGAGTCAGGAGAGGTGTATATGTTTAGGAAAAAAGAAAAGGAATGGCCTGGGACTTTAATTGAGGTGAACAGAAAAGGCCACTGAATATGTAATCAAAGTAATAGATTTATTAAAGATGAAACAATCATCATATAAGGCCACATATATATAACACATGGATATATCCCAATTACATAGGTATGTACATGCTTAGTAAGTATACTAAAACAGTGTATGATGGAAATAAAGCATCTTAAAACTCGTTTCGTGAGAACACAGCTCACTTCTTCAGGAGTAGATGCCCACAGACGTATCTGAAAGGTACATATAATATCATTGTCAAGTATAGAAGTATACATCATGATGTCTAATAGAGTATAAAGACTCATGAAGAACCCTGTGTGGGAAATCCAGACTTACAAATAAACAGAGCCAAGATTAATAAAATGACACTGTGATCCCAAAGCATTGGTAGGAGGTCTGGTCCGGGAGCTGGAGGTGTGGGGTAAAAAAACATCCCATTGGGGAACAAGTATATGTTTAGGAATGGCATGATAATCATTTACAGTGTCTCTTCTGCTTGAGAAGAATAGTAAATACTGCTGCAGTCTGGGTCTTCTACTGTCTAGTCCAGCCTTTTTTAACCAGGGTGCCATGGCACCCTGGTATGCCTCTTGGGTTCTTCAGGGGTGCCTTGGCAAAATGGCTAAAAATGGCAACAAATGGCCACAGGATTTTACTTTGTAGAATTAAAACTCTGGGCACTGTGCTGGTCAAGCCACTGGCACCCTGACAACCCTTGGCACTGTGCGGTCAAGCCACTGGCACCCTGACAACCCTGGGCACTGTGTGGGTCAAGCCACTGGCACCCTGAGAACCCTGGGCACTGTGCTGGTCAAGCCACTGGCAACCCTGAGCACTGTGCAGGTCAAGCCACTGGCACCCTGGCAACCCTGGGCACTGTGCGGGTCAAGCCACTGGCACCCTGACAACCAGTGACATCACTGGTTGATAAGGAGAATGACGGTGCTTGCACAGCATCCTTGTTTACTCCTCCTCATCCCTTCTCCATCAGCACTGGGGTCACATTAGCAAATAGAAGAAGAGAAACTGAGGGAGAAGAGAAACCCTAGAACACTAGTCCATACCAGTTTGCAATAGTAGAGAAATAAATCACTTCTAATGTTAGATTGCCCATGTGTATGGATGTTGCTGTGTTATGTAAAACTATTTGTTTAGGTTTTTTTTTTACATTTTTAAAATGGGTGCCTCGAGATTGTGCAGAATTGTTAAGGGTGCCACAACTGAAAAAAGGTTCAGAAACACTGATCTAGTCCTTGTGATGTCATTACACCTATTGACTCTAGACCCTGATAAAACCCCACAGATGGACAGCCAATGGAAATAGTCTTTGTCATGATGGTGCAGTGTAGGTACCTAAATAAGGACCCTCCAATAGGAAAGAAGACTCAGGACCATGTGTCACTTAACTATAGAATCACATGCAAAAAAAAACACTTTAGACTAGCTAAGGGGTGGGGGGTAGAATTTGTTTTGTCCTAGATATCAGCTTTCAAGGCAAAAACAGAGTTGATCGTGCCTGTTACATTACTGTATTGATGTTGAGTTTGATTTGCTTGTTTTACAGACATATACACATCAGAAAGGGTTAAAACCAATGATTAATTTTGTAGAAAACAAGAAAGCTGACAGAGTGTTAGTAACACACATTTTCTACATGCTGTGCTGTTTTGATCGAATGAAGGAAATCATCTGGAAATTAAAAGGATTGCACTTTAAAAGATGGATAGAACTTTTGATGTGAGTTGTTGCTAGGTACCCTAAACAAGAAATGTTTCATTGTTGTATGGGTGACCTCAATTGACCTGGTAAAACTTCAACGTCTGCATGTACTGATGATGTACCATGTTATAGTTTAATACTGCCAGTTATAAATCACTGCTTTAAAATTCTCTAAAGCTATGATGTGGATAAGAGCTCTTTTTATTAAAAGTCAGCAATGGCAGATCCTGTTTTACCTCCTATTACAGATTTAAGTCTCATGCACACTATATAAGGGCTCATGTACACTGCAGCTCAAAAACTAAAGCTGCTTTTACAGGCATTTGAGCTTTTATTTCAGCTTAAAGAAATGTGTGCCTTTTTGTGCTCTTGTGCACGTTTTTATTGAGCTACTTTGAGCACCTTTGAGCTTCTTTGAGCATAAGCATTTTTTTTTTCACAAACCCTCTTAGACAGTATTTTCTTAACCACTGTATAAACCAAACAAAAAGCTGGAACAAACATTGTTGCATGTTTTCAAGCTTCTTTAACCACTTGCCGATCACCGCATATATACTGTGGCAGGCTGGCCCGGCTGCGCGAAACGCAGTACCTGTACAGCGACCTGCGGAAGCACTTCTGGGGCAAACATGAGCCACTGCCGGCGCGCTCCTGCTTCCACTAGACAGTGGGTATGCCCATCCACGGGACAGGCAACACTGATTGCCACCGGGCACCCGTGATCGCTCCCCTCTGAGAGAGAGGGATGGTCAGCTGTTGTAAACACAGCTAACCATTGTTCTCTCTGAAATGATCACAGAGCGCCTGAGATCCTTCTATATAGGATCACAGGCCTCTGTGGTAATTTCACAAGTCCCTCCCCCCACAGTTAGAAAACACTCCCCTAGGCTCACAATTGTTTGATCACCCCTAGGTTAACCCCTTCCCTGGCAGTGTCATTATTAGAGTAACAGTTCATATTTTTTAGCACTGATTACTGTAGTAATGTCACTGGTCCCCCCAAACATGAAAAAAATGTCAGTTAGGGGTCTGATCTGTCCACCGCAATGTTACAGTTCTGCTAAAAATCGCAAATTGCCGCCATGTCTAGTAATAAATAAATAAAAAGTACATAAATCTTTTCCCTAATATGTAGACGCAATAACGTTTGGGCAAACCAATCAAAATACGCTTATTGCGATTTCTTTTTTTTTTACCAAAAATATGTAGTAGAATACAAATTGGCCTAAAAGGATGAAAAAAATAGATTTTTACATTTTTTTGGGGGGGGGGGGGGGAATGCTATATAGCAGAAAGTGAAATATATATATATATATATATATATATATATATATTTTTTTTTTCGCTCTCTTTTTGTTTATAGCGCAAAAAAAAAATAAAAAAAATGCACAGGTGATCAAATACCACCAAAAGAAAGCTCTATTTGTGGGAAAAAATTACATCAATTTATTTAGGTTCAGTGTCTCGCTCAATTGTCCGTTAATGTAACGCAGTGCCGAATCGCAAAAAATGGCTTGGTCATTAAGGGGCAAATCCTTCCGGTCCAGAACTGGTTAAACTGCCTTGAGCTCTTTGGGGCAATAGCTCCTCTCAAAACCAGAGTTTGTAGGGGAAAGGGGGGGGGGGGTTCTGCCTGTAGAAGCATATACCTGAAATGCCTGAAAAAGCCATAGTGTGCACGGACACATTGGCTAATATGATGGGGGTTTCTAGGCAGAAAAAATGAGAGTTCAAAGGAGCTCAAAAGCTTGTCGGAGCAACTTCTTTGAGCTCCTTTGAGCTGCAGTGTGCATGAGCCCTGAAGAAATCTGGTGAACATTTTAGTCTGAGAAAGGATCGTACGATTTTCTGATAGTGTGTACACAACTCTCGACAGACGATTCAGATCTTTTGAACAAAATTTTCCAAAGGGACAAACTCCAAAATGTTTCTCGTAAGGGAACAGAAGGAACGATTTTCATTTTAGCCTTTGTCATACAAGAATGTTGGTACATTATTTCCTTCCTTGGTTTTGACTTGCTGTGAAACCACAGAGAAAATCAGATGATCATTTGGACAATTTTCTTATAGTGTGTACCCTACTTTACCTTCTTCAGTGGAAATCATTTTAAAGCCATTGAACATCTCATAGTACAAAGGATAAATGGCCACTATGAGCAGATTTGGATTGGAGTAGACAGGGATAACTGCAAGACTTAAAGTATAACTAAAGCCAAAACATTTGGAAGGGTTATGTCACCAACTCCCAACACCAACTCCCATATTTTGGGAGCTGTCCCCAGAAAAGTAATAGAGGAGAAAACTTCTAATTAGGACAATAGTACTGGGAACCTGGGGGGCCCCAAGGGATTCCCTGAATTTGCAGGGATTTTCTCTCACTTCTTGTTGTGGCTATGGGACAGGAAGTGAAGGTAAATCTCCCCAATTCAAGACAGAGGTTTTAACCCTTCTGTACTCTATCCAAAAGAAAATAAAAAACTAAAGTTCTCCTTTAAAAAAAAAACAATATAATTGGGCTCCTTTGTGAAATAAATTTTATACCTTCTAGATTGTAAGCTCTAACGAGCAGGGCCCTCTAGTTCCTCCTGTTTTGAATTGTATTGTAACTGTATTGTCTTCCCTCACATTGTAAAGCGCTGCGCAAACTGTTGGCGCTATATAAATCCTGTATAATAATAATAATATCTAATTACAGTTTGAATTAGTAAAAAATATAAATAGCATAATGTGACAATTTCTGAAAATAACTTGGCATGGGTAGAGCATAATAACCTTCCTCCCTTGCCTCTCTTGTTCGGCATCAATATAAGTATTGTGAAATTTTAAAATGCTACGGTTTGCCAAAAAGGCTAAAACCCAAGCAAGTGTTACCTTATAAATTATATTGCTATGCAGCAGCATATACAGTGTTAAAGTTTGTTCAAATTTAAAAAAAACAAGCAAACAAAAAAAATAAAAAACTATACTTTGTCTAGACAAGGTAAAGAAACCACTTAAGCACTTAAGCATTGAAAAGGTGAATAAAGGTTCCTGTGTGCAGACTTCTTGTTTAGCCTACATACCATAAAGTAAGGATGACGCAAGGATTTACTTTAAATGGATGGTTGTCTGTATGTTTACCAAGAAACTTCAGTCTCCTTTAGCTTTGCACCCACCCACCCCATCATGACACTGCCATCTAAAAGGCAAAGATTTTGCTTATCACCAAACATTATTTCTGGGAAGACTTTTGATTACTATGCAGTGTATAGAAGTGGGGAGGGTGGGGAACTAAATTATTCTGAAGTCCCACCATCATGGCATGACCTAAAAATCCATAATGATCTTTTTTTGATTTTGGGGCATGGCCAAGTGATGAAAGTTCCTTGACCCTTTGAAAAGAGTCTTGAGTGATAGAAGCATGGCACTTGATAGATCATGTTGCTGTGATATGCTCATTAAAGCTGTTTAGATTATAGACAGTCCCAACCACTCTACTACAAGCCTTATGGACCTTGCCCCACTGACGGATGGGTGCTAGCTCCAGGCAGTTTGTGACCCATATACAATTAAAGCTCCAAAACACAAAATTAAGCCACTCTTTGCCTAAAAGCCCAGATGGAATTTTATTGATGTAGGGGGTGACCACCTGCTCTCCTTGTGCATTTCACTTCGTTAGGAGCTTAGTCATAGAGTTTAGATTGGGTATGGGTCTGATTGGCTATTATGATCTGAGGTGTTGGGGTTATGACTAAGCTCATTTTACTAGTGTGCTGAAGTTAAAATGTTGACTTTGAAGAACTAATTTCAGTTTGAAGAGTTGTATGCCCTCCTCATCTGATATTTGTGCCTTAGCTTTTTTGGGGTCTTTCCAGCAGTTAGCATTTTTTTATTGATCTATGCCCTCAAATGGGATTTGGGGTAATGGGTTACTTGTATGGCACGGGAAGGACAGGTTCATGAAAGGGTAAATTCATTAAGGCATCAAGACTTGGCTCATAAAAACTGTGCTTCTACTTTCTTCATCAACTCATCCCTCGCAGTTGCATTTTGTATAACCTGCTCCTCCCCTTTTAGATTGTAAGCCCTGACATGCAAGGCCCTACTAATGCTACTATATAAATCCTTTATAATACCAATAATGTTGTGACCGATGGCTCAGGTTATATTTAGACATATGTTAAAGCTGTTGTAAACTTAAACATTGTTAAACATTTTTCTACATAGATAAATCTAACCATATCTTATATCTGTGCTTATTTTTATTTTTTTTTAAACTTTCCTGTAATGTGTTTTATTTCTTTAAAGTGTGGGTCACGTGATTGCTGTATGTTTCTGAGTGATTCACGGACATGCTGGTGGATGTGTATGCTATGGGGGCATCTACATCACTAGAGGAACCACTGGAGGAAATGATGAAGGCTGCTAGGTGCCCACATTTCCAAGGCAATGAAAAACAAGCATACCCTGCAGCTATACAGGATGGGATGAGCCGCTGGAAGGGAGGAACATCTGAAGGGGAGGAACTGCTGAATGGGAATCCACATAACTCAAGCCAAATTAGATGGGCAGGATAGGGGGTGGTGAGGCTTCATACTGACCAGGGAAGATACAGGCACGCTCTTCTCTTGCATAGCATGCCTGTACAAATATCGATATGACACAAGCTGTAGACTGACCATGCTAGCCATGATAGCGTGGTCAGTTTACTCTAAGGAGGAGGGTAACAGGAAGGATCAATCAGATATTATTTACCACAGACAGCGCCGAATAAAATAGCAATGTTACAAAGCATATTATTATATTTTTTTCAATTTTACAAACACTTTAAATTCAAGATGATTTTCACTATTTGAATAAAAACGGGGCCATGCCCTTTCCAACTTATCTTGCAATTGTTTCATGTTTGGGGAAGGTTACCGTGTAATTTGTTAGGATAGTTTGTGCATATGCTTTCCAACATTCAATATATGTTTCTGATGCTAAAAAACTTTAAAAAGTACGCTTTGTACTTTAGGTACACAAAAGGTATTTGGGTACAGTATATAAGCACTGCTTTAGAGCTGCATATCTATCACAATAACATATCTTACATATAACTGCTGTAAAACTGAAGTGTATTGTAAGTACAGAGCATCAAGGTTATCTCTTCAAATGAAAATAGAACTCAATGCTGCCATGCTTCTTTACCTTTATAACAATGTGACAGGACAACCTCAGTCATTTCAATTTCACTCTCTGCTACATTCAATATAAACTGATGGCCAGGAACTGTCGTTTATTTAAGCAGTCATTAACTATTAGTAATCACTAAGTTTATTGTCTAACCTTCATACATTTTCGTGAATTTCAGTCAGATGGATTGATTGTTGATAATTGCACATGCAGTTCATAAAGTAAACCTGTGCTTTGAAAATGCAGGGCAAAACAAAACTTAAAATGGTTGTAAACCTTTACGTATATCAGGGGCTGACTGGAAACTTACGGCCCAGGGGACAAGTACCAACCAGAGGCCAATGGTGCAGCCCCCCTCCCGCTCTCCCTCTTCCCTGTCTCCTCCTGACCCCCATTCTAGGCTGCAGCTTGGCTCTAAGTACTCTCTACTCACCGGCCGAATCCGGGTTCCTGACCTGGCCAGCAGGAAGCAGTTGGGGGAGCTGGGACAGCTTGGTCGGGGCTGCCTGAGGGAGGAGAGTCTTCAGTGGGGCATGGAACCAGCCTCTGCTCAGACACAGTTTACACCGTCCATGCTGTGGGAGAGGCCTGAGCTCTATCCTTGTCTTCATCCCGCACCCAGTAGGTCAGCAGTGGGGACTTTTTATAAAGCAAAAAATAGTGCAGCGCTATCAAAATATGGTGCAACCCATACAAGTGTAAAATGCCAATAAAGTATTAAATGAATAACACTAAATAATAAAGTGAACATAAAAGTCCATAAATCAATAATCGTGACTCCAAAAAAAAGGTCCCAGAAAGGTGATGTCAGAGCGGAAGGCTTGAATCCCAAGGAAGAGATAGGAATGCACCCGTGATGTACAGTATATATCAAGATAGCAGCTTACCAGAAGCTAAGGCCTCCAACCTAATGGAACGGCCATACACATACCATCTTGATATATACATCACGGGTGCATTCCTGTCTCTTCCTTGGGATTCAAGCCTTTTTTTTTGGGACCTTTTTTTTGGAGTCACGATTATTGATTTATGGACTTTTATGTTCACT
Source organism: Pelophylax lessonae (assembly GCF_965119305.1). NCBI lineage: Eukaryota > Metazoa > Chordata > Amphibia > Anura > Ranidae > Pelophylax > Pelophylax lessonae. Next base: position 186,434,339 of record NC_138772.1, on the reverse strand, counting down.
TTATTATTTAGTGTTATTCATTTAATACTTTATTGGCATTTTACACTTGTATGGGTTGCACCATATTTTGATAGCGCTGCAATATTTTTTGCTTTATATCTGTTTGATTTACTATAATCAAGTGTTTTTCAACTGCTTTCACCATTATCATATTCACATCATGTATTTATTCACTCATTTTTAGCGCAGGATTTTTTGGATTTGTAGTAGTGGGGACTTTTTACTTTTCTTCACCAGGAATACTTTTGACATGTCTGTGGCAGAAGCCGTGCGGCTTTTTTAAAGGGCATCAGAGTGGCCCGGGGGGGCAATTACCCCCCTGCACCCTGACCTAGTCCTCCCTTGACATACAGTTTATCCACTAAAGTGACCAGCCTCACAAACCTGAAAAAAATCCTACTACAAAAGTTGTATAACCTGAGCCCCGACTAGAGTGAAAGAACAAACCTCCTATACACTTTCTCATAGGGAAACATGCACATCTGAGGCTGTCAATCACGCTGTGTGCTGGAGGGGTTCACCCAGAATTTATCTGTATCAGGATAAATTATTAGAAGTGACCCACGCAAAATAAGGCAGGAGGAGAGAATTTTGCTTTGAATTAATGTACACACTATAGAAGGCTATGCTTTAAATTGTGGCCACATTAGCTGCTTATACTTATTTTAAATAAAGACTGCCTTATTTCCTGGCTGTTCAGTTTCATCTAGCCTTTTCCTCTACAATCTTGCTGTGCCTGGCCACCCCTTTCATTGATTGGATTTCAATTATTTAAATCAAGAAGGCTCCACATTACACATGGGCATTACCTACTGTGGTCTGCATGCAAGTAAAGTCTGCCCAGTGTGGCAGAAAGCTAGAAAACAACTACTAGTTGTATGCAGGATGGTAGATACATTTTTCCCAGGTTCAAGCAATATACATACTGTTTTCTTCTTTTTGGGCTGTGTAGTGAGCTTGGCTCTCTGGGGTTTTAACAAGCCTAGCTAAAGCTGATCTGAGAACTCTTTATAACTCCAGGCTGCTTCACGAGAATGCTCCATCCTGGAACCAGATCTCTGTCTAGGACAGACTGAGGAGCAGCAAGTTGCCTGTGTGATAAGATTAAGTCTGTGTGACTAAGGACTTTGATTTGTTCTCTATGATAGTTAGGTGCCTGGCCAGCAGTAGGTTGCTCCAGGACAGAAAGTTAAGATCCAGTGTTTGGAGTTAGCTGCCCAGCATGGCAAGGATGTATTTTCTATTTTTATTTTATTTTATTGTTTTGACCCCTGTACTTTGTGGACATAGACCTTATAAATAAACCGCACTTGTGTTTCACCAAGATCCTGCTGTCTGATGTGCCTTTTAACCGTGATGTAAACTCATTCAGGGAGTCGTGCATAACCTGTTGCTAAGCTCTTCCTCACACCAGGAACACCCACTCCTCCAGACTGACATCTACACATCAAGGCATTTTAAAATGTTCCTACCCTATTTCAAGAGCCATCTCATTGCTTGCATCTAAGCTAAATGCATTCAAAGTACCGAGTCAGGGTGCTGTGATGTTTTCAGAAGGCTATGTACAGCTATGTCCTGCCAGCCCCTCCAACTGGCCACACCATTTCAGAGAGTCTTAGAGTCATAGAGTAGTCTAGAGTCATAGGAGGCTAGTTAAGATGTCTTTGGATTTAAAGCAGAGTTCCACCTGTTTTTGTGATTATTAAAAGTCAGCAGCTACAAAAAGTGTAGCTGCTAACTTTAAATAAACATTTAATGTTTATTAAATTTAAGAAACACATACTCACCTGTCTCATGGTCTAGCGATGCGGCTGGGGGGAACCTTGGTTTTCTCCATCTTCTCCCCATGGCGCTGGCATCTCTAGTGTGGGCACCCAGCTGTGACAGCTTGGGGCTTCACAGCCAGGTGCGCACTGTGCATGCGGCTGTCGTGCATGCGTGAGTCGTACTGCGTTTCCTGAATGGATGGGCAATCTTTTGGGACCTGTGACATGTCCCAGAAGATTGCAGGGAGGGAGCGGGAGAGGAGAACTTCCGCCCAAGCTGCCTAGGTGGCCCGAGCGGAAGTGGGAGTGGGTACCTGTCATAACTAGGTACCCGCCCCCCCCCCCCAAAAAAAAATGACATGCCGAATGTGACAATGTCAGGGGGTCAGGACCACTTAAAGCGGAAGTTCCCCTTTTGGGTGGAACTCCACTTTAAATTAAGGTATGTAATGAAAACATAAAGGTTTCATTTAAAAATGTTATTAGCATACTGATGAGGTGGCAGGAGGGGGTTTTTTAAAGGAGAAACCAGGGAAGGATAAATATAAGCATTTGCTTTTACAGGGCTGATGACTCACTTCCATGCGAGTGGCTAAGCAGCCAGCAAATAAGCACGGCATGTAGGAGGAAGGGTGGTAAATGACATGCTCCCCCATACGTGGGAGTGTAAGGTATTTCTTTTTACTGCCAGTGGCAAAACAGAACAGTGGGGGAGCAAAATTAAGTTGAAAAAAAAAACTTTTGATGGAACCACCAATAAATGTAACTGTTACTTTGTCCTGCATGGGGTAAGAACAGGTTTCATATAACAACTTGCTGATTGTGCATTAGCCCAATGATGACTACAACGCGGTCCTTAAGTTCTAGGAGGGTGTCTAGAACCACGCCCTTTGCGCACCCACTGTGATAGGCATCCGGCATGCTATGTGATCAGGGTAAAGAACCAATCACAGAGGCGCTTTACCATGTGAGCAGCTGTAACCAATCACAGTTGATCACAATGTAAACACACTTGTGGTATCACTTAGGTATCAGCATTCACATGTCACAGCAATGTGGAGAGGAAATCCGGAAACCGGCACGTGTGAAAGGGGACATCTACACTGATAATCAGGGCACTGATCATCAGTGTCCTGATAATCATTGCAGCCCCAATAGTGCCTATCAGTGCTGCCTATTAGTTCTGACCAGTGCTGCCAATTAGTGCCCATCAGTGGTGCCAATCAGTGCATCATATCAGTGGCCATGAGGTCTGCCTATTAGTGCTTACCCGTGCCCATCAGTGCCACCTATCAGTGCTGCATATTAGTGCAGCCTCATTGGTAACTCATCATCAATGCCCACCATTGCTCCTCATCAGTGCCCATCAATGCTGCCTCATCAGTGCCCATCAGTGCCACCTCATCAGTGCCCATCAGTGCAGCCTGCCAGTGCCCATCAGTGCAGCTAGTTAATGAGAAAACTAACCTGTTTGCAAAAATTGTATACCAGAAGCTAAGAAAAATGTTTGGGTTTTTTTTCAAAATATTTGGTCTTTTTTCGTTTATCAAGCAAAAAAAAAAAAAAAAAGAACCCAATGGTGATTAAATATCCCCCAAAGAATACTCTATTTGTGTGGAAAAAATAATAAACATATGAGTACAGTGTTACATGTTGTCATTCAAAGTGCAACAGAGCTGAAAAATGAAAATTGGCCTGGGCATGAAGGGGTTGAACTTTGTATTTTGATACATGGCCCTGTTGTATGTTAAAAGCCCCTTTTTATTCTCTCTGTGTTAGTTTTAGCTCCACCGTAGGCTGAAGCCCAATTTTTATGTTAGCTACAGCCAGGCAACCAAAGACACAAAGAAGGAAGTTTTACTGCCTCAGTCAGTGCTGGCAGGGCTGCATGATCACTAATTTAATGCAATATTTTTGGGGGAATTTATTTAAGGACCCTGAACTCCATTATAACCATACTAACCGATTAAACAGAGCTTTCTCTTCAATAACTGTGAACTGGGTATGCACTCATTTTTGTTTTAGGTTAAGAGTTAAAGTTAAGTGTCATGGTGTAGGTTAAATGTTATTTTTAAAGTCTGCCTAACTTTAATATAAACCAAAGGTGTGCACAGCCTATTGCATTGGGGTGTGCACCCCAAAGCTCAAACACACATGCCTTTCTCTGCAGTCTCAGCTTCACGGGACAGTGAATGAATGGGAAGTGCTCTGTGCTGAGCAGCAGTTTACAGTTTACTATGCTTCAGGTATGAATGAACACAGTGAGTAAGTGTGTTCACTGTGTTCATTTGTAAAAAGAAGGCTTTGGTAAATGACATATTTATTAGCCCTTGACCCACTCTCCATCCTGAAACAACAGCTGGGGGGGAGCGGAGAGGATGGAAACCAGCGGCACTGCAGGGCAGGGTGGGGGGTGGGGACAAAGGGGCAACACAGGGGGAAGCCTGTTGGAGGAATCGGCACTGCATGCAGTAATTAGGGTGTGCCCAGCCACACCTGGCACACCCCCTGTGCACGCCTATGATATAAACACTTATAGATATGTATTACCTTTCAGAAAATACAGTACTCCCTATGAACAATGCCTTCATCTGCTTTAGTTTCCAGAAAGATATAGCCATAGGATCTACTTTCTGCACTGAGATGCTGCATTAGAAATGGTACAACTAAGCATACCCTGGACCCATGCAATTCTTGTACACAATAGTCTTACACAGATCTGCCCCCTGCTTCAGCCTCTTATCTCCAGCCCTCACATGTATGCTGAAATCTACATTCAATCCTGGTTATTCAATGGTTATGTTTTGCTGGGAATAAAGTGGACTGAAGATTGAATAAAAAATCCACATACCCAGCCTCAAAGATCTGATAAGTGGCTGTGTGGGACTGTCTATACCTTTCAGCTGATATATTGCTGGATCAGGGACAGGTGAGTATAAGAATGATGGGGGGGGGGGGCACTGGAAACAGATGGATTAGTAAAACAAATGTAACTACATTTCAATTACAGTTATACATTATTTGAGAGCAGACACAGGAAGAGATAAGAAGGGGAGAGTAATATTAATAAGGTAAATGAGTGTTATTGGGGAGTGATAATAGGCTAGCTAATGAGATTAGTTGTGGAACCGGGAATGACTGCAGACGGTTGTACATTGAATAAGTAGGGAATGAAGAATTGAGAGGTAATAGCAGCCCACATGTTATAAATGGGTAAAGAAATCTTAATTAGGCACTGACCTTATGCTCCATGAAATACTACATCCACATAGTAATTTTTTATTTAATCACAGACTCAAAGCAAATCTAGTTCACACAAGGTTAAAAAGCTTGGTTATGAATCCAAACTCCACCTGCCACAAGTACCCTATGAAGAAAGACAGCTAAAGTACTCTCCAGAGTTTATGATTCACATAAAAAAATATAATTTAATAAATTCTAGACAACATAATTAGAAACTAAAAACACTTGGTCAAGAGTGTATAAATGCTAATATGACCACTGCCACCTGGTAAAACGGGCATGCTCTCTTCTGGGCTATAAGCCTAAAAACAATTACCAATGTGTCCAGAACCAGGTATAGTCCAGTTCTTCAAGTATATCTCAATATATTGCTTAAACAGTAACCAGGCGTTTTAACCTTTTGTGAACTTAATATTGAGGATTAAAGGGAAGCCTAGGGAGGACTCACCTAGGTGGATCATTACAATATAAACTGCAGAATATCTTTGTGCTGTAGGTGAGCATGCATTGCACTCAGAGGTGGATGGTAGGTGGATGGATTTTGCACATTAAGCACAGATACTTCTGATGAAGAAGCACTGCATGTTTTTAGAGACAACTCACAAATTAACATTTTCTGTATTGGAAGAATACAGATAAAATATATAAATGAGTCCACTGTTTTTTCTCATTTGATTTTGATACTTTTGGCACATGGTGCACATTAGGCACTCTTTGCATGGTTTATAAATCCATCACATTGCAATTTAGTTTTTTTTTTTTTTTTAAGTTTATGAATTGGTTTATTGAATGTTTTTTACTATTTTGGATATTTAAACAGTACAAATGGTATACACTGAATAGCGCACCACTTTCACATTAATATTTCTATTCATTTTTTTAAGCTCATGAGTACTTGATTTTAGTGGGAGCAGCTATTCACACGTTCCTGTATTTCATACCTATCTATTTGGAGTTTTACACTTTAATAGCTGGCCACAGCAGCACATCAGTCCTTTTACATTATTTAATATTGAACTTTTATTGGTGACTCCTCCACCTTTGATTTGACTATACTGTATTTTTGTACCCCTCCTAAGGAAAGGGAGGGACACTTTTAAAGGGCACTTGATCATTTTAATAATTTAGGTTTGGATGAAAGCAAATCTGTCACAAGCAAGATAAGAGTTAAATGTTTTATATCATATTAAAAGCACATTTAAAGTTAAAAAATGTTTTTTTTTTCCAGTTTTGGATATGATAATAACATTTCTGAGATTTATCATCTGTCTCCTTCTAAACCTATGTATATGTATGCTTACTTCAGCTTCTATGAAACAGTAGAAGTTGTTCAACAAAATTATTTTAGAAGGCTTGTGTTGTCATGCTGTTATCGAAGTTGACATGATAGTTAGAGTCCTTCCTGACTTCTAGTCAGAAAAAAAAAAGACTCTTGTACCCATTGGGCTCTCTTAACACTCATGTATGCTCCTTTGCTACTGTAAGCCTGGAGCAGTGCTAAGAGGTGTGCATGTCCACTGTTACTAAGCTCCTTCTATCTGGCTAGTGACAATAATTATACTGTTATTACTAACAAGTCACTACAAATGTGAGTGAGCTAACACAAGTGTTCAAAAAAGTTTTTATTTTTAATGCAAGAAAAAAAAAGAAATCAACATTTGAATGTTAAATGAGGCTGCTTCCTTCTTTCATCATTCCATGATAATTTCTTCCAAGGTGCATCACCATCATCTTTGTGGTAAAAGGGACAAAAAAATAAAGAACAAAAAATGAACACCTCTTTTATAATAACTCTGTATTTTTGCTTTTCATAATATAAAAATTGGGATTATATGGTTTAGACGTCCTTTACATTTCTAATTTTTTAAAAAGATAAGAAATAGGTAGGACTTTTAAGGTAGCCACTAAAAATCAAAACACGAGTACTCAAGAAGTAAAAATACATTTTTATTTTAATAAGAACAACATGATAAAAGATACTAAAACTATATCAGAAAGATAGTTGTGTATAGAAAACACTACAACATCTCCCCATACACGGTAGGTGAGTATATGTAAATGAACCTGTTACATGCTCATATACAGCTAAGATCTGGTATGTGTTAACGCAGAATCTGCAGTGATCTTTAATGTCCGGGCCGAACAGGGATCTCAAGTGTGGTAAACCAATGGATCTCTACGCGTTTCGCTTACAGCTTCTTTAGGGGATCCTATTGGTACTGGGAGATACAGCATAATTACTATATATAATACAAAAATGCATGCGTCTGTTTTCACATCATTAATCTACATTTTTGTACATTAAACATATTGCGTAGTGTGCAACTATAGATGTACATTTGAGTACTCATGAGTACCTAACCAGACCCCAAGGGGGAAGAAGAAGAGAACATAGGGCACCTGGGCCAGCAGGGTGGTATGAGGGAAGATCATGCACAACTCAGTCCCAAAAGGGGATGTTCACACCGAACACTCTATAGCCCAGACTGCAGGAGTCCCATTCTCGGGCCATATAAACCTACCCAAAAATGTATAATGTAGGTGCAGGTCAGTAAATATATATATATATATATATATATATATATATATATATATATATATATATATAGCAGTATTTCTAGGCATTGGGCCTGATGTGGGTCTACCATGGTTACCGTTAACACTAACAGCACATCTAAGCTTGTTGCCCAAGTGTGAATACTGAGACAATGACCAGTCCGGCATCTTTGGTTTTTTAGTTTTATTTTAGGAACTTGGATGGGAGAAGGGAATGAGTGGGATACTCTTCTGGCTCAACCAATTACAAGAATGGGACACTTGAGAAAAAATGCCGTCTAGCGCTCACTTGACGACGGCTGAATGTCGACCAACGCTTACTGGCGCTTGTGAACACTGTCTTGCTGTCACTGAACTGAAACTGACTTCTACACTCCTGTTAGCTCAAAAGTCATTTTTCACTGCTTCCTCTAGTCCTCCCTGACTGAAGTAGCCACTTGCAATTACTGCTGCAACACTTAACACTTTACACTTCAGGGCCCAACCGCTGGCACCTCCTTTACTCTTCAGGGTTAACTCTGGCACCCCCTTTACTGTCACCGCTGCCCGGCTAGCTAGCTCCTGGATCCCTCTCCTAGGCAGACCCCAGGGGCAGTTTGCAGCACTCACAACTCAGAATGCTTTCCTGAAACTCGTCCCCCAACAGCTCCTCTGGTCCTCAGCACGCTGGATCCTTCTCTGCAGCTTAGCTCAGCCCTGTATCCCCTCAGGCAAGCCGCCTGGGACTGGGATACCTGATTCCTCTTGACAGGAGGAGAAACAGCCGTCACTTCGGTCCTGGCACTCTGCTTCCCACCAAAGATGCTGCATCATGTGCTCCCCTCAGACTTATACCCTCTCCCAGAATTCTGTGTGGCATAATCTGCCCTCATGGGATAGATACAAGCCCTGGTGTGCCATTGGCTGGGTTTCCTCCACTGCCCTCATTGGGTTACAGTGGGGAGACTCCCCACTTTCAACAGTCACACCTGGGAACCATGACAATCTCACTGAATAATCTGGCCCTGGTGTTAAACAGGCAAGGCCTCCCTTAAAATTTACCTAGCACCTACCTTTTAGGGTGCTATATATATATATATATATATATATATATAAAATTTTCATTCCAAATGGAGGCATTCCCCTCGTAATAAACAGGGTAAATGTGGGTGCTCAGGTTTACATACATGATACACTAATATGCCAAAGATCAATGTCTTATTGATAATCTAGATATATACCAATTTATTTTATTTTTTTTATTAATTCTAAAATTTTAAATGTTTTAAAAAAAAAATTACATTTTATTATACATTTTCTGAAATTTGGAACTCACTTTCCCGAGTGGCTGCGGATCTAGTTTTTTGTTTATTCTATTATACTTTAAAAGTGCTTTCAATTTTACTGTTTATACAGCTGAAATGTTGATTTTAGTTAACGCATAAAAATCTTTTTGTGTAGTCAATAGACCACCTCTAGAACATGTCACACAAAGGGTCTATTACTTTAAACAGCAAAATATCTGCTCCACAACAATGGAATGACAGTAATGTTATATGCTGCTCTGTGGGGCATAGACTTTTCTTTTTGCAGTACCTGATTAATAAGAAACAGTGTCTTCAAAAGAAGGGCTCACACTGAGATATTCTCAGAAAGGTATTGAAAGAAAATGTAAAACAGATTAGTATTGCAGTAATGCAAAACAGGAGTAGACGCTGTGCTGCTAAAATGGATGACATTGATGAAAGTTTTGCTTCTAACTTTGTACTTTTATGCATTGGGGAACCAAGATTATGTGACCAGATCCATTTATACACTAAAAAAATGCACCTATATTTTTTTTTTTTAATACATTCTTTTAATAAGCCACGATGTAAAGGTCTCAGGGGAAATACAGAAAACAATGAATACTAGTAGCAAAGAAAGTAATGATTAATTGTTCATTTTAGATATTTAACAGACTCTATTAATCATGAGTAGGCTTAGTGTTTGTAGACCTTGAAGATATCCACATTATAATTATTTTTAATCTAATAACTCTCTCATGACCTTCCTGGGCATCCCAACCTTTGAAAGAAACAGGCGCTAGCTGCCTCTTTGCTTACTATAGCTAGTAATTATTAAACATTATTAAGACAATCATATTTATAGACTAGTAGTAGGTAACTGACAGGCTTCTAAATGGGCCTTAAATTATATACAGTATGTTATCATACAACTTTTGCTGTCTCCATGAGCACAGATCCTTGTAGCGGCTCCATAAATCTCTGAGTATTCTAAGTAATATTAAATGTTTTGTTGTGAAAGAAATGCAAAAAACATAATAGAAAACTGAGCCATTTTTTTTAAAGAAGGGTAGAACGTGCTGGATCTAAAGTATAGATAAATAGAAGGTCCAGCCCCCCCATGAAAAAAAAATTACAGTCAGAAGATACACATACTGGGACCCTCTACATATCTCAAAACCTCTGTGAATTTTCCTAAGGCAGTCTCATTTAACTAATACAATCTCACTTAGATAAAGATAAGACTCTCCTACTTGCTCCCACATAATAAACCATAACTTTCACACATCCACACACTCTTGTATTTATACACTCTACAATACCGGAGGAGCTGAAAAGAACAATGCCATAACCATCAGGCCCGAATCCTTACTGAAGCCATGTTCAGAATTCCCCAACATTCCCCCCTCTAGTTGCTATTACCAGTCAACCATATACTCCTCCACTAGTGCCAGGCTGCTCTGATACTTATTTGACTTAAGTTCATTTGTTTAAATAAATGGTTATCAAATCTGTAATAGCAACTATTAGTTGAATAAATGAATCCAACATTTTACTCAACCAAGTTTCATTTAAATCTATCTAAGAAAATGGATCTCACTCAATCCTACCCAGGTGTCTGTTGCAACTCCCTCATTTTGTTTAAATGTCCCCATATGAGATATTCATGATCTGAAATAAACATTCACTATCCAACATCAGTTTGCAGACTTTACCCAGGGCTACCAATTGCTAGCTGACACATTATATAGCATACAGGTTCATCTTACTTATTATATAGAATGTCCACCCTGTCAATTTGAATGGCTTGCTGCATGGAACACATACACACTAGAAACAATGTTTCTCTAATTAAAAGGCCATGGTAGTATTGAGAGGCAGTAAAACTTTCCCTTACAAATATGGCAAGCATGGCATGCAGTTACCTTTGGAATTAAAAGGAAACTATTTAAGGGTTCTTCATCGAAAACAGAAAACAAATGCTATCTGTAAAGGCCAAGGATTAAAACTTTTTAAAAGTTATGATAGGAAACTTAGAAAATGTACTAGCCTTTGCGTCAAGAGTTCTCTCATTCTTAGTAAAGTGGGTAAAACTTCCCCTATCAGTGTCATTGTTATAATTTAAGAAACCATGTGAAATGTTTCTCCCCCAAAAAAAAAAAAAAAAATCTAAACGATGAACTCCCATTTCCCAACCTGAAAATACAGTTCCTGCTACTACAGAATTTTTTTTTACAATCATGTTTACTTCTACTTTTAGAGTTTTAGAACAGTAAATACCAGAACACAATTCAAAAGCAAAACCAGCATGATGCAGAAAGCCTGCTAACTTAAGGTTAACGTCATAATGTTTTTAGGGACAAGAGGTGTTCTAACTTCCCTTGGAAAGAAATGAGTTCACTTAGAGTCTGTGAAGGGAACAGCAAAAGGGAGGGTCCTTTTGCAGGAATATTTCCTTACATCCTACAGTTCAACTTCAAGTAGCACTCTGTAGCTGCACCAACGCATTTTCTGCTTATAGAGCTTTAGCAATAGCTGGGAATAGAAACAATAAAAACATCCTTTCTTCACTCAATGGAAGGTCTATTTGGGACTGTTCAATTTTAGACAAAACATAAATAGCTGGGCTGATACATGTAAAGTCAGCACATGAACAACAGAAACAACTCCCAGTTTGAAGGCTTTGTCTGTCTTAGGACTGGCTCTCTCTACATACACTGACTCCTCTTTGGCTGGAGTGCTGATATCACAAAATGTAAAGCAGCAGTTGGCATGGACCAGATGGACTTCAAGCTTGACAGATTTAGCAGTAGCCAACAGAACCCAGAAAGCCCATCCCACCAAGGCTGCAAAGACTTGGCATTGTGCTTCTTGATTGCTTCCTAGTTTTCATTATTTAGGCAGTGTTGACTGTCCTTAGTTCAGAATCTGGCAATGGATAAAAGGGAGTTCAGTTTAAGCTCCATCAGCAAGAGAAAAGGAGCATCATTAAGAAAACAAAGTTCAGTCTTTGCTGCACACTAAAAGGGTAATTTCAAAAAATGTATAGCGTTCAAAGGATTTCTAGGTGTGTGCCCAATTGACAAAGGCACTAAACTCAATCAGATATTTGAATTCCCTTAAGTCATACAATTTTAGCAAGTTCATTTTATAAAGTAGTATTATACCTTTTCACTTTCCCAATAGATCGTGGGGAAGAAAAGCGCTAGCTTGTGAGGCAGAAAAGTGGGGAGTAAAACTGTTGATACACTCCTAACTATTAGTACAGAGGATTAGTACTACTTTATTTTGTGTTCTCTTCTTGACTGCTTATATGTACTATATCTCTATCTATATTCAAACTGTAAAAAAAGTATTTTGTATACAAGCTGTGTAACTCAAGCAACAAACGTATAAATTAACTTTTTAGCAGTGACTCATCCCAGTGACTAATCTGTTATTATGCAGTTCTTCCTGTGGTTTGATACAGACAAATAGGTACAGCAGGGCTTTTTATTTTTACCTCCAAAATGTCTCTACCTTAAAGCCCTCCCTAACTCCAGATTGTCTATTAAAAGAGTATAAAACATCAGGAGTTTTATACCAAAACATCAACAGAGACATGCTGAAGATGTGAAGGAGATAGAGGTATATTGGCTTATATTTTTGGTACTGCACGCAAATACAGACTTATTTGGACATTAGCTGAACAAGTCCTGTAACAAGTTATTGACATCTCTTAACCTCTAGATCCACTTCACTATCTCCTGGGCCGGCCCTTTACAGGCATTTCTAGAAGATCTAATAAACTTGGTATGCATACATTAACGTCAGCCAGGAGATTGAACTCCTGTCATTGGAGATCTTCAGTGATTCCTTAACACAGCTAGGCATAACTTCTCTCTGCCATAGCCGAGGTTAGAGTGTTAGAACACCTAACCGCTTTCTCTGGCGATTTTTTGGAAGTTTTCATTAAAATCTGAACCCCTTGGAATTATTTTGGTGTACTCCCTCCCGCCACCACTTCCTCTTGGATTGATATCCAACAATGACTGTTGTGGAGGTCAGGTGTAAAAAACTGTGTATCTTACACTTCACATTTCGAATTTCAGGATTGGAAGACTTCATGTCCAATACATAATATTTCTATCTTGCTCTTTGTAAAAATATAATGACAATAATTCCAATATTCACAGGTATTTGTTTACATTTTTAAATGAAAAATTATATAGCTGGGTAATTTTTTAACTAAGAACAGCATAAAAACTGTAAAAATGTGTCTGAAACTGAAATCTAGGCGGACAATAAAAGACTATTATTTAATCTAATTATATATTCCTAAAAAATAGTGTTTTAAATATACTTAGTATAATTTCCTAAATCTGTGTTTGGATTAGCTTTTTGTAAACCTTTCTATAACAGAATAGATATATTAGGAAACTTACGAGAAGGACATCAGTTCAACTATTGTTTTGCACAAGACGAGATCAGGCACGTTCAGGGTGATGTGGCCGTCAGCCCATCAAATCAGAGAAAGAGCTAAATCTTGCGGAAAAGCTCTGTAATCGTTTAACAAAAAAAAAAAAAAAAACACAGTATATCCCAGATATACAAGATGTTAACTGAGATGGTTGGTATGAGGAAACCTCCATTCATAGAAATTTGGGAAAAAGAGATAGGATCACGTTTAAAAGAACACAAAGTGAATGCTATACTTAGAGTTGTACATTACTCTGCTATAAATGTAAATACCACTGAAATGAACTATAAAAGTTTATTGAGATGGTACATAATGCCAGTAAAAGCACATAAATGTCAATCAGAGAAAACTAATTTGTGTTGGAGGGGTTGTAAAGTGCAAGGCACAATGTTTAATATCTGGTGGGAATGCCCGAAGATCCGGGGATATTGGCTGAAGATACAACAACTCATTAGAGAAATTACAGGAATGAACATCATGGATGACCCATGGACATGTTTATTTCATAAAACAGATAACATTTTTAAAGCAGTATAGAAGCACGTACGTCCCAAACCTGTGGAATGCAGCAAAAGGGGCAATTCCAAAAAAATGGTTAGAAATAGAAAGCCTCACCCTAAGAGAGTGGTGCAGTATTATTGAGTATATATATATATATATATATATATATATATATATATATATATATATATATATATATATATATATATATCATGGAATATCTGAGCAGTTGAAACGAGGAACAAGTAGACAGTTTTTCTAATAAATGGAGAAAATGGGTAGATTACTAGTGTGGGAGATTAGCTCGGTGGCGGGCGTGGATGACCCCTTGGGGGGATTCGTTATACAGGGAGATAGCCGAGAAGTGGTTGCAAACAACAGTTTGGTTTATTCATGCAATTTTCTTCAAACAAGTGCATGCAGCAAAAACATCCAAAATAAAATAAAACACAAAATAAATCCTTGCCACTGTGGGTGGCTACCTTCTCACACACAGGAACCTATCTAATGAAGTCTGTCTCCAACCTACTGTTGGGCAAACTTTGCTGATCCTACAGCAGACACTCCATAGCCATGTTTTTTCTTCACACAACAAATGTCCATTGAACATGTCCCTTTTCCTCTTCACATTGAACATGTCCCTTTGCTTGTCTCTTCACATAGCAAACAGTTCATTTATTTCTTCCACATAGAAATAGTTCATTTTCTCACCTTGAGAAGTCTTCACACTTTTTACCCTCCTCAGCGCACATCGCTCCAGGAGGTCTTCACACTTTTTACCCTCCTCAGCGCACATCGCTACAGGAGGTCTTCCCCCATGCTCACACAGCATCGGGAGGCACACATCTGACTGTCCTCCTCTCCCCAGCTTCACACAGCGTCAGGAGGCAGCAATCCTTCTCCCAGGCTTCACACAGCGTCGTGAGGCACACATCTGACTGTCCTCCTCTCCCCAGCTCACACAGCGTCAGGAGGCAGCAATCCATAGACTTCCTTTGGACAAATTATAGAGGCCTTAATTTCCTCATTCTGAACAGCTGAAGTCTGTTCACCGTCCTTAGACAGTTCTGGCTACCTTTGCAGCCGACACCCTATAGTAATTGATGAATTTTCTAAACCAGGTGGAAATGTATCTCCTGTCTGTGACTACATCCACAGATTTACCTGACTTCCTGTCACACTAGATCATAACTATATATAGAAACATGGATGGATTAGGGGGGCGACTAAAGACAGAAAACAGCAGGGCCGGGTAAACTTAAATAGAGATGTAGAAGAAGGAGTGCAACATAGGAATAGAGTGGTAAAAATGAAGGGGGGGCATGGGTAGGGGGGTATAGGTTTTGAATTATGTGAAATATTTTTATACTGTTTGAATATATAGAATTTGAAAATTAATAAATATTTATTGAAAAAAAAAACTATTGTTTTGCACAGAGCTGTCAGTTGGACACTGGGGCTTGCTAGCAATAAGAGAATGTCGGGTGATTGCCTTTTGCCTGGTACACACAGGCAGGTTTTGCTGAGGAGCTAACTATGCAATGTTAGCACAGTGATCTCCTTGCTGAGCTAGTGTGTTCTGACAGGGGACTTCCCCTCACCAGAACACACTGGTCAGCGCTCACAGCTATTGGCTGCAAACACTGATTGGATGTCAATCGTTGTTGGTTTTCCAGCATGCATGTTGGACAGAAGCCAGACAGGCTGCTGTACACACTGGCCAAATGTCTGATGGTTTCTGTTGTCATTATTTGGCCTGTGTACCAGCCTTTAGCCACACAGGGAGGGTGGCAGACCAAGGTGCATTTCCTAACTTCAGTAAAAGAAAGCGAAGTCACTGACCTGGATATGTTACCTTGATAGGAAGTCTAAAGGCTAAAAAAAACTACAAATCATTTGACAGCTAACACAGTTGATGTGTATACATTGACTGTGCATTTAGCTGTTTGTCTGAAGTTCATATTTAAGTATTAGGTACGTTATTTTAGTTTTTTTTAGCTATTGTACTATTTACTTCATTATTATTCTATGACTGTTTTGCTGAATAAGCTTTCTTAAATTAAATTGGACAGTTTAGATCAGGTTGTCATTTTTGATTCCATTGCAAAATAGAATCACTTTTTTCACCTTTTTTTCAAATCTGCATAATGAAGCGCTTTTTACTTAGTAAACATTGCTTTGGATGGGTTCAAAGTAATAACAACAATGAAAAATATGATAATTAAATTTTGGTTTGTGTAAACCTGCTGCAGTTGGAAGATTTGTTTTAGAAGATATTACAGTAATTTGATGCTTATCATGAGTGAAAAAAATGTTATTGGCATTCATTCTTTATAGTATGAAGGTTAGGACAAACCATTATCATAATGTGATAAATTAGATTTTTTTTTTTTTTTATAGCTACAATTTTCTTTATCTGAACATTTCTATTGCATTTGGCTGTACTCTGCTGTATACTAAACCACAGGTATAAAACTATCATATATGTCTGTAGAAACTTTAGCAAAGAAGGTAAAACATTTTCCACTGTGCACAAAATTAAAACCTAACACCAATTTTTTTTCATGTCAGGTGCATGCATGCTAAGTAGCGTGTAGGTGTACTAGTTACAGGTATTTATTACACCCCTGTACTCTTTCTGACAATGCTCTCATATGCTTTCTCTCCAAAAGAACAACCCCATTTTTGTTCAAGTATTACCTAGTGTCACCATCAACCCGATGGACTGAAATTTTGCCTTATAAATGACAAAGTCATGTAAAAAGTTGCTGACACATTTTCTAAAAATCTCCAAACCAGCTCTACTGATAACAAAGAGAGAAACTGATAACCCAAACAGTAACTTTTGTTGAACTAAATGAGCAGTAGTGGGGTTGAAATCCCCAAATAACATCTAATTTCATATTTATCCAGCTTTTTTTGTTATAACAAGCACACCAATTAGTGATACATGGAAAATAAATAATAAAGTCTAAGTTAAAAAGAGAAGTTGACAATATGAGAAATACATTTCTGTTGCATGAATAGTGAAAAAATTTGGTGTATTTTCTTTAGCTTCTTAACCACTTAAGCCCTGGAAGATTTTACCCACTTCCTGACCAGGGGGTATTTTGCGATTCTGCACTGCGTGACTTTAACGGACAATTGCGCGGTCGTGCGACCTAAACTAATTTGACGTCTTTTTTTCCCCACAAACAGAGCTTTCTTTTGGTGGTATTTGATCACCTGTGCGATTTTTTGATCATGCGCTATAAACAAAAAAAGAGC
Source organism: Pelophylax lessonae (assembly GCF_965119305.1). Classification (NCBI taxonomy): domain Eukaryota; kingdom Metazoa; phylum Chordata; class Amphibia; order Anura; family Ranidae; genus Pelophylax; species Pelophylax lessonae. Next base: position 186,417,282 of record NC_138772.1, on the reverse strand, counting down.
GTAAATTTTGCAAAAATAACAATATTTTTCACATTTTTTTATATGAAATTCCCAAAAAAAAAGTAAAAATTTAAAATTTTTCGGCCAATTTGTTTTATGCTATATATGTTTGGTAAAAAAAAAAAATCGCAAAAAGTGTATTTTGATTGGTTTGCGCAAAAGTTATCGCGTTTACTAACAAAGGGAAAGATTTTTGTAATTTTTTTTTTTTTTTTTAACGCGTAATGGCGGCGATCTGCGATTTTTTTTTGCAGGACTGCGACATTGGGGCGGACAGATCAGACCCTTGACTGACATTTTTGACACTTTTGGGGTTACTAGTGACATTTCTACAGTAATCAGTGCTATACATATGCACTGTTACTGTAAAAATGACACTGGTAGTGAAGGAGTTAACTTTTCTTGAGAGGGAGGGGTGGTGTGTGTCCCTAGGGGCGTGATTCTAACTGTGATTGGCTGTGGCTTGAGCTGTAGGAACAGTGATCAACGGTCCTACATAGTAGAACCGTATGATCACTATTCCTACACAGGGGAGAATAACAGGCGGCTTGTTTACATCAGCCGCCTGCCTTTCTCCCGCTGTCACGGACGATCGTGAGTGCCCGGCGGACATCGGGTCCGCAAGGCACACGTGCGGGGGGGGGTCCGTGACCGAGCGGGAGCGCGCCTCTGGCGGTGCGTGCTCGCTCCCCAGAGCCTCACAGGCTAGTGCCATACCCATACGTCACTTTGCCTGTGAGGGGCTGACCGACGCAGTATATGTACTTGCGGCGGTTGGCAAGTGGTTAATAACTTTGTCATAACTCAAATGGTAGGTCTTCTAAAAACTGTGCTTTGAAACCTACCTGGCATTACCGAGATGGGTGTGAATTGTGTATAAATTTACATAGCATATAGGTAGTAGTTCTGCTGTACTAAATAGGGCTACTAAACAAGAAGAGCCAACATCTAGAGGTCAAGAAGAGCAGTTGCTACTAAAAAAGGTGCAGATAAAGAGATTCCTGGGACAGAGCAGTCTACATCTCAGTGTAAAATAGACTGTCACTATATGTGGTAACCAGGGGATACCCAATGTCTAAAGTGGGTTGAAGTGAATTTGTTTTTTTTTAAATAGAACCTGCCACAGACCTAGGAAATTGAAGGTAAAAGCACAGAAAATCAGATATTTAAATTTTTTATTTGCAGTGTTTTTCTTTTCCATCAATTTTTATTCACTTGCAATGTGCCGTTGAACTTGCAAGGAAAATAGACTGTTACATTCTTCAGCATAGCCCCCCTCCTACCTTGCAAATCATAGTCCTTTCCTCTTCTGGGACCGTCCAATTACTCTCTGTGCTGACTTAACCCCTCTACCTCTTTCCTCTCCTCCCTACTAGGGATGGCCTGGGCTCGGTTTGAGTGGGGTTCGGTGAACTTCAAAGTAGTTCAGATGCCGAAATGTTTTTTTTCCATTTGGCCAAAGACAGGTAATTTTTAGAATGCTTAAAGTGAAACAATAAAATTCCTAATTACTTTAAATAATGTTCCTGTAGGTAAGTTAATCTCACCTCTGCAGGGATGCCTTTCTGTGATGTACAGAAACTGCTGCAGCAACATTGACGTTTACAAAGGAGAAAAGGAAAAAGTAGTTCCCAACTTCTTTTAGAAAAAAAAAAAAAAAAATGAAAATAAAAAAACAGCCCACAAAGCCCTCCAAGGGTCTGTATGTATTTTAGGGTACCCTATAGAAGTCTGTGTGCTGTTTTTTTTTTTTTTTTTTTGTAAATGTCAATTTTGCTGTAGAAAAACCTACAGAAAGAATTGAAAAAAATAGAGTCCCCCCAAAATACTTACCTCTGACATTCTCTTATGTAGTAACCCACAAATTCCAAAGTGTCATGTGATCTAGAATAAAGAGTAGGGTACCTTCAAGTATATGGAGAGAAGAGAGAGAAAAAAAAGACAGAGAATGCTGGGGAGAGCCTTATAGTGTAATCATTTTAGGAAGGTTCAGTATAATGTTGGAAGAAAGGATAACACGCAATTTAAATCAGTGATATTGCTGAGCTCCCTTATGGGGGGTCATACAACCTACAGCCTGCAGGGAATTAGGATCTTCTTGAGCAGAGAGCAATCACACTCTGTAGTCCTGGAGGCCAGCATGTGAGGAGGTGATAAGGGAGCTAGAGAACAGGACGTCTTGGTAGGAACAAAGAAAACAATTTGGTTGGTATTGGTGTTGAGACAAGGTTAATGATATAGCTGGGAAAAGAGTTGTGGGTTGCTTTGTAGGTTGTTGTTAGCATTTTTAATTATTTTCATTGGGTGAGAAAAAGTCAATGGAGAGATTAGCAGAGAGGGGGAGCAGACAATGAACGGTTGGTAAGGTGGATGAGTCTGGCAGCAGCATTTATGATGTACTGAAGGAGAGATAGTCTATGTAAAGGTAATCCACTGAGGAAGGAGTTGCAGTAGTTGAGACGAGAGATAACCAGGGAGTGGGCTTTGAATGTTAAGTGGGGGAGATATCTGTACAGTGGAGATCTAACCACAAATTGTATCATTCCTATTTTTGAAGTGATTAGCTATCTCCCGGGCAGAGAGTGAGTTGATAGGTGGAGGCAGTAGAGGACAAAGTAGAGAATTAATCTTAGAAAAGAGTTGACGGGGACTGGATGGAAAGGTGTTAATGAGAATGGTAAAATAGGTTTGTTTGGCAATGGAAAGGAAGTGTAGTTTTGAAGGGTAGATTTATATTGTATGAAGTCTTATTGAGACGTAGTCTTTTGCCACAGATGCTCAAGAGAGCAGCTACATTTTTTGAGATGTATAGTATCGGTTGGGGCCTGATTTTGTATGTAGTGAGGGGGGGGGGGGGGTTTCTAGGGAGGATGACAGTGAACTAGACAGAACAGGCAAGGTTGGGGCAAGACAGGGGTGAGATTTTGTCAGTAGCAGAATAGGAAAGAGAAGGGTTATTGCTGCAAAGGTTTCTACAGGTAACTGTTAGGTGGTTGGAGGGAGAGGAGATGGAAGATAGGCAGAGAGTGAAACTAATAAGGTAGTGATTAGAGAGAAAAAGGATTATTGGAGAGGTTACAAGGAGTGCATAGGTAGGAGAATACAAGGTCAAAGATGTTGCAGTCAGAGTGGGTTGAAGCGTGTGTTCATTGTTTTAGGTCAAAAGAGGAGGTTATACTAAAATATTTTGAAGTTTGTGTGTAAGCATTAACAGGGCTGTTGAAGTCACTGAGAATGATTGTGGGATTTTCAGAAGAGAGAAAGTAGGGCAGCCAGGCAGAGAAGTCATCAAGGAAGGTTCGGTCCGGGAGGCTGATAGATCACAGCTATTCTTGAAGAAACTGAAGAAAATAGACAAATACAATCTGTCTCAAATGAGGAGAGGGACAGAGAAGGGGTGAATAAAGAACCTGAAAAAAGCTTTTTGGGGATAGGATTCAAACTCCACCACCCTTCCATCCACTGAGTCTAGGAAAGTGAGTCCAAGGAAGACCTCCATGGGAGAGCGAAGCAGAAGAAGCAGATTTGTGATGCTTCTGTGATGCTGTTTAATTAACAGCAAGTAGATTAAAGGTGTTAGTGATAAAAAGGGCGTGGACAGAGATGTGTCAGAAAGTGCATGCTAAGGCAGGAATAGTTAGGAAAACGAGTGGCCAATAGATGAAAGTGCTGAATGGGGAAAAAAGGCAACCTGCAGTCTATTTAGCATTTTGCAAAACATGTTAATTCACTGAAGTTCAAATTGGAAGTGCACCACTTACTGTAATCAAAGAAAACCACTTTATCAAAAGAAAATTAGCCTACTGTATGCCACCCCAATATGTGCTCCCAGCATGTACTTGCCCTATAAAGGTGGTCTAGCTTTATATTGTACTGGGTGGGAGTAATATTTTCCAATTAATCAATCAGGAGAGAGACACATGGCTAGCAGAGTACACATTTCACACCAAAAGCAGATAACATGAGTCAGAACTAAAAAGATTAATATCAGCCCTGTTCTATATATTGACCATACCAGGCCTAGACAGTTAAATAATGATTATGTATACTATTTTTATCAAATTATTTAGATATAATAATTTGGATTTTGCAAATACCCTGTCTATAGCATTTTTTTTCCTGAAGAAGCGAATCAAAATTCATGAAACACATTGAGAAATGGGAAGTGTTGCTCCATCTGGTGGAACATTTCACACAAGATTAATTTTAATCAAATTTGGTCATTGAATGGGTGGTAATGAACCCATATAAATCCCATGGGTGGTGTTATTTTGATATGCATTTAAGGCATGAACTTGCTATCAGTACCTCATCAGGCTCAGCCCACCAAATAACACAGGTTATTTTCCAACTATGGACATTGTCATATTTGGGGAAAAAAAAATATATCATAAAATATATATTATCTTCAGCCCCTATGTTTACATTTATTTTTCATTTTATGGATGCCACAGTGGCAGGTTCTTAAAAATGGCAGTAGTTGGAACTACCTGAATTTGTCCCCCCGTGTCAGTAATTTTACTGAAACAAGTAAAAATTCTTGTCTGAATTAGGTACAGGCAGTTTGAAAGGAAACTACAGAAATGGTCATTAAGCCTTTATTACATTTTCCTCATAGTCCAATAGTGCTTGATATATCAAGAATTCTGACAGCAGAGCAATAATGTAAAAATAAAGCATGTGGATTGGGTGCAGGGTTTAACAAGGTGAACTAGTTAATTTTCTTCCTCCCTCTCTTTCCGGGCAAATGTTTATGCAAACCATGGTGGTTTGCACATGTCAGTCATACTGTATTTGATGAATCTTCTCCTCTGATAATTATTAAAACATGTTGACACTGCAAACCTAGCAATTAAACAGTAGATAATAAACCAACAGCAGCTGTAATATATAGCTGTTCAGCTCACTATTGTTAGTAACTGCACTTGCTTTGGGAGTGCAGGAGGAGGAAAAAGAACAAGAAAGAACAAGCTTGTGAAATTTACTATTAGGTCTGAGCCGAAGTCTTTCATAAAACTGTGAGTTTGATGCTAGAGGAAATATATTAGATTTGGAATTATAAGCACAATACAACAGAGCAGAGGCATAACTAGAACCTCCAGGGCCCCGGTGCAAGAAACCATGAAGGGGCCCCCAGGCCCCTAGTCAGGGCCCTGCCCTTCAAGCCTGGGGCTCTTCCCACTGATCCTGGGGCCTTTTACTCTCGTTGCGAGGCCCTTTATTATGTTCCTGCAGCGAGACCCTTTCACAAGTTCTGCAGTGGGCCCCCTTCCTGCCATCTTGGGGCCTCCCCATGGTGGTGGCATGCCAGGGCCTTTGCCATCCTAGAAGTTAACCCACTGGTGTCAGTAGTTTTAATTTTTTGATATTTTAATTGTATTATTTTTTATCATTTTATTTTTTTACAACATCACTGATTATGACTCATTGTGACTTTATGTCCATTCAGAAAGGAAGGAGCTGGTAAATTAAATATTTACCGACCCCTTCGGGTTCTCTATTGTGACACATCCCCTGCAGCAGCTGGCAGGAGAGGGAAGGGTGCACAGTAGGGGGGGGCACAGTAGTAGGGGGACCAGGGGAGCACACAGGGGCCCAGAGACAGCAGAACACAAGTTAACTGGATAGGAGGAGTGGTGGGGGCAGCAAACAGAGGAGCCAATCTCCTCCAATTTCCTCCTGCAGCTACAGGAGGAAAAAGAATGACAGTGATTTCTCTACATGCTGCCCCCACCGCCCCTCCTATCCAGGTGTACAGGGGAGCCGCACAGGCCCCCTGGAGCATGGGGCCCAGCTGCAATTGCAACCCCTGCAGTCCCTGTAGTTACGCCTCTGCAACTGAGAAATTTTGGGTGACACACTTCTATATGTGTTGGATGACTGCTGTATGCTGTGGTTTCCCCCACTGGGGATTATGTCCTATAGTGACGTAGAGGCAGGCACGTGGAACCACAGTGCATGGCTGGGGTTTGGAGACATTTGACTCTTCCTTAATTGCAGGATGTGCAGATTTTCTAGATGCCATGGATCTTTAATAAAGTAAGCACCCCCTGGAGTGGTAACATAGCATCTACAGTCTTTTTTTGTAGATTTACTTATTTTTGATGAGAAACACAACAAAGCATCTCTATGGCTTATTGTACAATTACTTGTTGCAAAAAAGTGGTTACATTTTGAAGTACACAAACTTTACATTGTCTTTTTGGAGGGGAATATAACAGAAATTCAGAGTTAGATGTCTTTTTTTTTTTTATTTGGATTTCCTTGGTAAATCAACACAGCAATTCTAAACAAAAAGACAGCTAAAGCACAAAAAGGTCTGAAGTGTGGTTCTACTTTTTAAAAAAAAATAAACTGCTGGAAAGAAGACAACATGCCTATTCATCTGTTTCTTCCCTCTTGCAAGCTCAAAAGTTCTTTGTGGAAGAGTAGATCTCCTACCCGCACTATCACAGGAGTGAATGCATAGGAGAAAAGCATCAAAGAAAAATAAAGCACTTTCTTGTCATGCCATCGGAGATATGGGATTTTTATTTTTCTCAAAGAATATATATGCCTTTTTCCCATGTATTTTAATCGCAAAAAAACATGGAGGAGAAGACCAGGCAAAAGACAGCTCTGTACACCTTTCCATCTTTTTTTCTACCTAATAAGTGTACAGGTTTGTTCAAATGTAAACCAATGTTGCTGTTCACACAAATGAATTTGAAAACTTTTTTATAGACCTTGAAAAATGTCCACAAAGGTGCCTGGTAGTGTGACACAAGCATGGTGCTCAATAGTTCTGTATTCCTCAGAGAACAAAGTAAATGATAACAGTCAGGAAAAGCAGAGAAGCAAGATCGACAGGTTTTTTTTTTTTTTAACTTATCGACAATTGTATATTTAACAGATCAGCTGACACAAAATAAAATAATCTTATTGTCAGGGTTTAGATACAGTTTAAGAGGCAATTATGCCATACAATTTTACCCATTAAAGTCATGTTATCTGAATGGTAGGTCATTTTGGCACAGCGTCCCTGATAAACCTTGTAAATCAAATAAGACAATATTCTTAAAAAAAAAAAAAATATTATTTTTTGGGGCTTTTAACCACTTCTGGACTGGAAGTTTTTGCCCCCTTAATGACCAGGCCATTTTTTGTGATACTGCACTGTGTTAATTTAACTGACAATTGTGCGGTCGTGCAACACTATACCAAGACAAAATTGATGTCCTTTTTTTCCCACAAATAGAGCTTTCTTTTGGGGGTATTTAATCATCTGTGCGATTTTAATTTTTTTGCGCTATAAACGAAAAAATAGCGAAAATTCTGAAAAAAAAAACAACAATATTTTTTACATTTTGCTATAAAATGTTCCTAATAAAAAAAATTAAAAATCAACTTTTTTCATCATTTTAGGCCAATATGTATTCTGCTACATATTTTTGGTAAAAAAAATCCCAATAAGTGTATATTGATTGGTTTGAACAAAAGGTATCATGTCTACAAACTGGGGGAAAGATTATGTCATTTTTATTCATATATATATATTTTTTTACTAGTAATGGTGGCGATCAGTGATTTTTAGCAGGACTGCGAAATTGCGGTGGACAGATCGGACACCTAACTGACATTTTTTACACTTTTGGAGGGACCAGTGACATTACTACAGTAATCAGTGCTAAAAATATGCACTGTTACTGTACTAATGACACTGGCAGGGAAGGGGTAAACACCAGGGGCGATCAAAGGGTAAATGTGTCCCTAGGGGGTGCTTTCTAACTGTGTGGGGGATGGGCTTTCTGGATGAACACAGAGGCCTGTGTTCATTACTGACGCTTTCTGTTTTATGCCTACATCGGCAGACTGCCATTCTGTCTCCACGGGGAGCGACAGCGGGGGCTGGGCAGACATTGTGACCCGCTGATTAGCTCCCTCTGTGGCCAATCTGCACGTGCGCGTGCCTCCGGCGGCGTACGCGCGCGCCCCCACTAGCTGTCTCACGAAACAACGTACAGTTACATTGTTTCATGGGAAAGAGCAAACCTGTCACAGTATAAGTATGGCAGCTGGTCGGCAAGTGGTTAAGGTACCAATTCCACTAAAATTACATATCGGAGTTATTTTACTAAAGGGAAATATGCGGGGAAAGTTTCACTTCACATTTAAAATTTCCCTTAGCTTAGTAAATGAGGGGAAGTTTTGCTGATTTCTATAATCCAATCATGTGAAAGAAAAAATACTGTATTTTTTTGAATTATTTTCCTTCCATGTAAATGGGAATTCTTTACAAGGTACATTTTCACCGCATTCTTAAGCAATGAAAATTCTCTTGCAATAGGATAGTTTCTTTGCAAAGTGAATAGCCTATTTGCCTTTAGCAAATTAACCCCGCTATGTTGAACAAGACAATGCTTTTAATATTTGATACTTCTTAAAGCAGTTGTTTTACATATAAAACTACAAAAATCAATACATTTTCATCAATTTATTATTAAATGCATTCATTTACTATTCCTTCTACAAAAACTCTACAATCCACTGCTTCACTGATCTGCATACAGTATCTATCCTTTGATTTATGCATGCACGTTTCTTGTTGTTTGGAGCTGATTCATGCAGTGGGATGAGGGTATTTCACTGTCATCGCCTTTGCCGGATATCTAATCCGATTCATCCAGAGATTTACAGGAGGTAGATCTATAATATTACATCAACATAATCATTAATAAACATATGGTGGATGCATTCAATTCCCCTTTTCTCCTGTTACTTCCCTTTACTTACTTCAAGGCATGACTAGATGGATGACTAGTTGGATGCTTCTGGCACGTATGTTTAATTTAATGTAACCATATGAATACACTGTATGTTGTCTTAAATACATTGAATATATGGTATTATAATAGTTCTACCTCCTTTAAATCTATTGATAAGCTAGATTTGAAATTTGTGAAATGTACTGAGAGCTTGTTACCCTTATCCCGCTGCATGAATTGGTTTCAAATAATAGGAAAATAACATGTATAAATCAATGTAAAGATATTCAGATAAGCCAAACAATGAATTGTGAGTTTTTGGGAGAAATATACAGATACATTGGATAATAAATTATTGGAAATGAATTTACTTTTGTCTGTAGATTTATATGTGAAGCAACTGTTTTTTTTTTTTTTTTTTAAGGAGTGTATGAAAATAAAGACAAGGGGGTTTATTTACTAAAGGCAAATCCAATTTGCACTACAAGAGCACTGCAAGTGCACTTAGAAGTGCACTTGGAAGTGCAGTTGCTGTAGATCTGAGGGGAACATTCAAGGAGAATAAAAAACAGTATTTTTGCTTGCACATGATTGGATGATAAAAATCAGCAGAGCTTACGCTCATTTCGGAGCTTTGCTTCAGATCTAGAGTAACTGCACTTCCAAGTGCACTTCCAATTGCACTTGCAGTGCACTTGTAGTGCACAGTTGATTTGCCTTTAGGAAATAAACCCCATTGTCTTATTTGAAACATATTATGACATTTTAGTGAAATTGGTACCTTAAAAGCCCCAAAAAAGAATATTGCCCTGTTTTGCTTGAATTACTAGTAAAATTCTAAATTTGTCTACTAAATTATGAATTTAAGACCGAATTTTGAAAATCACACTTTAAATTGTCTAAAATCATTACCATTTGACTGTACAATTCCTGTACAATCTCCTTTGGATTTACCAACAATTTTACAGTGTTTGACCAGCGGGCTGAATGAAAAAAATGACTCAATTCCTCCACCCACACATTCAATGTGGATGGGGGAATCCTTCTCCCCTGAGCTATCGTATTCTGACAGTGGGGAGGCTTCCCTGCTGCTAGAATGCACTGATCAGTGTTGCTGGCTATAGCTGGCCGATCCGGTGGGGAAAATCTGGCAAGGCGGCTGTACATAAGTCATACGTACATTATACATGGATCGACATTCTGCAAGTCCACTTCAAAAGACCCCTCAGGATATAGCTACAGTAGTAAGGATGTACTCTACATCCTGAGGGGTCTTTGGAGTGGTATGGTGTGAGCCTAGGAACCAATTGGTCATGTATACAGCGTTTTTTTGATTTCCTGTGAAAAGGAGTCAAACACTTTTGGTGAGTTGCCATCTAACCTCAGAGCATCTGTGGTGAAGCAACTAGAAGATATCCCCTTCACAGAATATTTGGTGTAGGGAACAGTCACATTGGATTTTTATTTGCATTTATTTGTCACGGAACAGTATTATTTGTTTTATGTATTTAACTATGGATTAGTCAATTATAAGAACTATGCCTCTAAATCCATACAGGTCACTTGTTTGATAATACATTGATCATTTGGTGTAGCACCATATCTTTATTTACTTTAGTTTTAAAGTTCATAAGATTCTTCTATATGGTATGGTGTTAGCCTAGGAACTAATTGGTCCTTTATACAGCATTTATTGAGTTCCTGTGAAAAGGGATCAAACACCTTTGGTGAGTTGCCATATTACCCTCAGAACACCTGTGGTGAAGCAACCTAGAAGATATCACCTCCACATAATCACTCTGTATATTTGGTGTTGAGAATAGTCACATTTAATTTTTATTTGCATTTTTTTGTCACAGAACAGTATTATTTTTTTATGTATTTAACTATGGGTTAGTCCATCATCAGAACTATACACTTAAATCTATACAGGTCACTTGTTTGATAATATATTGATCATTTGGTGTAGCACCATATCTTTATTTACTTTAGTTTTAAAGTTCATAAGATTCTTCTATATGGTATGGTGTTAGCCTAGGAACCAATTGATCCTTTACACAGCGTTTTTTGACTTCATGTGAAAAGGGGTCAAACACCTTTGGTGAGTTGCCATCTACCCTCAGAGCACCTGTGTTGAAGCAACCTAAAATAAATCCCCTTCACAGAATCATTCTGTATATTTGGTGTTGGGAACAGCCACATTGGATTTTTATTTGCATTTATTTGTCACGGAACAGTATTATTTTTTTATGTATTTAACTATGGGTTAGTCCATCATCAGAACTATACACTTTAATCCATACAGGTCACTTGTTTGATAATACATTGATCATTTGGTGTAGCGCCATATCTTTTTTACTTTAGTTTTAAAGTTCATAAAATGCTTCTATATGGATTGGCTACATACAATCCAATGCTATCCATACATTGCCATTTTTTAGACACTTTTGACCACTTTAAATTTGCTTTATAATGGAGACCAAACAGAATAGGGCAGTTCCATACCAACATTGAAACCAAAGAGCTGATTTTGCAATTGTTAAAGAAAGAACATTTTAATCAGGACTGATGTAAAAATATGCAAAGCTTTTCAACCAATATAGATTTTATTCAACAAATACTTTCATTTTGTTTGTTCTAGATAAGAACAATGTACTACTTTTTTGTGAAACTTTTTTATTTAAGTTATTATCATAATGTACAATAGAATGAGATGGTTTTAAGCATCGGAAAGAAAATAAATGAGTGCATAAATATTTTAAATCAACTGAGATAAATATAAAAGCTTATTGAAATGACGCAACAATACTTTGTTATAGTATAATCTAAGTACAGAAAGCTGTGTTTATACTATAGAATTATTCCTCTTCATTTCTTTCTCCTATAGTTTTTATATGTGTTAAAGGTAATTTAATGTGCTTTTTTTGCCTAATGCATATTTGTTTCAGACAAAAAGTACTTAGAACCTTTGCTGTAACACTGTGTAATTAAATTAAGCATTATGCACCAGAGGAAACAAATAGGTTTCTTTTAATTGTTTTAAAGTAGACTTAAATTGGATTTGAATATCTGTTCATGAAGACACAGCAATTTTAATTAAGAAAGCATGCATGTTTTTTCCACCTAAAGGTGGGATCCTATGGAGTCAAGAATATTGGAGTCATAGTAGCATTTTAAGTGTTTAATCTGGAAAATGATGGTGGTGTATATTTTGCTGTATTTCTGTGTTGTATTGTATTGTGTTATACATTGTATTGTATTGTATTGCTGTGTTGTATGGTTCCACTAAAATAATGGGCTATTAAGAAATTCAGTACACACACCCTGTTGCTGGCACTGCCCAAATTCATGCAGTTTATAACTGCTAATTCCATGAGGTTATATACTGTATTATCTGTTACTTTTAATAAAATTCATGTGTGTTTGCTAAATATATTGTATGTTGGTTCTTTTGCTGAGTTTCTTAGTATGTTGTGTTTATTCCTGATATGAGAATGTAGGTAAATGTAAACATTTTCAGCCATTTTTAATAATACCTTGTAAAAGTACCAGTATAAAGAAGGAATTCTGTGACTCCATTCTAAGGCCCCGTTCACATTGCAGCGACCCGACTTTGCCGGGCGACCTCACAGGTCGCGGCGCGCTGCTCGCCCCGCGACCTCGGAGCGGCCGGCACAGACTTCATAACATTGAAGTCTATGCAGGTCGCTCCGGGTCGCCCCAAAGAAGCTCCGGACCCTTTTTCTAAGTCGGAGCGACTTGTGTCGCTCCTATTAGAACGGGTCCATAGCTTCTGTATGGCAGGCGACCTACAGCGACCAGGTCGCCTCACAGGTCGCCCCAGTGTGAACGGGGGCTAAATCTCCATTTGGCTTAGCAAACAGAATTGTTGTGAAGAGACTGTGAGGTACTGGTGGGCAGGATTGTGGATGGTGTATATGTATCACCTAGGATCCCCAGATACATGTCTGGGTCCTGGAGCCCAGAGGTTTTGAGCTTTGAACAGTATAAAGCCTCTATTTCTAGATCTACACCTTACCTGGTACCCAGACCTCATTATAAGTTTCAGCTATCCATGGGCTTTTATATATATGTGAGCTGACTGATGCTCAGAGCCCTCACTCTGCTGTGGAAGCCTGCTCCTGAGTGAAAAGGCAGAATGCTGACAAAACAATAAAAAAGATATAGATTTTTTTAACTCATTAGGGTGGCACCTGATTTGTCAGGAACTAAACTAAGTAAATTATGGCATAGCTTGGGTGAGCAGATTTTTTTTTTTTTGTATGTTATGGACTTGCTGTACAAAGAACTACTGTATGGAGAAATATATTCGTTTGATGCATTGTGTAACAAAAATAGTTTTTATTTGCACATTTATCAGTTTGAGGACCCCCCAGGATTCTGTGGACTCACATTAATGGTGCCAGTGGTGATTTCTGTCTGGAATAAATGTAACCCTTTTCTTTATTTCTACATGAGGTGGATGAAGAGGCCGAGACTGCAGCAGAAGAGGAAGCAGGAGGAGCCAGAGACCTTTCTTGGTTTTGAGGTGTCTACTCCACTGCAGCTCATGCTTTGCACTTAGATGCCTGGTCATGCAGGTTGTGCTCAGGTTGAGAACGTTGCCTCGCTTCAGGCTCTGATTGCACAGCGTGCAAACCACTCGTGTCTTGTTATCAGCACATTGTCTGAAGAGCTGCCACTCTAGAAAACTCCTTCAGCTGGCTTTGGTGTGCTCGGTCCCTTGCTGTGTTGGGCAGTAGCAGGCGTACTGTCTAGGGGACGGCCGCTCCGCTTTTGCACCCTGCTCCCTCTTCTGCTGTGCTGGTGGCTCTGTGCGACCACCGCCTCTTCCTCCGAACTACACAGGTCACCTGCATGACGTTGATTCCATGTAGGGTCGAGGACCTCATCGTCCTCCACATCATCTTCCACCCAGTCTTCACCCCTGCCCTCCTTGTCGGTCTGCATAATTCCGAAAGTGGCAGCAGTTGGCACCTGTGTTTCATCATCCTTGAAACATAAGTGGTTGGGCATTGGTGCACTCAGTCTCTTCCACTTCGGGGGCAGGGCTAGGTGGATGGCCCTGGGAAACCCTGCTAACAGAGTCACCAAAAAGAAGAAGAGACTGCTGCATGACTTGGGGCTCAGACTGTTTGGCTGATTTGCAAGGGGGTGAGGTGAAAGACCGATGGACATTGGCTGCAGGTGCCAACTCTGATCTTTCAGCAGGAGACTGGGTGGGAGAAAATGTGATGGAACTGGAGGCACTGTCAGCAACCCAATCTACTATCGCCTGTACTTGTTCTGGCCTCAACATTCGTAGAGCTGCATTAGGCCCGACCAAATACTGCTGCAGGTTCTGTAGCCTACTCGCACCTGAGGGAGGTGTTTCACTTGTGCGTGTAGCTGGCACAGATCGACCATGTCCTCTCCTTGCAACAGGAGCTCCACCAGCAGCACTACAACCGGGGCCACGTCCCTTATTTGATGTTCTCATATTTCTCAAATTTAGGATCTTGCCCTAAATGGGTGTTTTTTGAATAGCAGAATAGAACAACAGTATCTAAAGGGTGTATCTCACACATACAGATACAGACTAGGCTGCAATTTAAGATTTTCCCCTAAATGGGTGTTTTTTGAATAGCAAAATAGAACAACAGTATCTAAAGGGTGTATCTGCCAGTAACATATGCAGCAAACGCTGCAAAATTATTATTTTTGCCCTAAATGGGTGTTTTTTAATAGAAGAATAGAACAACAGTATGTAAAGGGTGTATCTCACAATGACAGATGCAGCAAAGGCTGCAATATTAACTATTTTGCTCAAAAAGGGTGTTTTTTTTTTACTATATGACAATATGACAGCAGTATATAGCGCTTGAATTCTACACGTACAGATGCAGCAAGGGCTATAAAATTGTGGATTCTTGCCCAAAAAGGGTGTTTTTAAAAACCCAGAAATTATAGCTATATTTATAGCTTAAAATGCATACTGAATAATGTGGCAGAGGCCCCAGATGGAGGGTAATGCCAAAAATGGGTGTTTTTTTCAAAGCCTGAAAATTATTGAAGTATTTCAAGCTTGTTTTTATCACAGATTCAGCAAGCAAGGGCTGTAAAATTGTGTATTTTGCCCAAAAAGGGTGTTTTTTTACTAACACAATATGACAGCACTATATAATGCTTGAATTTGACATGTACAGATACAGCAAGGGCTATAAAATTGTGGCTTTTAGCCCAAAAAGGGTGTTTTTAAAAACCCAGAAAATTATAGCTATATTTATAGCTTAAAATGCACACTGAATAATGCGGCAGAGCCCAAGTCGGAGGGTATTGCCAAAAAAGAGTGTCAAAAAAGCACATATGCAGTGCTGGTGCACTGAGCTTGCATAAAATGCCCCCCCCCCCGCCCACCTAACTAACAGATGGATAAAAGTAACTTTCCTCTGTCACTGGGCTCAGGGCAGGGTAAAAAGATTGTGCACTACACCCACACAACAAAATCTATGTAGATCGCATGCTGAGTTCTGATTAAAGAATAAAGCATCCAGGTGTCCACTCAACTCTAATTCTGTCCACTCCTATTCTCTCCTTTAAAGCAGCAGTCACAGCCGCAGCCTTTCCCTGCACTAGATAGAGGAGAGGCTGGGTCACATGCTGCAATGGCCAATCACAGCCATGCCATTAGTAGGCATGGCTGTGATGGCTTCTAAGGGCACACAAGTTAAACGCTCGTTGATTGGCTGCGCTGCAGCTTTTTTAAACATGCCATTAAATTGCCGAACACCGAACTCGATTCCGAACATACAGTAAAATGTTCGGGTTCGGGTCCGGGTACCAAAAACCCTAAAGTCCGGTACGAACCCTAATCATAGGTCCATAAGCAACCTCTCTTTCAAATCTACGGGCTGCTTTAAACAGATAATAGCGTACATCCTAAACTTTTCTGACATCTGCTATCAGATTCTGTACGGACATTTTTTTGTTTTTACCCATATAAAGTGGATACTTTGGGTAGTTTATCTTTAGTTTAGGGTCTATTATAATGTCATTTTAAATTTTTGACAAATTAAGCAAGCTCTCTTTTCCATATCTGCAACAGGAAAATCATTTTTTCAAGCTGTCTTTGTTTACTGCACTCAAACACCAGCTCACAAATGTCTCAGTTTGGCTCATTTCAGGTGCACCCTTGGTTCTCTTTTATACAAGCTGTTTCAACTAATAAATTCTGATTGCTTTTAGAAGAAATCAACAAGAGAAAAACAACATCCTTGTTCCTCATTTACAATAATGTTTTATGTTCATGTGGCGCTTTAGTATTGTGTGCAATGAACTGGCACTGACATTATCTATTGCCAATGGCAAGAAAAGCTTACAAAGTAATAAGAAACTATTAACTTTCTATCAAAATGAATTTTAGCTTGCCCGATAATCCTCATTACTTGAAATACAGATATCATTTACCAGATTTTCCTATTATTAAAGAAAAGTCTAATTTTTCACATACAACTAGTTTGTCAAATTTCATTGCTCCTGAGCACAGTTGACTAGCTTAAAGCCCTAGGCGTATTAACTTTAGAAGTATCCACCTAATTTTCTGTTTTTATAATAACTCATGTAGTGGCCCCTTTGGGATTGTGTAGATTTCTTTGTTTAACCACTTTAACAAACCATTTTTTGCTATACAGCACTTTGTTTTTTAACTGACAATTGCATGCTCCTACGACACTGTACCCAAATAAAATGTATGTCCTTTTTTTCCCCACTAACAGAGGTTTCTTTTGATTGTATTTGATCACCTCCGTGGTTTTTATTTTTTGACCTATAAATAAGAAAATCAGACATTAAAAAAAAAAAAACATATTTTTTACTTTCTGCTATAAAACATATACTATTAAAAAAAATGTAAGAAATCTAAATTCTTCATCAATTTAGGCCATTATATATTCTGCTACATAAAATACAAATAAATGGGGCAGCACTAAATCTGATAAGATAATATTAATAACGTGTCGAACCACAAACATAAGAATTCCTAACACCATAAATCACTTATAGATATTCACCAAACTGAAAAATAAAAATCCATATAACATATACAGTATCTGTTATATAAACACAGTGTAAACAGAATTCCGTACAAAAATAAAATGCACATATAAAAGAGAAAGAAATTGTGAATAACACTTTACAAATCTCCACAATATGAAATAATATCAAAGTCCAATGGTGAACCCCTTGAAAGACAGTTTATATATAAAGTGCTGTGATCCGGTGATATTCAAAACAGTAGTGAAAGGCCGTTTCTCTATCCCAAAAATAACCTACCACTGTGTGAAATGGCTGCTCACCTTAAAACAAAGAATAATGCACTTCAATGGAGTCAAGCAATGCTCATATGGTGAATGTTACTCAGTGAGGATTGTTTGCCTGGACCGGCACCTGGCTCAACCTTTCAGTGAGCCCCTGGGAGACTAAGCTAGCCACTTCGACCCCCTTCACAGCTCAGCACTTCAGTGGGTGCTGGAGGGGGGGGACTGACAGTCACCAGGTCTCTGCTCACTGAAGACTGAGAACTGACCAATCAGCAGTTTTTGATCACTCAGTTCTCAGTCCCTAAAGCTGCAGGGGACAGGTGCAGCATCCTATCAATGCTAAATGCTTTTTTTTTTTCAACCTGTACTTAACTTTTTTTTTTTTTATGGTAAATGTCCTTCAAGGCAATATCCAGTTCCCCATGTAAGTTATTTGACATCCCTTACCTATTAGCCCAGAAAATGGTCAGAACTTTTTTTAGCATTCATCTTCTATTGACATGGGGATCAATCTAATGGGGTTCATATTTGGCACCAGAACTTTAGTAATGTTTGCCAAACCCCGCTCAAATCAAATCCAGACACATACTGTTCACCCCTACTAAAGATACACAAACCAAAAAGTTTGTATAATAACTAAGAAGGAATTTCTCTTTGCATGCTGTCCATTTCTAGACCCTTATTTACAATGTATTTATATCAGCTGTATTGGTATAGATATCTTGAAATACATATTTTAATATTAAAGAAGTTATTGCCAATGCAAAGCAAAGCAACACGTTCACATCAGTTTCTCCCTTCCTCATTCACTTTTCCTTTGCTGCCCTACAATTCTATTTAGCTGCTGGGAGGTGAGGAGAAATGCCTGTAATTTCAGTTATAAAAGAGCATTTCATTTCCTCTCCTTCCTTTCCTGTGACAGAGCTGTTGCTTGGTGATTTGCAAACCCTGCCACATATGGAGCAGTGCTTTTTCCTGTGTATACTCTGATTAACCTATTGCAGTTAAAGCGATGTACCGTACGCTGCTGCCTGTGTCCGGGTTTAAGGCGTGCACATGTGCAACCCCCTCCCTTCTGATACCCGTTGTGATTGTACACAGCTAGAGCTTGTCAGTAGGTTCTGGCAAACGATTCATGGCTGGGACCTGCTGATCGGCTGTATGAAATCACAACCCAGAGTCCTATGACAATCAACACAGGGCTCTGTATAGAGGGAACAATCTCTCTGTTTCTTATCCCTGTAAAAATCAGAACACATTCCACACATTACATATTGTTAGGCACACATTTAACCCCTTGATCACCCTAGATGTTAACCCCCTCCCAGCCAGTGTCATTAGTACAGTGACAGTGTATAGTATTAGCACTGATCACTGTATTAGTGACACTGGTGATGCCAGTGGCAGTTAGTCAGTTCCCCCCCAGTGTCAAGTAGTGTCACATTGCCCGCCACACTATCACAGTGCAATTATAAGTCGCTAATCACTGACATTACTGGTATAAAAATAAAAATCCAATATACTGTATATACCATGGTTTGCAGATGCTATAACTTACATGCAAACCAATCAATATACGCTTTTTTGGATTTTTTTCGCTAGAATAAAATTTTGTTTTTGTTTAAATCGTAAAATAAATAAATACATTTAAAAAAAAACAGCGGTGTTCAAATACCCCAAAAAGAAAGATCCATTTGTGTGAAAAAAATAATATAAATTTAGTTTAGGTACAGTGTTACATGACTGCACAATTACTAGTTAAAGTAGAGCAGTGCTAAAAAGAAAAAAAAAGGCCTGGTCATGAAGGTGGTCAAATTTTAGAGAGTTGAAGTGGTTAATGCATCTCCGAGCTTACATGGGATGTCCTTTCTTTGCTTTTGCTTGCTGAATTGAACAACTGGGAGTAAAAGGAAGTGGTGTGGTGCATAGAGGAAAATGAACCTGTTGCTTTGTCCTACATTATTTACTGAACACTGCTCTGATCACTATAAATGGTTTTATTGGGAAGCTAACACTCCCATGGGAGTCAATATCCATGGTTTTCCATAGCTCTCACTGCTTTCTCAGGTTTACCTCTTATCAATGATTTCTTCTGCATTTCTACTGATCAAATCAGATTTTAGCAGCACTGGTCACAAAAGTGGAAAGTATTTAGTTTCTTCTTTACAGATATATGTTATTCAAAAACATGGAGTGTGTCAAATGGTCACTTTAAGTCACATCAAACACACTTTTATATTGGAATTTCAACTCTGATTTATAACAATTTTTATGGCCATAGAAGGTAAAAGAAAGGCCATTAATTGAAACCCTGTAATAAGGTAACAACTGTGTGTCCAGCTGCCATCTTGCATTATGACCCTGCCATATGTGCCCCTGATTGAGACTGTGGGTAACCATGCTAATACACATTGCACAGGCATAGTTCACCTTTGTCACTATCAGGAGGCCAGTCTTATGGGACTAAATGGTTGTGATCCCAAACTCACCCTGCTTGATAACCTCAACAAGATTTTCTTTAAGCTTTAACACTTGATTTGATTGGCCTGTACTTTTAATATTACTTGTTAAGCTTTTGTTTCTGAGTGAAGTAAGCCTCTATCATGGCCATGCCATAAACCGTTTAGGTATTGTTTAAATTGTCCTTCTTTATTACTAAACTGTGCATTATCCAGGGACTTTCATAGTATCGCAACCCAATGATATGAGCTTGGTTAGTGAATTCTAAGCAATTCAGTTATTTAGCTTACACATCAATAATAAAATTAACAGAGAGAGTTTGTATAATTTTTACATTTGAACGTTAAACTGGAGCTGACAGCTTTCCTATTTAAAATTACAGTACCACGGTTTGAACGGCAAAATGTTAAATCTCCCGGCATTTTCAGAATGTTGAGGCATTTATATGCAGGCACATAACGGAAAAAAAGAATAATGCAGCAGTTCAAATGATTTAACATAATACTTAAATATTAATGCATCAAAAAGTTTGTTCTTGCATTAATAATGCATATATTTTATTAAACATTGTAAAGGAGGCCATTACAGCACTGCATCTATGTGGCAATGTTGCATCTGCAATACATTTACAACCCAGTTAATATTGTGGATGAGTTGTTGAACTCTGGAAAGTCTAAATCACTTTGCACTGTTCATTTTCCCCTGAGAAATCATGATGAGGTTCACGTCTCACTACAACAAAAGCTTCTGCTCTTGCAGCACAGTGAAAGGCTTTATTATAATATTCAATTCATTCTTGCCTTCTGGATCAATTGCTATTTAAGACAAAGCCTGAACTTCACTGCTCTGCAGGTGCTTTAAATACCCCTATTAGACAGAAGAGGATATGCGTATTTGTAAATGTCTGTCCTCTCATTAAAATAACATATAATAAGCATGATACATGCATAAAAGTCTCAGCCCACCCAAAATATGTAATTGCTTGGTTGGATCAGTCACTGGTTTCTCATATTTCTCAGGGGAATGTATTATATTGTGCTGGAAATAGCTCACTTGGTAGTTGCTGCATTGTTGTGCACCACAGGAGACTGTTAAGTTTCCTCTGTTGTATTTTGTTTTTGATCTTTTCCTGTTTGAAATCTTCAATAGTTGTGCTCTTTTCAATTTGTAGTGTTTCCCCTAGCTTTGATTGACTATAATCCAGAGATCCTAGAGAGTCAAGTGACATCCTACAAACAATGAAATAATACAAAGTCCAGATTGTATGACTAAAACGCACAGTGGAAGCATTGTTGTGTAGAAGAAACCTAAACATTGAATTTTCCCACCAACAGAGCTCCACTCTTGCTGCATTCTCCATGATGTAAAAATAATATAAAAATACACCAACGGTGAGATTCAAACTATTATTGCAGTTGTGAATGGTGGCCTGTGCAATCAAATTCATATGTTCAATAAATTGTCTGGTGCATGTCAATGAGTAAGGTGTCCCATATAGTTAAACAAGCTCAGGGGCAACAAAATCCATGTGCAAACAAAATTCATCATCAAAAAAGTGCTTGTGTTCCAATAGAAATCTCTCCTCCTGTCTGTGTATCCACATTATGATCTCCTACACCACAAACACTAGCAACTCACCAAGTATCAGTTAGCAAAATAAATTAGTTTTGTATCATGTATTACAATCTGCTTAATCCAGCCAATTCCCTAAATTCACTAAATTTCCTTAAATTCACTAAATTCCCTAAATTCAACAAATTCACTCTCCTCCTCAAATCCACCTTCTCTTTCCTTGAGACCATGCACAGAGAACAAACAGGCGCTGTATAGTGTAAGACTTTTTTATTCATATAAAACCACTAAAAACAAAATACACTTACATTCATATTTTCATAGGACATTAATAGGAGAACTTTATTAGGACTGATCTTTTAATTGTTTTTTTTTTTAATTGAAGAAGCCTACAGTTTAAACTAGGCTTAAAACACATCTAAACCCAAACAAGTGATTCTAAACCTTTATTTATTATTAAAAAACTAAAAAACAAACATGTTATACTCACCTGCTCTGTATATTGGTTTTGCACAGAACAGCCCTGATCCTCCTGTTCTGTGGTCCCCTGCTGGTACTCCTGGCTCCTCCTGCCTTCCGAGTACCCTTTAACCTCTTGCCGACCGCCGCACAACTATATACGGCGGCGGTCAGCCCATCCTGGGCAAAGTGACGTATATATACGGCACTCGCCCACGAGCCAATAGGAGGCGAGGGCGCGCCCACCCCAGCTTGTTCTCGGACACTCCAGTGTGAGCGACCGGCGGCTCGGATGTCCGCCGGTCACTCGCGATCGTTGGCTCCAGAGGGAGAAAGGCAGGCGGCTGATGTAAACAAAGCCGCCTGTCATTCTCCCCTGTGTAACTGCAGAGATCATACGATCCTGCTATTTAGGATCGTATGTCTCTGTGGTTACATGAAAAGCCACGCCCCTTTACAGTAAGAAGCACGCCCCTAGGCACACATTTAACCCCTGCCTCTCCAATAAAGTTAACCCCTTCCCTGCCAGTGTCATTTTTACAGTAACAGTGCATATGTATAGCACTGATTACTGTAGTAATGTCACTGGTACCCCCAAAAGTGTCAAAAATGTCAGTCAAGGGTCCGATCTGTCCGCCGCAATGTCGCAGTCCAGCAAAAAAAATCATAGATCGCCGCCATTACTCGTTAAAAAAAAAAACCCACCAAAACAAAAATGACAGAAATCTTTCCCTTAGTTAGTATACGCAGTAACTTTAGCGCAAACCAATCAAAATACGATTATTGCGATTTTTTTACCAAAAATATGTAGCAGAAAACAAATTGGCCAAAAATGTTAAAAAATTTAGATTTTTACATTTTTTGGGGGGGAATTTCATATAAAAAAATGTGAAAAATATTGTTTTGTTGCAAAATAAGGCTTTAGAACCACTTTAACCACTTGCCTACTGTGCACTTAAACCCCCTTCCCATCCAGACCAATTTTCAGCTTTCAGCGCTCTCACAATTTGACTGACAATTGCGCGGTCATGCTACACTGTACCCATATGAAATTTTTATCATTTTTTTCACACAAATAGAGCTTTCTTTTGGTGGTATTTAATCATCTCTGGGTTTTTTATTTTTTACAAAAAAAAAGAAAAAAGACAGAAAATTTTGAAAAAAAAAAAGTTTTTCTTATTTTCTGCGAGTAAATTTTGAAAATAAATTTTTCTCCACTGATGTGCGCTGATGAGGCGGCACTGATAGGCACTGATAGGCTGCACTGATAGGCACTGATGAGGTGGCACTTATGGGCACTGATGAGGTGGCACTTATTGGCACTGATGAGGAGGTACTAATATGCCGCACTGATGAGCACTGATAGGCGACACTGATAGGCGGCACTGATGAGCACTGATAGGCGGCACTGATGAACACTGATAGGCGGCACTGCTGGGCACTGAGAGGTGGCACTGAGAGGTGGCACTGCTGGGCACTGAGAGGCGGCACTGACGGGAGGCACTGATGGGCACTGATAGGCAGCACTGATGGGCACTGGCGGATGGCACTGATGGACACTGACGGGTGGCACTGATGAGCACTGATGGGCGGCACTGATGAGCAGGCACTGATGGGCACTGACTGGCAGCACTATGGGCACTGATTGTGGGAACTGATGGGGGGCACTGATGGCGGGCACTGTGGGCACTGATGGGCACTGATGGTGGCAATTTGTTTTTTACCTTTTGTAATCAGGGCACTGGTGATCTTTGCCCTGATTACATTCTTCTGTGTCCCCGGCGGCTCCTCCTTCCTCACACTACAGTCTCCGTGTGAGGAAGGATCGCTGGCGATGAGAGATGATCTCATATGTTTACATATGAGATCATCTCTCATTGGACGGTCTGATCACGTGGTGAATGGCTGCTGTGATTGGCCATTCACCACGATCTGTGATCGGCTGTGTCTGGGAGGCCGTTTAAAAACGCTGTATATAGGCTATAGCGCGGACCGGAAGCAGTTAAATATATTGTCCATTACCAGTATGTAGATATGGTGGCTGCATTGGTTTTCCCTTTTTAGGCTAAAAACATTTTTAGTTAGTGCAGAAAATATGAAAATTGACCTTTGCAGAAATGCAATTTCCTTGTCACTCCCTGTGAGCTTAAAAACACAAAGAACCTTATTTGTATTGTTTAAACTGCTAGTCTCACAAATTCACCATGTAAGGGAGCTTAGCAAAGGCAGACATGTTTGAAGTCCAATCTGTGTATCTCCACAGATGCCATGGAGAAATGAGTGTAGACATGAAAGTACAAAAACTGTGTAATTCACATTAAGGAAAATTGACGAAAAAAGAAGACAATGCAGCCATACCATCTAATAACCAATAAACTGTATATATTAAATGTTTGTTTTGGGTTTAGATATGTTTTAGGCAAACCACACACTGTAAAATGTTGACAAGTTCATTTACCAAATCTGCAACTGTGCTAATTATGTGATAATGATTCAACAACCTAAGCTAAAACAAATAAAACTGCTTTTAGAATATATTTTAAAGGTGTTGGTAAAATTGAATGAGATGACCAATTAAAATCTCACTGTGCTTGGCATGCTATAGAAATCAACTCCTCAAAACTCATATATTATAATAGAAAGAGATAAACAATTCAAATTTTTTGCCCATTACTTTTGCTGGTGCATCCCATTTCATCTCCCTGAGAAAAACGAGAGACATCGCTAAAACATACAATCTTAAAGTAATATAGCTGCCCCCTCCTTTCTCCACCCCCTTTTTTCTTCTTCTTTTTTTCTTTCTTATCCTTTTTTCTTTTTCTTCTCTCTTTCTTTCCTTTTTCTGTGGTTCCGCTAATCATCCCAATGAAGGCAGCCAGCTGGTCTGTCAGCTTTGTAAACTTGCACACCCACCACTGATGCTATGTATGTTTGTTTTTCCCCTTTTTATAAGCTACAGTTACTTTAGTTTATGGGGCTTTTTTCACCCCCTCTCTTTTATTTCAAGCCTACAGCTCAATACACACTTTCTATGGTTGATTCTAGTCTAGATGTCATTTCCTTGTTCAGCTTTAAAATGTTGGCTATAAAGACAAGGCACTTGCTCCTGTCACGGTCTTTATTTTCAATGGATTTTACATGCCTTTATTATGCTGAGTGTTGTTTGTATGAATGGATTTTACTGATGCTTGTATTCACTGTATCCTTGTGTAGTCTTAGGTTATTGAGCCCATGTAACTACACCTTTTTATTTTCAAATATTTGAGGAACTTAAGTAATTTAGCCTTTGTTCTGGTTTTGAAGGTTTATTCTGGCTTTCACCAATAGGCTGGGATGCTAATAGTGGGCCCTTTGGCTGATCACTGATTGTAGAAGATACATTACAAAGACATTAATGTTACAGAAGGCAGCACGTACATTGATGCTCTGGTTATCTTCTGACTTAATGGCATAGAATGTAGTGATAGCCCCAGTTGGAAGTAAAATCACAAGTCAGGCCATTGGTGATCTCCTACACTTCAATCCTTTTAGGACATTTAAAGAACAGCCATAAATCTTACATATTATGCAAGTGGTTATAGCTCTAGCTAGGAGGTGTCTTCCTACAAGTTCCTCTGACATGGAAGTGTCTTTATCAGTCAAATGTGTGGCATATAAAAGTGCTTATGACCACATGACAGTGAAACAGTATACTTCACTGGAAAACCTTAATCTTCTTTGAAAAAAATGTATTGGATTGCATACCAATCAACAATAAACAGCCCAAGGGTAGCCACTACACTCTATGTTTGAGGTAAATGCCCAAGAGCTTACACACAAAGATATCCCTACAAATCAAAAACTAGTATAGAGGCACTCATGGGGTTTGCAGAAGAAATAGATCAAAACAGTAGTGTTTTTATTGTCAATGTTTCAATAACCCTCAGGCCATCTTTTTCAAGTCAACAACACATGTACTCGCAACCTTCCGTGATGACGCAGTCACTGCTAAGGTACCAGTGGCACTAATGACATTTATCTACTATTTATTGATTTATATGTGGACCAATTTGGCCACCTGTAAGATTCCATAAGGGTTGCTGGAATGTGTGTGTCTGATTTCATAGGAAAGTGACTATCCTGTCATTTGTTAGACACGTGCAGTAGAGGTGTCTCTCTACTGTCAGCCCTCCCAAGTCTAGCTGGGTCATTTAGCAATAACGTTGCACACAAATCAGAACATTCCTTAGATATTCCAATAAAACTGAGGAACATCCTCATGACTCTTCTGGCAGCTGAGCTGTCTAGTAAAAAACATCTTCCATAACTCGCTAGGCACTATATAGTTGCATCTGCTGGCTATTTCCTAGGTCTGCTCACCTGGCAATTACTAGGGAACTCTACCTTACCTGATTGAGGTTTTTTTCATGCTATGAAGTAAGTATGATGATTAGGAACAGCCATATTGAAGGAGAAAAAGTGACAATGTGTGGTGGCCCTGATAGAAAATGATCTATAATGCAGGAATTACAGCATAGAGAATCCTATAGTTCCTCCACTTCCTCTTGAAGTCACTTTATAAAACTTCAATTTAAAAAAAATTGATGTATTTTTCTTAGATTATTTCATTTCCTGAAAGCTAATTATTTTTAAGGGCTTGTGATTTTTTTTTTTTTTTTTTGTAGTGACAATTTGTAATTGATAATTAGCATCCATAATGTACAAGCCTAGTGGCCTCCTTGTGTATCTCACATTAAAATCAATTTAATAGTCTTTAGGTGAAAGACGTATATACCATGATGGGCTATAATGATATGGACTCTAAATGAACCATTTAAACATGGCCTGCTAATGTAGTGTGCTGAGTAACTTTTGAAAATGAAATGAATATTTTTAGATATTGTGTTTCTTCTTCTTTTTTTTTTTTTAATGAATTGCAGTGTTGTTTGCTTGCTTAGCCTAGCTTTAGCAACATCAATTGCACATTGTACCAAGCTTATATTACTATGCATTCATGTTACATGACTTCATCTTACATTGTAAAAAAGTATGTTCACATAAAGGGGGTTCCAGCAGAAGCATACATTCCCCTGCCCTGCCAATTCCATTTAACCACCAGGAGTGAAGAAACATAACCAGTACTTTTAGATATGGGTGCACAGATCATTCCCTTCCTCCTTTGTCACTGCATTAGTGCGTAATGGCTGGCTACTCAGGCACCCAGTGCTATCACATCTATCACATGGGCAGGAGAGAGTTCTTAGGTCTGTATAAGCTCCAAATTGTGGCTTACATCTCACTTACATCTTCACAAGAAATGGCCATAGGAATATTTCCTTTGGACGGAACATTTGTAGGTAACTTGAGCCAACGTTAAGGCTGATTAGTCTGTAAATTCAAACCCTTACCATAGTTGACCTTTCACTTTAATGGAAAATAAACAGCATATGGTTATTTCTTCTGTGTAGAGCTTCAACATTTGAAATAATAATAATGAACAAAAAAAAAAAAAAACATATTTATTCACAGAACACAAAGACCAGTATTAAACCACATAGTCCAACCAAACAATTCAGCCAAGCGCTCACTCCGATAGGAGATGACCGGCGTGCTGCTCTCCTCAGGCAGGGAACTCCAACATGGGTACGTAAAAGAAAAGAAAAAGGAGATGCAACACCTAGTGAATTACCCGCGTTCACCATAAAAAATGTTTTAATAAAATGCCAAAAACATACTCACAGACAAGAAGAATAATAAAATCACATTACAAGAATCCACCACACATGGAATGGAACATATCCCTGTAGATAGGACCGTTAATGCTTTTTGGGAGTCAAGCTCCCTTCATCAGAGCTATGATGAAGGGAGCTTGACTCCCGAAATGTGTTAACGGTCCTATCTACAGGGACATGTTCCATTCCATGTGTGGTGGATTCTTGTAATGCGATTTTATTCTTCTTCTTGTCTGTGAGTATGTTTTTGGCATTTTATTATAACATTTTTTTATGGTGAACACGGGTAATTCACTAGGTGTTTGCGCCTCCTTTTTCTTTTCTTTTAAACCACATAGTGCTCACAGCAACCACATTTCAGTTAAGCCACATTAAAGTCACATTAAAGAAGAATGATATCATTATTATGATCATTCAATCTACAGACACCCTGAAGCAGACATAAATTGCATGCCCATTTCCACTTACTTGGAAATTGTGAATTGTGTGCACCTTTGGGTTTTAGTCAACAGATTAAGCTGGTCTGTCATTGGGTTATGAAATATTCACTGTTTTTGCATAAATACCTTATTTGACAAGCCAAGAAACTAGACAAGGGGGATAGTACATGACACTTTCGGACCTTAGTAACACAGTAGAGATGTCTAAAAATGAAGGAGTTTTTATTAATTTGAATGCAAGCCATCTAGAACCACTGGTTCGCAGATACAGCCTAATATATAGAGCAAGGGATTCCAAACTCAATATGACTGTTTTGGGTCAGTGATTGTGATTGAGTGAAATATTTTCAGTTTGTAGGAGAACTCCTGCCAGGACAGAACTTACTTTAAAACATTCATAACGTCAGATTACCCGCAAAGAATACCCTTTAGACCACCAATGGGAGGGGGCTAATATAGGCTACCTTAGAGCCCTGGTCCCCAACCCTGCTCCTCAGGGCCCACTAACAGGCCAGTTTTGCAAGATAACTGAAATACATCCCAGGTGATATCATTTGCTGCTCAGTGATTGCATTACTCTAGTCTGCATCTCCCCAAGGTAATACTTAAAATCTGGCCTGTTAGTGGGCCCTGAGGACCGGAGTTGAGGACCACTGCCTTAGAGTACACAATGACAAATATATAATAAAAACAACCTTTTTATTTGTAAAAATTGTAAAAACAAATGCGGCTCAAGTATACTAGAATATGATTAGTGGCATATGTGCAATTTATTATACTTGAGCCGCATTTGTTTTTACAATTTTTGTATAATGGTTCTTTTTTTATTATATATATATATATATATATATATATATATATATATATATATATATATATGTTATTGTGTACTCTAAAGTAGCCTTTAATAGTCCCACCTTGGTGGTCTAGAGGGCATTCTTTGTGCAATATATTTTAGGGATGATGGATGATGGCTACACTGTAGCACCATACTCTAATAGTTCTACTAATGCACATACAGTTTCTTTTTAACTGTAAAATGTAGAAGGACCTGCATAACCTTAGAACAGCTGAGAGCAATATCTTCCAATCAAGCAAGGATTGAGGTCAATGACTAGTTAACAAAATTCAAAGAAACAGAATATTGATATTGGATTCTTTGCCTGCTGTAGGGACATTGGGTCTGAGCTTGTCGTTCTTTATTTAGGGATAAGTGCTCTTTTACTAAAAACTCACAAGCCCCTCCACCCCAGGCATTTGTGATTCTCAACATAACAGTACTGCATACCTAAAGCACATTCATTTTGTTTGTTTTCCCTCTTAGACCCTCGTTGCATCAGTTGTCCTTCTTAGACCCTCCTTGCATCAGTTGTCCTTCTATACCCTCCTCTCTAACATTCAGGCACCCCAATTGTTTTATGATACTAAGTGGTACTCCTGTGGCCTTTTTTTACCTGTTTATACGTGTTTAGTAGAGTCTTGTCTATTCTATGTCTTAGACGCCGCTATAATTGCCTTGTTATTAGAGTCATCTCTTGGAATTATAAATGTGAAATTCTCGCACTGTGTTATTACCAAACAATTCAATGTAAAAAATTTAATAATATAAAAATAATATGTATGTGTAAACGTCCAATTCTATAATGTTTTGGGTGTCTCTAAGTTGCTGCCTCTCTTTGAGGATGGCCTACAAATGGTGGATCTCTGGAGACTCGTTCACCCAGAGGGTAAAGAGTACACATTTTTCTCCCCTCCACACCATATCATGTCCAGAATAGACTTAATTGTTTCCAACTCCATCCTGTTTTATTCACATTTCTCATTCCTATAATCATGAGATCGCAATTTCTGACCATGTGTCACGGAACCATGAACCAGACGTACAACAACAGATAAGTGAAAATAAGCAAGCTTTATTGAAAAACAAGCTATAAAGCAAAAGTCCAAACAGATGGCGAAACCGATGCAGAGTCTTTGCGAAGCCAGGGGTCAGGAACCAGGAGGGTAGTCAGACGAAGCCGGGATCAGGAACCAGCAGGGTAGTCAGACGAAGCCAGGATCAGGAACCAGCAGGGTAGTCAGACGAAGCCAGGATCAGGAACCAGCAGGGTAGTCAGACGAAGCCAGGAACAGGAACCAGAAGCAGCAGCAGTCTTAGAAGCATGTGAACACAGGAGGACCAAGCAGGGAACTGAAGCCACAGAACTCCTATATAAATGAGCTAGGCATCCAGCTCCTCCCAGTGGGAAGGAGGAGCCGCAGGGTGGGAGGCTACAAGAAACCCAGAAACCAAGATGGCCGCCAGCACATGTCAAACGAAGGAGAACAGCAAGAAGGTAAGACCATGACAGTACCTCCCCCTCAAGGGCCCCTCCTCCGCGGAGTAAAGAACGGTTTCTGGGGGAAGCGTGCGTGGAAGGCTCGGAGCAAGGCAGGAGCATGGACATCTGCGGAGGGAACCCAGGAACGCTCCTCTGGACCATAACCACGCCAATGAACCAAAAACTGCACCCGACCGCGGACCAGGCGTGAGTCCAGGATATTGCTCACCTCATACTCCTCACGATTGCCCACTCGGACCGGACGAGGCCGAGGAACCGAGGAAGTGAAACGATTACACACCAGTGGCTTCAACAGGGAGACATGAAACACGTTGGAGATCCGCATGCCAGGAGGAAGCGCAAGGGCATAGGCTACCGGGTTTACCCTGCGAAGCACTCGGAAGGGACCAACAAAGCGAGGCGCCAGCTTGGGAGTGGGCACTCGAAGGTTGAGGTTGCGGGTGGACAACCATACACGGTCTCCGGCCTGGTAGGAAGGAGCAGGCGCTCGTCTGCGATCAGCCTGGAGTCTCTGGCGCTGCGCAGAGACCTCAAGGGACTTCTGGATCTGTACCCAAGAAGCACGTAGGACGGAAAGGTGATCCTCCACAGCCGGAATATCCTGGGGAGAGAATACCTCCGGTAACACGGCAGGTTGGAACCCATAGTTGGCCATGAAGGGAGACGTCCCAGAGGAAGAGTTCACCGCCGTGTTCCTGGCAAACTCAGCCCAAGGCAGGAGGTCAACCCAATTGTCTTGGTGATCGGAGACATAGCAACGAAGGAATTGCTCCAAGGCCTGATTGGATCGTTCTGCGGCCCCATTGGACTGAGGGTGGTAGGCCGAGGAGAAGGAGAGATGAATCTCCAACTGGGAGCAAAAGGCGCGCCAGAATCTGGACACAAACTGACTCCCCCGATCCGACACAATCTCCTTGGGCAAACCGTGCAACCGGAAGACCTCCCTGGCAAAAATCGTGGCCAACTCCTGTGCAGAGGGTAACTTCTTGAGAGGAACACAGTGGCACATTTTGGAAAACCGATCCACAATCATGAGAATGACCGTATGGCCTCGGGATGCAGGGAGGTCCACAATGAAATCCATCCCCAGGTGTGACCATGGGCGCTCCCCGGTGGCTATGGGTTGCAGAAGGCCCAACGGAAGGTGCCGAGGGGACTTACTCTGGGCACAAATGGAGCATGCCGCTACATATGCGGCGATGTCGGAACGTAGGGAAGGCCACCAGAACAGACGTGAAACAGCCCAGGACAGCTGATTCTTTCCAGGATGCCCCGCGGTCTTGGAGTTATGGTAGGTTCGCAACAACCGAGTGCGCAACTCCTCAGGCACAAAACATCTGCCGTTGGGTTTCCCAGAGGGAGCACCAGATTGAGCCGCCAAAATCTGCTCACCCAGGGGAGAGGTCAGGCTGGTGCGAATCTCGGCCAGGATCTGATTCGGAGGTATGACCGAAGTCGGAATCGACTCCTCCCTGGACAGGTCGGAGTACTGCCGTGATAAGGCATCCGCCCTGATGTTCTTGGAACCGGGTAGGTAGGAGACCACGTAATTAAAACGTGACAAGAACAGAGCCCATCTGGCCTGACGTGGTGTCAATCTCTTGGCCTCAGAGAGGTAGGTCAGATTCTTGTGGTCCGTCAGGATGAGGACCGGAACCACCGAACCCTCGAGCAAGTGCCTCCATTCTTTAAGAGCCTGCACGATGGCCAATAACTCCCTGTCACCAATCTGGTAGTTGCACTCCGCGGAAGACAGTTTCCGGGAGTAAAACCCACAAGGAAGCAGAGGAGCCTCTGGTGTTCTACGCTGAGACAGAAGGGCGCCTACTCCCGTCTCAGACGCGTCCACCTCAAGGACAAAGGGCAACCCAGGGTTGGGATGCGACAGAATCGGAGCCGACACAAAGGCGGACTTTAGAGCCTCAAAAGCTCGGATGGCCTCGGGCGGCCAGACCTGGGAATTACTGCCCTTCCTGGTCAGATCCGTGAGAGGCTTGGCTAGCATGGAAAAGTCCCTGATGAACTTCTGATAATAATTGGCGAAGCCCAAAAAGCGCTGCAGGGAGCGAAGACCACTGGGCTGGGGCCACTGTAAGACAGCCGAAACCTTCTCAGGATCCATGGAGAACCCCTCAGCGGAAATGATGTAACCTAAGAAGGTTACATGGGATCGGTGAAATTCGCATTTCTCAAGCTTACCGAACAGCTTGTTCTCTCGTAACCGTTGCAACACTCGTTTGACATCCAGAATGTGGGTCTCCATGGACACAGAATATACCAAGATGTCATCCAAATAGACCACCACACACTGCTGCAACAGGTCACGGAAAACATCGTTGATGAATTCCTGAAAGACTGCGGGCGCATTGCACAGCCCAAAGGGCATAACCAAGGATTCATAATGACCGGTCCTGGTGTTAAACGCGGTCTTCCACTCATCGCCCGCCTTGATCCTTACGAGGTTATATGCCGCCCTCAGGTCGAGTTTGGTAAAGACCGTGGCCCCTTTAAGGCGATCGAACAGCTCGGAAATCAAGGGTATCGGGTAAGCGTTCTTGATCGTGATGCGATTGAGACCCCTGTAATCGATGCAAGGCCTCAACTCACCGCCCTTCTTTTTCACAAAGAAAAATCCAGCCCCTGCCGGGGACGAGGATTTGTGAATGTGTCCTCGTGAAAGCGCCTCCCTCACGTACTCCTCCATGGCCTCATTCTCCGCTACCAACAGTGGATAGACCTTGCCACGAGGAGGAACGGCACCAGATTGTAACTCGATGGCACAATCGTATGGGCGGTGCGGAGGTAGGGCAACCGCGCGCACCTTATCGAATACATCCCGGTACTCCTCGTATTCAGGGGGCAACAGAGAGTCCGAGGAAGTACACAGCAACTTGACAGGCCCATGGATGCAACTAGCCCCACACTGCGGTGACCACGAGAGGATCTCGGCCGATCTCCAATCGAAAATCGGATTATGCTTCTGGAGCCAGGGGTACCCCAAGACCACCGAGTAGTGTGGAGACGAAATAACCTGGAAGCAGACCGACTCTCTGTGGACGGCACCAATGGCTAACCCCACTGGAAGGGTCTCATGAGTCACGTGTGGCGGCAGAAGGGGTCTGCCGTCTATCGCCTCAAGAGCCAGAGGAGAACCTCGAGCCTGCAGAGGAATGGAATTGGCGGCAGCGAACACACTATCAATGAACAAACCACCAGCACCAGAGTCCACCAACGCCTGGGTCGTCACCGAGCCCCCCACCCAGGAGAGGACAACAGTGATCAGTGATTTGTCAACACGGGAAACCGGGGACGAGGAGACTCCACCCAAGATCTGCCCCCGACAGGATCTCAGGTGCGAGCGTTTCCCGGACGGTTCGGACATGCCAACCGAAAATGCCCACCGAGACCACAGTACATGCACCGGCCCTCGTGTCTCCGGAGTACCCTCTCCCCCTCGGACAGGCGAGCAAACCCCAGCTGCATGGGTTCACCCCCAGACAAGTCATCCCCAGGAGGCGTGGGAGGAGAGGGAGGCACGGGTGGGACAGCAAAGGTAGGCGCCAATCTGTTAGGAGGCC
This sequence comes from Pelophylax lessonae, assembly GCF_965119305.1. Taxonomy (NCBI): domain Eukaryota; kingdom Metazoa; phylum Chordata; class Amphibia; order Anura; family Ranidae; genus Pelophylax; species Pelophylax lessonae. The sequence continues at coordinate 186,383,658 of NC_138772.1, read as the reverse complement.
TCATCAGACTCTCCTTAAAGGAAGGTCTCTCCCTGAGTCTGGTGTCAATCAATATCAGGAAAGAAATAAGAGACTCGAGCTCCACTGGTAGGTCCTTAGCTGCAACCTCATCCTTCAAGGCATCCGAGAGACCATGAGAGAAAGCAGCGACCAGAGCCTCATTATTCCAGCCCACCTCTGCTGCCAGGGTACGAAACTCAATGGCGTATTCAGCTACGGATCGTGAACCCTGTCTGATGGACATAAGGAGCTTCGCAGCAGAGGCAGCACGAGCCGGCACATCGAATACCTTCCGAAGAGAAGCAACAAAACCTGAAAACTCGGCAACCACCGGATTGTTGTTCTCCCATAAAGGGCTGGCCCAGGCCAAGGCCTTGTCCGAGAGCAGCGAGATTAAGAAGCCCACCTTTGATCTCTCAGTAGGAAAGGCATGTGGCAGCAACTCAAAATAAATGCCCATCTGGTTAAGGAAACCTCGGCACTGAGTTGGCTCTCCCCCAAAGCGCTGTGGAAGGGGGGCAGAACCGGACATACCCCGAAACACCGCAGGCGCAACAACAGGTGTCGGGGTAGACTCTGGCACAACAACCGGAGCGGCAGTAGGAGCGGGCCCAGGAGCGACAACCGACCCATCGGCAACGGGAGCGAAATGAGCCGTGCGTTCAAGCAGGGTTTGCAACGCCACGGCGAACTGACCCAACAGGTTATCCTGCTGATCAAGTCTGGCAACCAGCATGGGTAGTGAGGATGGCCCTGTACCGTCAGAATTCATGGCCTGTGGTACCGTGCGTTCAAGCAGGGCTTGCAACGCCACGGCGAACCGACCCAACAGGTGATCCTGCTGATCAAGTCTGGCAACCAGCGTGGGTAGCGAGGATGGCCCTGTACCGTCAGAATTCATGGCTTGGTCCTAATGTCACGGAACCATGAACCAGACGTACAACAACAGATAAGTGAAAATAAGCAAGCTTTATTGAAAAACAAGCTATAAAGCAAAAGTCCAAACAGATGGCGAAACCGATGCAGAGTCTTTGCGAAGCCAGGGGTCAGGAACCAGGAGGGTAGTCAGACGAAGCCGGGATCAGGAACCAGCAGGGTAGTCAGACGAAGCCGGGATCAGGAACCAGCAGGGTAGTCAGACGAAGCCAGGATCAGGAACCAGCAGGGTAGTCAGACGAAGCCAGGAACAGGAACCAGAAGCAGCAGCAGTCTTAGAAGCATGTGAACACAGGAGGACCAAGCAGGGAACTGAAGCCACAGAACTCCTATATATATGAGCTAGGCATCCAGCTCCTCCCAGTGGGAAGGAGGAGCCGCAGGGTGGGAGGCTACAAGAAACCCAGAAACCAAGATGGCCGCCAGCACATGTCAAACGAAGGAGAACAGCAAGAAGGTAAGACCATGACACCATGCTCTGGTCTCGGTGGGTTTAGCAAAGTTCATCTCACAGAACTCAGCCAAGATGTGGTGATTACCGTTCTATTTGGAGCACAATCAAGTTCTCCAAAAGGTCATGAGAGGAGAATGTGTGGATTAGGTAGCTACCAACTTAGGACATAGTGCTGATCCCAATCTTTTCTGGGAGGCTTGGAAGGTTGTGCTACACAGTAGAATAATTTACTTTGCCACTGGTTACAAAAATAATGTCACCAAACAATATTGCAAGGCAAGCAATACCCTACGCCTTGTCCACTGTGAGTGTGCTGGACAGTTTATTTTAGTATTCCATTGCTTCCTTATTTCATATGTATCTTTTAAAAAAAAATATTTATTTCTGTTAGTTGTTGTTATATGGTCCAGCTGGTCTATGTGGTTTGGCATCTGCTGTTTTTGTTAGTATTGAGAATAATAGGATGCAGAATTGTGGCATGCGTCCTCCCCCTTCTCTTGTACAAAGCAAACACAGTATTGCCTCTAGATAGGCTTCACAAAGAAGGAGGTCCTTCAAAATTAGTAGCCATGCCCATTACTCCACCCATATGTGACATTATCCTGGCGATCACCTGTAACACACTGTGCCTGTGTACAGCGCTCTGTAATGTCCTTCAGCTGCAGCTATGGGATGGCAAGCATCTATGTTATAGATTTAATAAATAACTTACACCAGACAGCTTTCTTGGATAATAACTTGGCCACGGCCTTTATTTATTGGTTTATAAATTAATTAACTCATTAATCCATCAATCAATAATTTTTCACTTTTACCATTAGCATAACTTTTCAATACATAACACAACTACCCAGCTTTGACGCTCGGGTTATCACTTAACCATATAAAGACACCTCCATATTTTTGTCCCCCTTTCGAAAAAGGTGACCCTACCACATAAATTTATAAGGCCGTGACTTAATAATATTTGGGCGGGCGGGCGGGAAGCTCCGCTCCGGCTGATCTTCTGAGGCGACTGACTCCACGCCCTCGCTCCCACTCCTATATATAGCCTGCCTCGGTTCCAGAAACTTCGGTCACCTGACCTTCCACAGGCAGCTATTTTTAGCCAATCAGAATCCTCCAACCTCCGTATCTCCCGCCTAAACGCTCTATACAGGGGGGAGCTAGAAACTGCCTATCTACAGCCCTCCCATGAGGAAAAAGTAGGAAAATGGGGTCCCTTGAAACCCCTTTCCCTTTTTCCATTCATGGGATGGCAAGCATCTATGTTATAGATTTAATAAATAACTTACACCAGACAGCTTTCTTGGATAATAACTTGGCCACGGCCTTTATTTATTGGTTTATAAATTAATTAACTCATTAATCCATCAATCAATAATTTTTCACTTTTACCATTAGCATAACTTTGCAATACATAACACAACTACCCAGCTTTGACGCTCGGGTTATCACTTAACCATATAAAGACACCTCCACTAAGTCAGGAGGTACTAACCTCCTGACTACCCCACCAGCCCGCGGCCAATTCTATAGCTGTCTGTAAGCCTAAATTCATTATATCCAAACCTATATCCGAAAGATGTATCCCATCTTTCCAATACAGGCCCGGAATACCCCCTTCCAAGTCCATATGCCTAAAGGATATGCCATAACCTATACTCATGAATTTCTCTATTCTATGATTGATTTTTCTCCTCATCTTCTCAAACACCTTTCCTACGTTATCTTGCAACCAAATAAGTCGAGGGATGATCTCAGAAAATACTACAACCGTACCAAGTGAAAAGGCCTTCCATTTTTTGATAACAAAACATATTTTAAAGAATAGTCTCACTGTTTTTATTCTCCCGATGTCATTACCTCCTAGGTGGATTAACAGTATGTCCGGTAATGGCCAACCATAACTCAGTCTACCTAGCTCGGTCTTTAGATTGTCCCAGATCATCCCTCCCTTACCACACCAATATAATTCAAATAAACTTTGTTCCAGATCCAGATTGGTTCCATAAATTCTTTCTGCAGCTCTTTTGTGGGCCCAGCGGACATAAGAGTGCCCAACGATCCAAACTATTAACTTCTTACCTGGAATTAGAATGCACATAGTTAGATCTGACATATCTCTGATAGACATTTGACTTCCACCTGCCAATTTTCTTTATGTTATCACCTCCCATTCCTAAGTTTGCCGCAGCCGTGGCTGCCCCAATTCTGAATGAGTGGCAAGATAAGCCTTTATTGCACAGCCCTAAGACAGTTAAAATTTTTCCGAAGATCCTTCGAAACTGAAACCCAGTCAGAGGAGACGAATCTCTATGAATAAAGAGCCGCGACCCCTTTCCAGGCCTCACCTCCAAGTATGTCTTCAATGTTTTTATCGGGCATATGGATTCCACTGTACACTTTCCTAGTAATATCCATGTCCCCTTACCTGACTGGTCTGTCTTAGACTTGCGCAAAAATAATTTTAATTTATCCTTTTCAAAAACTACATCCTCAAATAACAAACCACCCTCATCTCTTTTCGATCTAGGAACCAATTCTGATATTCGAAAGGCTGCAAAAAAACAAACAGAAAATGCTGCTCTCAACAATTTAACTTCATATTCTGAAAAACATACTCTATCAGCATATTTACAAATATCTATTAGGTTATTCACAGAGATTGGGCCTTGATAATTTATCCTAGTTGTTTCTTTTTGTATCCTTTTAAAGCTTGCTGTACCGAAAAGAAGGATAATATAGACTCAAAACCCTTCAGTTTCATAAAATACAATACTCCATATAAGGTTTTGTTAACATGTGACCAAGACCATTTCTTTTGAAGTAAAGATTCGAGGAAACACAATACAAATCTCTCTGAAATTGCCATCCGTCCATTATTGGTCTCATGTAAGAATGATAACCACAGTGACCAGGAGCTGCAATAGCTTTTCCATGTTGAGTACGCCAGGGAGTTACGAATATTCTCTTGTACTAAACTAAGTCCCATAGATGCCCGGGACATTTCGTACCCACTTTGTTGGCCTCCGGCACCAGTTCGAAGAATTTGCTCATCTGTAAACGTGAGAGAGCGTCAGCAATAACATTTAGTTTACCTGGAATATAGCGAGCTTTTAACCAAATGTTATACAACAGGCACCTGGAAACTAAATATCGAATCATTGAAATAACTGGTTGTGATCTAGAATTTAAACAATTTATTGCGAATAATACTCCCTTATTATCCGTACTCAATAGGATTCTCCTGTTCTGAAACTTCCGTCCCCAAATCTCTACTGCCACTATGACTGGAAATATTTCCAACAATACAATGTTTTGTAACAGACCTTTTACTTTCCATTTTTCCGGCCATCTCTCTGCACACCACTCATTTCTCCAAATGGCCGAGAACCCGAGAGAACCTGCTGCATCCGTGAACAAACAGAATTGTGAGTCTGTAATGAATTCCTCTTGGATCACTGTTCTACCATTGAATGTTTGCAAAAATTGTGTCCATATCAGCATATCCTCACGAATATCCTGAGTCAGCCTAATATGCGAAAATGGACTTTTCAATCCTGCCATTTTAAGATACATACGCCTTGAGTATATTCTCCCAACTGGCAGGATTCTAGTAGCAAAGGCCAGATTACCCAAAAGCTTTTGCAGTTCTTTCAGCAAAACCTTTTTCTTCCTAATCAATATTAAGATGAGATTGTAAATTTTATCCAACTTGTTCTTAGGTAATCTAAATTCCATGCTATTTGAATCTATCAAAATTCCCAAAAATCCTAATTTTTGAGAAGGAGGTACAGTTTTTTCTTCAGCTAGTGGGATGTTGAACTGGGCACAAATATCTCTGAACGAGTTTAATAGCTTTAAACAGCCACTAGAATTTTTTGGGCCCAGAAATAAAAAATCGTCCAGATAATGCATTGTATATTTGGAACCTGATTTTTCTTTTAGAACCCATTCCAGAAAGGTGGCGAATGTTTCAAAATATGCACACGATAATGAGCACCCCATAGGTAGAAACATGTCAAAATAAAATTTATCTTTAAACATGAAACCTAGCAAGTTGAAACAACTCGGGTGAATGGGTAACAACCTAAATGCTGACAAAATATCAGCTTTGCTCATCAGTGCTCCCTTGCCCAGTTCCCTCAACAAAACTATCGCCTGTTCGAATGAAGTATATTCCCCCGAACAATCGTTCGGGTCTATCTGGTCATTAAGGGAACTGCCCAAGGGAAAAGATAAGTGATGGATTAGCCTAAATTTATTCAGCTCTTTCTTCGGCAGGATACCCAAAGGAGAAATTCTAAAGTTATTAAATGGTGGATTACAGAATGGGCCTGCAACCCTACCCGCTGCAATTTCTTTATTTATTTTGTCTTCTACTATATGCAGTAATTCCTCAATTGACTTTAAATTTCTCACCTTTATACAACCTTTTCCTTCAAAGATAGGTAGTCTAAAACCCTCTGCAAAACCCTCATAAAGTATGTTGGCCCTCTGTTGATCTGGGTATTTGCACAGCCATGTTTGCATTTCTTGCAGGTTCACCAGGAGTTTTCCCCTTAAGAAATGGCTCTTTTCCTGATTGAGTATTGGCTGCCATCTTTTTAAAACATTTAGACACGCTATGCGCTCCAGCGCAAAAAGCACACTCGTGTCTAAAACGGCAATTATGTAGCCACTTACAATTAGAATCATTAAATGCAAAGCATATACCTTTCTTATAACTTGTGACCTGATTGGCTCCCATACTCACTGGTCTGGCAATTTGTGGTCTCTGTGGGATTAATAGGTTAAGCCACAGACCCACATCTTTACAACCCCACTGTAGCTCTTTATGCACAGACAACTTTTGCCGGAAAGATTCATCGTATGAAAACCAACCAACACCTCCAAAATTCTTGTATGCCTCAAGAATGATTTCCACATGATGGAAAAGGCCCACTGCTTTACTAGGCTGTTTTTCACACAATACACCTGCAAATATGCAGAAAGCCTGCAGCCAGTTACTAAAAGTTTTAGCAACCGGTCTTCGCCTATCCTCATCATTTTTCTCCGGCTTTAGGAATTCCTTGCTAGATGGAAGTAGGGATAAGATATCCACGAATTCCCCATTCCAAATCTTTTCCTTAATACCTGCACCCAGGTGAAAGCCCAGAGGAGAAGGTGAACAGGGCATACTTTCCTTCAACACAATTTCAGGTACTTTCTCTCTGAAACCTGTTGATCTCTCTGGCACCAATTTCCCCTCCTCAGGGTTTTGCCACACTGAAGATACATTCCCAGGTTGTACTTTACTGTGTAGACTATTTAAGGAATTGACTATAAGATTTAAGGACTGGTTCAAGTTTTCAAATATAGCCACATTTAACTCACCCGGCCCGGTAGTACCCGGTTCTTCCAAAACCTGCATTTCTTCTGCCGGCCAATACAAAGGGCTGTCTTCTCTATCGCTCCTCCGGCAGCTGCCACTGAGGCCAGCAGTGGACCTCCCTCCGACAGCTCCGGCCTCTGTTACTTCATGTTGCCACGACGCTGCACCCGCCTCTTCTTCTCTCGCTGCTTCTTGACTTCCCCGCCTTCTTCCAGCCTTCCGTTCTTCCACCGGTGGGCTGTACTGTCTTCTTGGCGTCCTTCTTCTCTTCAGCCGCTCTTCGGTAGTTGCGGCACTCTCTTGTTGTTCCAGTCCCGGTCCTGTAGCGTTCCGGTCCGTCATGTTTTCTCCTGCAGTCGCCTCCTTTTTGCCCTGCCGTCCTCCGCTCGGCCTGCCTCTCTTCCCGCCTCTTCTTCCGTCACTGCTGGCTTCTCCCTCCGCTGTCCTCTTCTTTTCTTCAGGCAAGTCTCTTCTTTGCGGCCGTCCTTCTTCCGTCTCTTCTTCTGCCGTCAGCTCCAAGCAGCGCCGCAGCCACTTCTCTCCTCCCTCAGCTTCAGCCTTCTCCAGCAGCTGGCGAAGTAATGTCTTCATCCTGAAGCTCCGCTCCGGCTGATCTTCTGAGGCGACTGACTCCACGCCCTCGCTCCCACTCCTATATATAGCCTGCCTCGGTTCCAGAAACTTCGGTCACCTGACCTTCCGCAGTCAGCTATTTTTAGCCAATCAGAATCCTCCAACCTCCGTATCTCCCGCCTAAATGCTCTATACAGGGGGGAGCTAGAAACTGCCTATCTGCAGCCCTCCCATGAGGAAAAAGTAGGAAAATGGGGTCCCTTGAAACCCCTTTCCCTTTTTCCATTCATTCCTCCATCTGACAGCACTGCTATCCAGAACTACAAGTGTGAACACAGAGAGGCGTCCATGCTGGGGGTGTTGAGCGTATGCTTTTTCTATTTAAGTGTCCAGTTTGCAGTTTATTTTAACATTAAAGCTTTTAACTCTACTGCACTTAGTGTACACTCTTTTTGTTTGTTTGTATGTTATTTGTAGATTTCCCCCAATTTTGTGAAGAGCAGCAACAAAGGCAGCAACATGTGTTTTATTACTCTTGATGATTCCAATCCTTGAACTAATGATTTGTGATGTAATTAACACATGGGCATGAACTGGTTTTGCTGGTGGACTTGAACTTTGTTTACCTTCCACAAGTTCTCTCTCAAGTGCTGATTTATATTTTTATAGTCACAAGTAATTTGAGTGCGTTAAAAACATTTTTGGTTTTATTTTCTCAGTTAGGATTGGCCTCAGTTAGGAAATTACAAGGTGCCTTACATCCCAATGATGTGCTTGAAAAACCTCTCCCTTTAGCCCTCATAGACATAATGAATACAGGTGATGGCCTAATTCCATTAGAAGCTATTGTAATACAAGTATTGAAGATGTGGAGCTTTAGTGCACTTAACAATTTGAAGTTGCTGCCCTGCCAAAATAAAAAAATAAAAAATAAAAAAACTTGAGCAAAATTCTATTTAAGTAAAACATATCCTTCTCACAAGAAAATGAAAACCTAAAACACCAAGCTACAAACCCCAACCCAAAGACAATAAACCTAAACCCTATATATTTTTCAAACCTAAATGAACGTAAAATGGAAATATGAAAATGTGAAATCAAGGGCGGCAAGGGTGACTGTCATGGAGTGAGGACACATCTGCACAGAGCTCCTGTTCACCACACAGCAGCGACGATATACAGCCTCCTACCTGGCCGAGAACATGCCTCCTAAATGCTGCCCATCTTCACAGCAACCCGGCGGTAGTAGAGCACGGATGAGCAGGCTGCAATCCTTCTTCAAGCCACACACAGCTGGCTCCAGGAGGGCAGCTAAGATGGCGTCTGGATATGAGGCTCCTCAGCACCAGGCACCAGCACACAGCAGCAGCTCTATGGATCCCTCAGCCTCACTCCAGGTACCAAGCCCCTCTCCATCTACACACTCAGGGGGTAGAGTGCCCCCCCATCAGAGCCTGACATAGTAGAGAAAGCCTGGGGCTTGGGGGAACATACTAGAGCCTTGCCTACTAAAACAGACATTCAGAAGTTAATAACAGCTGTTGAGCTCTCATGTAAGCAGGCTATTGAAGGGACTAAAGGGGAAACTACAGCTTTAGGGCACAGAGTGGAAGCTGTCGAGGCTAGTCAGGATGAGACTTTGCATGCCATTATGGCCCTACAGGAGACTGCCTCACAACATGAGAATGTCCTTAATTCTCCTCTTGATTAACTTGATGACTATGAGTACTGGAATAGGAGGCAGAGTATCTGTATTCGTGGTCTACCAGAAGCAATCCATGCACCTGATTTACTACACACAGTACAGGGCCTATTTTGCCAACTCCTGGGCGATGCTGCTTCAGCTGATATCAAGATCAATAGGGTCCACAGAGCCCTTCAACCTATCCCTCAGGATGCATTAATGCCAAAGAATGTTATTTGCAAACTGCATTGGTACTCTGTAAAAGAGGCAGTTATGAAGGTGGCTCGCGTTCAAGCATCCATTGACTTTGATGATGCCAAATTAGCTTTATTCCTGGACGTCTCTCAAAGAACCCTTATGTAACGGCGAGCTGTACATCCTGTACTTGATAAGTGCCGTGAATGTACCCTATCGCTGAGGATTTCCTATCCATTTGTCGGCTGCAAGGAATGGGTAGACCGCAACCCTCCGCACCAAAGATGACCTGCCATCCTTTCTCGACATCCTGGATCTCCCTCCAATGGACTTTTCAGATTGGAGATTGCGCAGCAACATTCCTCACCCTCAGGGGGAGGGACCAGAGCGATGGTGACAAGCCTCATCTAAAGCTCAACGAAGGAACCCCATGGGTCGTTGGACCCAGGATGCCACTCCACCACCTACAACCTGACTAATTCTCGTGAGGCCCTTTTAGGCTTTCTGAGCGCCCTGATTCCTCAGCAAGCTGACAAGACTTTCTATGCCATGCTGATGAAAGCCTTGTTCTATTTCACCTGAGATCATCAGTCCTTTTTGATTTTTTTATCTGTTCTTTATCCAGCCATGATCTGACTGGTTGTTTATATTAATCCTGGATGCTGCTTCTATTATTATTGTTCTTTTACCTGATTGAGCACATTTACTATTGCCTGGCTTGACGATTCAAAATAAATGGATAATGGGTACCCACTCTATTGCTAAAAAAATTTCCAGCAGTTCTATTCTTCCCTTTATAATCTAACTCCCTCCCACCCTCCTGATGCTGATAGGTCTTTTAGGGATAGAGTTGGGACCTATTTTCGGGAATCAACATTCTGGTTCTCTCTGATCAGGTTATTGAGGAATTGGAACGCTGATTACTGTGGCGGAACTTCACACTGCAGTGGCTAATCTTCCATTGGGCAAAAGCCCAGGGCCTGATGGTTTCACAAACCGATATTATAGAAAATTATTTTCTACTCTAGCTGACCCCCTTAATGAGTATTTCAATTCTATCACCTTCAATAACCCGTTACCTCATGAAGCTCTCTTAGCTCACATAACAGTTTTACCAAAACTGGGCAGGGACCCACAGAGTTGTGCCAGTTATAGACCCATTTCCCTGATTAACGCTGATACCAAGCTGTTGGCAATAAATGTTGGCAGTGCGCCTGCAGGATCATGTTGCAGCTTTGGTACATCTGAACCAAACTGGTTTCATAGTTGGACGCGAGGCCAGGGATTATACTATTCAGGCCTTACATACTTTCACTAGGCTCAACAGGATCGTGCTCAAGCACCCTGCTTGGTCTTGTCAATGAATGCTGAAAAGGCCTTTGACCAGGTTAATTGGGTCTATATGGCAGAACTGGACATGGACTCGGCCCTGGTGAACGGATGCTGGGGTGGATATTGGCGCTTTACCTGAATACCCAAGCTCATGCAAAGGTGAATGAAACCCTTTCTGATTGCTTTGACATTCATAATGGGACTAGGCAAGGATGCCCATTGTCTCCCTTAATATTTGCCCTAGTGCTAGAACCCTTGCTGAGGCGGGTCAGAATTCATACAGATATCTCAGGGGTCAGTATCGGCTCCATAGAACATAAAAGTTTCAGCCTATGCTGTTGACCTCCTTTTTTACCTCTCCAATCCACATGTTTCCCTACCAGTTCTTATGCAAGAGTTAGACAGATTTGGCTTCTTATCAAACTTTAAGATTAATTATAGTAAGTCTGAGCTACTTCCAATTCATGTTCCTTCCCCTTTATCAGAATCTCTACAATGATCATTTCCCTTTGTGTGGAAAAGAGACTCTTTATCGTATCTTGGCACACATATTTTAGCTGACCCCCAGATTCTTTATGAGTGCAATTATGGCTCTCTACTTAATAATATCCTGAAGGACCTACAACAGTGGAGGATTCACCCCCTGACCTGGTTTGGAAGAGTAAACACTCTTAAGATGACGATTCTTCCAAGAATTATATATATTTTATATGATGTAGCTATTTCCCTTTCACAACCTTTTTTAAATGCTAACACAGGGCATTTCTGACCTTTATCTGGCATGACAAGCAACCTAGGCTATCATATGACATCCTTCGTCGGACGAAACTAGATGGATAACTTGGTCTTCCTGACGTTGCTCTTTACTACAAGGCTATGGCTCTGGTTTGTATATCGAACTGGCACCACGACACGTCCTTCAAATTACGGGTTTCTCTAGAGAAATCAATGGCGGGTAGGGACCTGGCAGGGGCCCCTGTGGATACCATCCAAGTCTAGAGGTCTCTCAAACTGGAGTTCTCCCCTGACTAAAGCAACCTTGAATGTTTGAGATAAGTTGAATAAGACTGAACATTACGCTCCTCCGACATCTCCGCTAGCCCCACGGGGGGATTACCATTGTTTTTATTGGGCGAGGAGCCTGGATTCTTTTGTTCCTGGGTAGCGGATGGCGAATATGACATTCGCAAAATTGGCGTCTCAAGGAATCATATTACCCCTTCAGGCTCTATAATCTTCCTATGGTACCTTTCCTTTCCTGACTTGGAGGCATCGCCAAATGAATGATATTATTTCTAAATTAGATCACAAACCACGTCCTATGAGGTGTCTTACCACGTTTGAATCAATGTGTATGTATAAATGTATAAACTGGTACTAGGTGACTGCTCAACAACAGTTCCTTATTACATAAGGGAATGGGAGAAGGAGCTTGGACTGGAATTTACCCCGCTTCAGATCCAACGAATCATTAAATTGACTCATACGTCTTCTTTTAACGCCTGCATCTAAGAATCTTCCTTTAAATTCCTTACCAGGTGGTACAAGTCTCCCTCCCGTTTAGCTCAGGAGTTTCCTACTGCTAGTGACCGTTGTTGGAGGGGATGTGATCAATAAGGCATGTTCCTCCACAATTGGTGGTCTTGCCCTAAGATTAGAATATTCTGGGAAAGCATTACCCCTTGGAATAAAAAATTGTCCCTTAGACCGATTTCAAATTCTCCGTTCCATCTCCCTTTTCATGGGATTCCATCTTCCTTGAAGGCTTATAAAAGAAGTGTAATACCTAATTTATTAAATGCTGCAAAGGTTCTAATTCACGGAATCTGGAAACAACCTAATTGCCCTACACTGTCTGACTGGAAAAGGGAAGTGGATGTCATTATGGAGGCTGAACAATGGATCCACATTATTAGGGACCAACAAGAAGAATGTTGAGATGTATGGTCGGGGTGGATGTACTATGTACAAAAGATATCAAATGACTGAGTGTGCCTTCCCTTTTGTCTTATAGTAACCAGTTTGTATGTCCTGAAACAGATTAACACCATGCTTTATCCCTTTAGGTTAGAATTTATTATGCACTCGTAACAGTTTGAAAATTAGGCAGGTAATCTCTCTTTCTCTTTCTCCTATTCTCTCCTCCTTATTTTTACCCTCTTTATCCTCCTTCCTTTTTTTTAATTCTCTTGATTATACAAAAACAAAAAAAAAGTGTGAAATCAAAGCCAGAAGCTAAACAGCAATTTAATGTTTTGCTGACACACAGAAAAAGGTAGTTCTAAAAAACGACTCTTGGGTCTATGGATGGTAAAAATAATAGCGGGTACACAATAATATGAAACAAAGCAAACTGCAATTCACAACTATTTATCACAAAACAGCAGAGAGAGGGATAACAGACTATGTAGTTCGCCACACTTCAATTCACTGTAATATATTAGCAGAATACAGCACTTTATAATACTATATTGTATATAGGACAGGTTAGCAGTATAGTATAACTTCAAATATCTTCCCCTGTAAACAAAAATATGTTATCTGTCCTTTCCTATCTACTTTATGTCTCTCTTCTCACACAAAAACAAAAAGCTGATGGGAACCATTAATAGGGAAGGGGCAAGCAAATAAAAAAACACAATAATTATTCATCCTTCCAAGCCACCTGAATGGCTCAAAGGCCAACAAGTGCATAATTGGTAATGTAAATGGAAACGTGCGCTTACAACCCGGTTATTGCATTCAGTTGAGGATGGAGAACTGTCATATAAAACAATGAAAGTTACAGTTTTCATCTTTGCCCAGAACTACATAGCCAAAAACTGCAAGTTTTTTTGCCCCAGCATTTAAGCCATTGGGTCCTGTGTTGCTAATTGATACAGAGGCTGTAAAGGAAGGAAGCGTTAGGGTATTTTTTGTAAAAGTGTTTTTATTGTTCAAAGCAAACTTGTAGGCTTTGCTTCTCTTAGCTTGCTCACCATACTTTATTGTCAGTGTGAAGATGATAATAGCAGAAAGGGGCATCCCACAGTGTAATCACAACAATTCTGGTCATTGTCTGCTTAATAATGTTACCAAAGTGTTTATGGTAATGGATTACTCTTCTTCACAGTGGTCTCCCTTTGGGTCAATGTATGTATGTATATATATATATATATATATATATATATATATATATATATATATATATTTTTTTTTTTTTTTATTTGCTTTTTCTTTTTATGTTTACCTCTTTCAGATACCTTTAGGTGTGTAACATGCATGGTTCTCTTTTTCTTTGGATCTTCTTCTGGCAGTGAGTGGTCCTCAATGACAAGAAATGTATTCTGCATTATTACATTGTATGTTCAGGGCCTGGGGGTGAGACCTCCTCAGGAAGTGGACCCATGACACTCTGTATTCACTGTATATTTTCAGTATTCTGGGTCAAATGATGCTAAATGCTGGGGGATTAATAAAAAAAATTGAAATTTCTTTATTTGGGCATGGTTATCATTATCATAGGTTTTCATTTAACTGTTCCATTATCTTGTTCAGGAATTAGCTATTTCTGGATGCACACATGTGTTTCAAGGAACCCTGGTTTAGAAAAGTTGCTTAAAACCAAGACTGTGTGTATTACAGTGCGAATCACCTGGTTTTTAAAATTCATTAGCAGTAATTTCGATTTTAGTACTGTAACAGCACCAGATTTACCTTTTGAAAATAGCATGAATAGTACTGAAAACTCACTTTTAAAAGGTCTTGATTCACATCAATGTGTCTAAAAATAATGACTTCCAAATTGTAGCCAAATTGTAGTTCATTTTAACATAGCCTTTGAGAGTACAGATACTTTTTTGGGGTCAAGCATTACTTGCACTATGCGTGCTTGCTACACTTTATTATATTTTTGCAAATGTTCTGAGTTACTGAGGTTAAGGTGACTTGTTAAAAAAGTAATTTCTTCTCTAAAAAATAAAAGCATGAAAGAAATTACTGTCTCTTATCAAGCTGCTAAATGATGCAGAACCTGTTCATACAATAAAACAGTTTATTTTTAAACCAACAAATCAGGCATGTGTCTAATTTGAATATTGAAATAAAAAATGAATAGTAAACAGGTTCATTTTAGTACAAACTAGAAGATGTTAGAAAAGTATTCTATTGTGTATCAGCTTTTATTGGGGTCCAAGTTGTTTGTCTCAAACAACCGCTTAATATGTGTCCTTGTAATGGTTTAGAGACGGTCATTTTGATTAAATTGCGTGCTCTGCTATGCAAATACCAACTTTAAAACTTAGTATGTTGGTAGACTCCTCCCATATTTCTCAACTTTCTATTAGCCCATCAGGGTGTTGGACAACCAGCAGAGAGAATGCCTTGATCTTCCTATATGTTAGTAATTTGCATGATAATGTCTCCATGTAATCTGAATAATTTGAGAAACAAGATACAGCCCCCTGAAGTATTTTCTCTCTGTCTCAAGCTAATTCTTTGTACTATGTTTATTTCTAACTATTAAATCCTGATCTATATATAGATTTCCTAGGAGACACATGTGATCTGGTATTCCTTTGCCTGTCTATTATTGAAGCTGTGGTCAATTTAATTTAGGCCTTCTCCATCTAAAAGCAGCCTGAATATGTGAAATTTCCTAGAACAAATACTGTATTTTAGAGTCTACCTTAAAGAAACTTGAGCTTAATTTTAGTATCCTACAAGGTGAATGCAATACTTTTTGCAAAGAGAAGCCTTTTTTTGTATTTGTTGGTAAGAAGACCTTTTATGACTCCATGACCACTGTTTTGTATGCTAGCTTATTGTATGCAATACCGTGGCAGCACCATATTGCATGCATTCAAACATTTTAATTGGATTATATTACATGATTAGGAAGGACTAAAATGGCACATATCTAATCAATGAGATTAGTTTCAGACTAGGTTTTTTCTCTAATGAATATCTTTGAATTTCTTGAATTCCCATATCATGTAATTCTGGAATTCTTTCTTTCTGAAAAAAAAAGAGCTTCCATTTTATTGGTCTCGGTCTCAATCACACTGTGGCCCTACTCGCCTTGGTTGTATCTTTTTTACATAAAAACAGAGAAGAATGATGGATCTGAATACCACACAGAGTAACTTAGTTCATGTTATTTCAAAATATCAAAATGTATTAAATACAAAATTTCATTCATAGACAATGTTATTGTGTCATCATTTAAATGCATATATACTGTATGTCGTCAAGGTAGTCAGATTTCATTTTTTGCAGGTAGACCAGCCAGGCAGGTGGTCTTATTTGGGATAAGTTAAGGGCGCATGTGTGTGTGTTTTTTTTTTTTGGGGGGGGGGGGCAATTCCATTCCATTTTCAGTGGTGTGGGGGGCATATGTGCTTTTGCTTAATCAAGTTCTGTATATGGATGAAATTTTGTAATAATAAATTATATTTTGAATTAACCTGGGATAAGTGGCTCTGTGTGGTATCCAGATCCATGATATTGTATACAATAAGATATCTGATGAGGGTATCTGTCCAGACATATTTTGGATATGTATGGGCACCCCGCCCTTTTGAACCAGGGGTCCCATGTATTCTTATTTTTATATATGAACTTGGTTGTACCTTTGTCTTGATTCTATTTGATCTCATTGTTGTCCTGATCTTTACTTAAATCTAATTTCCCTGTTCTTGATCCAGGGAATGTGCCACATCTGACTGCACCTGTCATTATAGACTTACTAAATAATGTCCTTATTCCAAAGATATTGCTGTAAAGTAGAAATTATAATCTATGGATCAGATCCAGACAGACACAGCCGAAGAATATAAAACATAAATACCATTTGGCACTCAGAATGATTCTACTAATGAAAAGTCAATAAAGTAAAATCCATTTGTTAGCTTTGTAATTGCTTGTGCCCCAGCACTGAAATGGTAAGTAAAACCTGGCTGACAAAAAATTGTGTATTTTGCATAAATTCCCTTTTCGAAGCTATTAAATTTCTTGAACAAAATCAGATGACATAACATAGCGATAGCTAAAAATTCTTAGCTTCAGGGACTAGCATGAAACAACTAAAGGTAAAGACAAATGCTCATCCATGGAAAAAAATAATGCATTCTTACCCAATTACCCACCAGAACCCACCCAAATACTTAGTATTCTAAATGATGGGGTAACATGTGACTGTCCCCCTTTCTTCCTTGAATTTGTAATGTTTCCTTAAATGCCCACTTGCCCCGCTTACGTTTTATTTGGCTCTGGCTGGCAAAGGAAAGTACATATAGTAAGGGGTAGGCTAATACTGTAAACTTTCCAGTAAATTTACAAGTCTGTATAAATACAATTGCAATATACAGCAACAGTATAATTTTTAAGAAGGTTGTACCTTTTATAAACATAAATAAGCTAAAAGTTCACCCACATAATGCTTTAACTATTCAGCTGGGGTTTTCATTGTATATTTCCGTACTTTTCATCTAGTTATGTAAAATGTTTTAATGCTGCATTTCCGCAGACAGGTGAAATAAAATAAATTTTTAGTGACCTATTATAACTAAGCACATTTTAGGCGAGCTGGATGTAGCTGTTTTTTAATATATGAAATAATACATATTTCAAAAATGCAACTTGCCATATAATAAATGAAGTCTCCTGTGATTTATGTGGGGTTACTCATAAATACAAAATTTAACGGAAAAGACCTGAATATGAACTGCCAGGTGCTCATGACTTAGTCTTCCTCTATAGTACAAACAAAGAAAAAGTTGACTGGCACTCCTGTCCGATACTGTAGAAACTGGTACTTTATTGGAGAAAATAAATTGGTTACTTCAATAAAGTAAAAGCTTTTACACTGTCCAGTAGTAGCCCCACTTAACTTTTTCTTAATCTGTACCATTCAAAAATGATCCTCAAGCTCCCCTAATGTGAATTTAGCTAGGTTAAGATGTTATCAGTCTGCTTCAGGTAGTATGAAGCATTTACTCATTCTCCTCTACTCCGGTAATCAAACTGCAACATTGTAACTCTCTAGCAGGTTACAAGGCGAGAAACTGCAACATGGGGATGATCAGATCAATGAGTAGATGCTGATCCTGGATAATGCCTGAACAAAGATAGTCCTGTCCTTCTGGACAGAACAACATTTGTAGCAATTGTCAGGAGGAGTATTGGGCTCTTTGTATAATGATAAATACTTGTGTTACACCTACTGTATGTATTGCATAAATACATGTACATGTAGCATGTAAACAATATATTTACTTCTTGGTCCACTTTAAGTGTTCAAACGTTAGGTTAATTTCAACCTTCAATATACAAATAGAATATCTGCACTGTGACATGCATACAACAATAGCAGTAGCAGCCAGCGTCAATTTGTTGATTTCAAATAAAACATTTAAGCTAGTAATATGTGTAATTTAAAAGCAAATAAGTAAATACATAAAAGTCCATATTACATAGATGTCAGAAAGTAGAAACCCCGCACCAGCTACAATGTGATAAATAGATCAGCACGACACCACTGTGATATAGGGAAATCCCCATATCAGAAAAAATGGACCTTCAGATTATAGAGTGGTCACTGGTCAATCACACTTGTAGTAATCAAAGGATTGACCTCTGCCCAAGAAATGCTTTCCACATCACAAGGACAACTCCAGACGAAGCATCAAAGGCAATGATTATAGCAGACAACCAAAGAATATCTGTTAATGAAACGCAAGTTTCTTGATATCTTCCTCCAGACTTGCAGTTAGTAACCACACTAGTCTGGAGGAAGCCTGGAGGAAGATACCAAATAAGTGGCCATTAGCAGATGTTCTATGGTTGTCCGCTATAAAACACTGCCTTTGATGCTTTATCTGGAGTCATCCATGTGATGTGGGAAGCAGTTCCTTGGGCAGAGGTCCATCCTTTGATTACTACAAGGTGTGATTGACCACCATATAATCTGAGGGTCTATTTCCTCTGGTTAGGAGATTTGCCTATATCAAAGTGGATCTATTCATCACACTGAAGCTAGCGGGGGTTTCTAATTTCAATCTTATTTTGACCAGTTTTGCACTTGAGTAATATACTATCAAACACAATGAGTAGTTTAATTTTCCATTATCATTCAACATGGCTCTCAACATTGCTGATGGCTATGGATTCAATAGCATCAAGCAACCAGCTGATGCCCAGGACTACAAAAAAACGGTGCCTGACCTCACTCTGTCCAGGCACTCCAACGATCACAATTATACTACAATGGATTCAGCTTGGCTCCCACCAATGGGAGAACCACTAATGTATTTCACCCAATTTTGGGGCTTAATCATAGTATGATTAAGCCCAAAATTGTATGAAACTTGTTATAGGGGATTCTCACATGGGCAGGAACCAAGCTGAAGTGATTTTAATGTAATTGTGAATGTTAGTATGCCTGGGGCAATATTTTCTTGTTCTGATCAAGCCTGACAAGCCAGTGCATACCCTGACCAGCACATGGAAGCAGCACAGATAGCCAACAGGAGCAATTTATTAAGGCTTTCAAGCTGTACCTTTTGAGTTTGTCTTTTAGTTACTACAAGGGATGCCTGACAAAATCAATCAAAAAAGTCAAATTAGTTATTTATATTTACAAGTAGCATAATTCATGTATTTATTATACATTGACCCTATAACTTTAAACTATACTGTAAGTTTACATATTCTGACCATCAAATAAAATGAATGCATCTTACAGAACAAAAAGTATGAAAAACTAAGATGTACTCTACATAATGAGATTATTTTTCAAACTTATAGAGCAGTATTACATGTGGCTAGCGGCTGGGGTTTTCATTGTATATTTCCATACTTTTCATTCAGTTATGTAAAATATTTTAATGCTGCATTTCCATGGACAGGTGAAATGAAAGCAATTTTCAGTGACCTTTTATAACCAAGCACATTTCAATCTGGCTGGATGTAGCTGTTTTTTAATATATGAAATAATACATATTTCAAAAATGCAACCTGCAATATAATAAAGGAAGTCTCCTGTGATTTATGTGGGGTTACTCATAAATACAAAATTTAGCTGAATAGACCTGAATATGAACTTTTAAAAGATTAATATTGGTAGAATTTTGCCTTAATATTGCACAGTCTTTAATATTCTATAGCAGTGCATAGAGAGCACCTATTTCATATGTTTTAAAACTATTTCCTCCTTGACTCGATGTTCATTGCTAATCATTCATTTTCTATAATCAAGAAATGAAAGGGAAATTAACAGTTTGCAATGTTTGAAAATGAAAGTAGATCTAACTGGATGACATTTTTTTTTTTCACTAAAACATTGTGTATTGTAAAAAAAAATGCCCTTTTATCATAAAAATATGCTTTTTACCTCCAATTCATCCTCTTTTTTATCTCAGTGCTGCTGATCTGCTTTATCTTCTTTCATTCACTTCCTATCTACATGCATGCACTCCAGCAATAGCTAAGCGTCATTGCCCAGGATTGAGTACAGGATAGTGATAATGGTTGGCCATGGATTGTATGTGCAATGTGTGTCAGTATGTTTATCTGCTTGTAGTTTTAACCAGTTTACTGGAAAATTTCTATGCAAAAAAAGTACACAATATTTGGACATTATTCTGTAGATTCATGATTTGTTGGCAACCTAATTTGCTATTAGTTTGAGTAAGGGGCGCATGTGTCATGGTGGCAAAAAAGGAACACAGTTGGGAGTCACTTGTCACTCCAATACAAGAAATTCCAAAACCAAGAACTTTATGGCAGGATTTTACTATAATATATTTGAAAGTATATTAACATGTTAGGCTCCATGTACACGGGACGCTGGAAATGGCCGTTTAGGAGCAGTTGGGCGTTTTTTTCAGAAGCCCTTGAACCCATCTACATTTTATCTTATCTGTCCATGTACACCAGGTCGTTTACAGTCATTTGCAGGCAGTTGCGTTCAGGGACTTTTTTTAGAACGCAATTATTTGCGTTCGAACGTGTGTTTCCCGGCGTTTCAAATGCACAAATGCGTCCGAACGCATCTGAACGCGTCCGAACGCGTCCGAACGCGATGACCCGCGTTTAGCATTCGCGTTTTTCCATTTTAAAGGGGAATAATTTTTTTGACCTCTAGAAACGGTTCTAAACGCAAACGCCCCTAAACGCCCCTAAACGCGGGTACAAACGCGACTGAACAGACATTTCAAACGTCCTAAAAATTCCAGCATTCCAAGGGACTTTTAACAACGTCCCGTGTACATGGAGCCTTAAAGCTTATATAAGAGTTTAGTGATTGGGTTTAGTATGTATTTATTAATGAAAGGTACTAAAGGGTTTATTCCTCATAAAAACTGACACATTTTCCCTAAATACCACGTTAGATCCTGAAACTATCAATTTATTACATCGCAAACACTGAAAATGCTTGGTAAATGCTGCACGAACAGGCAGCAAACTCAATTCACAGAAGGAAATAAATAATTAAAGGCATGTGGTAATTATTTAGTGGTTCGAAGAATTACTGGCAATATAAAATCAGGGGAAAATACAGGGTGGGAAAATACAGGGTGGGAAAATACAGGGTGGGGATTCCCCCCCCCAAATCCATACCAGGCCGGGATTCCCCCCCCCCCAAATCCATACCAGGCCCATGGGTACCCCATACTCTTTCACATAGTGGACTTGGATCTAAGGGCCCCCTTGTTAAAGGGGGCTTCCAGATTCTGATAATACCCCAACAAGCAGACCCCCCACAACCACCAGCCAGGGTTGTGGGGAAGAGACCCTTGTCCCCATCAACAAGAGGACTAGGTGCTTTGGGGAGCAGATCTCCCCGCCCCAAAGCACCCCCATGTTAAGTGGCCTAGCATGGTTCAGGAAGGTGGGTGTTTGCTTGTTCCCCCCCCTTTCCTGACCTCCCAGGCTGCATGCTTGGATAAGGGTCTGGTATAAATATTGAGGGGAACCCCACGCCACTTTTGCTTTTTACATTTGCATGAATGAGGGTTCTACCCAAAATCTATACCAGACTTGGTTGGCCTGGTATGGATTGTGGGGGACCCACACAATTTTTCCTGATTTTTTTAATGCCCGTATTTATTTTAGTTACATTCAGCTGATGATTCAAAGGGTTGTTAACCACTTTACCCCCAGCCCTATTTCGGACACTTTTTGTTCACAAGTTAAAACCAGTATTTTTTCCTAGAAAACTACTTAGAACCCCCAAACATTATATATATTTTTTTAGCAAAGACTCTGGAGAATAAAATGTCGGTCATTGCAAAAATTTTTGTCACGTGGTATTTGCGCAGCGGTCTTTAAAACGCCATTTTTTTGGAAAAAATTTGAAAAATCACATTTCACTGCATTTAAAAAATACTAAACAGTAAAGTTAGCCCATTTTTTTTGTATATTGTGAAAGATGATGTCACGCCGAGTAAATAGATACCAAACATGTTACGGTTTAAAATTGCGCCCCCCCGTGGGATGGCGACAAACTACGGTCAATAGAGATCTCAATCTGCGACGCTTTAAATTTATTTAACGGTTACCAGTTTAGAGTTAGAGTGTAGCTCTTTTTTTTAAATTATTGCCCACGCTCTGGCGATCGCGGCGATACCTCACATGTGTGGTTTGAACAGCGATTTCATTTGCGGCTCGACTTGCGTATACGTTTTTTTTTGTGCGCGAGCTAACGGTGACGGGGGCGGCTAAATTTTTTTTTTTTTTTCCTATTTATTTTTTCTTTTTTTTTAACTTTATTACAGTTTTTTTTAAAAAAAAAATCTGATCACTTTTATTGCTGTCACAAGCAATGTAAACATCCCTTGTGACACCAATATGTGTGGCAGGTACATTTTATGGAGGGATCGAGGGTCTAAAAGACCCTAGACCCCTCCACTACACTTCCCTGTATGCAAAACGCCGAAAACGGCATTTTTGCATACAGCCGTTTTTCAAATCTGCCGCCTTTTGCAGCACAGTAACCCGGAAGTGACGTCATGGACGCCGCCTCCGGGTTACGTCATCGGAGACCCGATCGATGCCGTTTCCGGCATTCATCGGGACTCCATCCAGCCGGCGGACGTGCCGGATGGGTGCTCGGGGCTTCCGGTGGGACGGGAGCCCCGAGCAAAGCCGCGGAAGGCGGCGGGAGGGGGGGACGTCCCCTCCCGCCCCCCGGGTAACGATCGAGCGGCTCCCGAGCCGCATCGATCATTACCGACGGAAAGCCGACCGTCGGCTTCAAACAACGGTACCGGGATGATGCCTCTAGCTAGAGGCATCATCCCGGTATAACCACTCAAAGTCAGCCGACGTAGATCTATGTGGCTGGTCGTTAAGTGGTTAAGGACGCGGCTCCTTAACAACCATGGCAGTTACTGGTTGTTAAAAATGCCGGTGGCCGCCCTGCTCCTTAACAATGTGGTATTTACTACTGTAAACAAAAATGCCGGCTTCCACCTGCATGTTTTCACTACTAAAATACCGCATGACTTTATAAAATAACTCATGCGGTACTTTAGAAGAATTTTTGTAGTGAATGCCCAAAAACTTTTTTTAAAACACTATGAGGTATTTTAGAGAATGTTTTAAAAAAGAAAATACCGCTATGGAGAATGGAGCCCAGTATTGCTTTAAAGCAGTATTAAACCCAAAACCAAAAATGTATTATATTGCATCTTACCAATCATTAGATGTGGTGGCTGAATCAGTTTTCTTTTCTTTGGCTTTTTCCCTCTGTTTTCACCTGGTGATCTGACCAATAACACACCTCCTATATTAGTGATACACAACTCTGGAGGAATGAGAATAGGAGGCACAGCAGTCAGCAGCATTGTCAATCTGGGAGGCAGGGTAGTGTTAAATGTATTAGCAGATTTTGAACCACTAACAAATTGTAGCCAAACTCCAGCTCACGCTGTGTAATCACTTAGAGCAAACAATTTATTTTTTTCATTTTTGGATAAAAAATTTGCATGAATAAAGAAAAGTTGATCATTTTAGTCACCCCTGCCAGTGTTAGATGGTCTGACACTCATGTTAACTGAGCTGGCTGGATCACCAGATGAAAATAGAAGATAGAAAGCCAAAAAAAAAGGAAACTAATACAGTCAACACATCTAGGAATTGGTAAGCTACAAGATAATGAATGTTTGCTTTTGGATTTAATACTGCTTTAAGCATATATTATTGTTTGCTTGTGTCACTTTATCTCATATAGCCTCACATGTGAAAAAAGCACATTTGCTTTGAAATTGTAAATCCACACTTGTCCATACAGTGACAATATTGCAGTCAGCTTCTGTCTTTTGAAGCTGTATCTGTCAAAAGTTCTCTTATAAGGTTACTAAAACAAATTATGTTAAAAAAAAAAAGTTATTAATGCATTTATCGCAAAAAAAAAAAAAAAAAATAGAAAGATGTTTGTAGATCCATCAACAAAAATTTGATTTGCCTTTGTTGCAGAAAAAAAAAAAAAAAATATATATATATATATTTTCAATTGAATCCCCTATATGGTATGACACATACCATACATGTTAGAGTCTGAACACATTTAAAATGAAACTATAAACTAATACAGGGAGTTATTTTGGATGGATTAAGAAAGGGAAAAAAGAAGAGGGGAGCCTGAACTGCTAATGTGGAGGGATAGACAAAGTCTGGTAGGATCAGTAGGAGGTAAAAAGAGAGGGGAGATAACAAACACAAGAGGGAAAAGGCAGTGGGGTGAATGCAGTTGTAGCACTGGTGCCAGGGCCTCCTCCATGTTTTGAACTATTGCATTTAACTCAAGTGTTAACCATCAATAGGTCTTCAATTATTTTTTCATTGGCATGTTTGTAAATCTTGTATTTGTCTGCATGGGTGTGCATCTGACCAACATATGCATGCATGACAAAGTGTCAAGATGAGCCCCAAAAATGGTTGGGCTCTCTCTAAAATCTGTGCTATACATATGTAGCACTACTCCCAAGGGAGCTGCTGTGTGTGGGTTCCCCTGGGTTACCGTTAGCAACAACAGAACAGTCTGGCATTTTTCCAAGTGTTTTACCTCAGACAAGAAGCAGTCCAGTATCTTTGGATTTTAGGTTTTATTTGGAACTTGAATAGGAGAAGGGAATGAGTGGGATACTCCAACTTAAAGAACTATGCACAATAGGCTGGGACAACTTGAATAGAGCTGAATAGCGCTGATTAATGCTGTATAACGCTGAATATAGCTAGTCACGGCTAGCCTTCAATTTGCCCTTGGCTGTGAATGAACTAATAGAGCTTCCTGAGGTAAACTGTATCCTGAGGTAAGCTCTACTCTGAGGTAGACTGTACTGCTGAATAAGTTCAGGGCCTTTCCTGGCACCCCGTTTGTCCCTAATCTTCAGGGTTAACTACTTGGCACCCCCTTTCATGTAACAATCTGTGTAAGCTGGCTCCTTGATCCCCTGATTTCTCTGGAGTGGTCTCCTCTCCTAGGCAGACCCTTGAGCAGATCCCTCAATACACACAATACTGTTTTTTTCCAAAGTCTTCTGCCCAACAGCTCCACTGGTCAGCACACTGAATCCTCTGCAGCCCAGCTCCACACCTGGTTCAACAGGCCGACTACCTGAACCACCTTCCTCACATCAGCAGGAGGAGAGGCAGCCGTCCAACTCCTCCTGGGACTTTGCTCCTGCCAAAAGACACCCTGTCACATGCTCCCCCCTGGATTTTTAGCCAGTCCCAGGATGCATTGCAGCAATGCCCACCCACTGAGACAACTATAAACCCTGGTGTGCTACTGGTTAGGTTTCCTCCACTGTCCAACAAGCTCTCCTATTGGATACAGTGGGGAGACTCCCTTAGACCCAATAAATCCCACCTGGCAACATGTGGCAGGCTAAACTAACAGATCTGGCTCTCGTGATAAGCAGAATAGAGCCACCAAATGTGTTTTCCTAGCACCTACCTAGGAGGGTGCTACACATATGTAAGAACAAATTGTATCTTTGGTCTTGAGGCGGTCATACATGGATTCAAATTTACAAAAATTACAATCAATGTATAGCCAAGCTGGTTGTACAGAGGTTGTTCTACTGATACAACTGGCTATAACTAGTAGTAACACTGATCAGTGCATTCTAATGGTGGAATAGTATCACCGCTGTCAGAATACAATAGCTCAGCAGGGAGGATTCTCCAATCCACACCGAGTGTGTTGATGTGGGAATCAGGTAATTTTATTTAAGTTCAGCCTACTGACTGAATGAAAAAAGTGACTCATGTCTGGGCTACTTTATAAACTACAAATAATTTATTTGTATTGTAGCTACTAGTGAGATTTACACACACCAAAAATACTGTTTGGATGAAAACATGGATACATTGGTTAGGGTGAATAAATAACTCTTATTCTAATTGGAATCAAACCCATCATAAGGAGAAAAGAACAAACCCAAAGCAAAAAACGCTTTGAACCTAGCATGAGTATAGTTGTTTTAATATTTGCAGTAATTGAATTCTCCTTATTGAATAATGACTTGAGAAATGCATTTCTCATTGTTTAGTTTATGATTTAACAAGCAATCTACTTTAATTTATTAAGTATTTAAAAAGCCAGACAAAAAAAAAACTTAAACAGCAAAAGTAGAAATCTTATATGTGTTCCAGCTTGGTAATAAAAAAAACACATTTACAGAGGAAACAAGAAAAAAAATGATCAATCAACAGTATAAACTAAAGTTACTAATGTATTTAGGTAATGGATGCACATAAGAGCATTAAAATTCACATTTGTCCCTTTGCATGAGTATTTTTTTCTTTGCAAGGAAATTTTCCCCTAGCTCAGTGAGATGAAGCTCTGGTGTCCATCGTCCAAATTGCCGTGTTGGCAAAAATACTTTTTTTTTTTTTTATTCCTAAATGTGACTGGATATTTATTATAAAGGATTTTTTTAACCACATTCCCTAAGCTGAGGGCAAAAACCCTTACCAAACAAAATTTATCTTGCAAAGTGAATAGCCTATTTTCCTTTAATTAATCAACTCCAATGTGTACTTGACTCATCCAGGCTCTCTCTAGCTGGGAAAAAAGATGGCAACCAAGGCAAAGATAATACTTTTGATCGCTCCTCTTTAGAATATACTAATTTTATATTCTTCTTAGAAGTCTGGCATTTTTTTCAGCCATAATCTTGCCTTTGGATCTACCTCTGTTCAAAATGTTGGCCAAAAGAGGACACAGCCATATAAATCCTTGAACCTTTGCTGTAGACCTTTTTTTTCTTGGCTGTATTTGAATATATGCCACACAGTTCAGACCCCTCATGCTGGCTCTCATTATAGAATGCCAAGAACTTATTTATTTGAGAGAATCACTATAAAGATCTTTACTTAAACTAATTTGCAAAGAAAAAAATGCAATAATAAAGTGGGCTCTCATCTATTATTTTCTTTTGGCACAAACAATACAAAAGTCATGTTCAATTTGTAAATTGATTGAGAAAGGAAACGGATGGGCTGACATTATCACTTCAGGAAAAATTAATATAGAAACCATCTCTCAAAGGAAACTTTTCTTTTTTAATTATGTAATCTAGAGTTTTGCTATTGATAGTCTTAAGACATCAAATAATTTCAGCAAAGTCATTTAACATCTCAACCTTTCAAATCTATCAAGTGGCAAATTTAATCATAATGAGATCCAGAGTGTATTTCTTCACAAAGTTAAAAAAGAACAATAAATTGAACTGCACAACAACTACAAAACAACCTAACTTTTCAGGAACCAGAGGCGATGTCACCCCAATAAATTATCACTGTCGATTTTACAATTGTACATTATTATTTATTGGAAACACAGGGGCAAAGTAAAAAGGTTTCTCTAGACCTCCACAGATGCACAATATATTTAAACAGAGCTACCACTGGTAAAATAAAACCATCAATAATACTAGCACAGGAATAGACTGTCATGCAGGGTAAAGTAACACTGTACATTTTGTTTCTTTCTCCCTGGTGTAGAAAATATCATGGCAGCTCTTATTAAAACAGAATACGTCATTCCAAGACAGGTGGAAATATATTGTGCACAGTTCTCAAAGGCTAAATGAGTTTTCTATCATTTTTTATTTTTATTTTATTAAAGTGTTTGTAAACCTAAAATAAAAATATGTTCCTGTCTCTTTAAGGCAGGATAAACTGCATTGCAATCTTGCAAAGTAATTTAGAAATTTCCATGTAGTATAATACATGGCTGATCCTGTCTGTTCCTGTGTTCCCCTCTGTAATCTGACCATGCTTGTAATGGCTGCTTATCTGTGATAGCGTGGTCAGTTTACGTGCCTCGGCCATCCTGTATGTCTGCAGCGTCTCTTTATCTCCTTCTCTCCCCCTCCCTCCTTCCCTGTCATTTCTGTGTTCTGTGTGTACATCAGCTTGGCTCGGCTCGGCTTTGCTCTGCTTGTCTCAATACCCCCCCCCCCCTCCTGGCACAACGATAAAGAGCACAGATTCCTCTACTGATGTATCTAACATGCATCAGAGGGAAATATCAGCCTGCCCCCCACTGGACTCCCTGGGATCGGCAAGGAAAGGAGACCATGTGACCGCAAAGAAACAGTGTTTAAATAAGGTAGATAGAATGTTATTTTAAAAAAACAAACCCCACTGCACTTACAATGGCTATTAAAAAGAGAGATTAGAAGAAGTTTTTTGATGTGACTTTGCAATTACTTTACTTTACAATTACTTTAAAAACATTAAAATCCAAATATAAGGGCTGTATAGACTGAAAATGTCTAACAAAATAACTGTTAAAAGGCTATCATAGAAGCAATATGCAAGTAAAAGGTGTACATACAGAATATGGGGACTTGGATAGTGCAATAAGTCCTAAAATCTCATAAAAAGGGGAAGAAGAGGGGGGGGGGGTGGTATGCCGCAGACAAGTATGGCCGCCTAAGCACAAAGCTCTGGAGGACAGTGGGACTTCAGACGAGTTGACATGGAGACCCGGAGCGTGTTCAGCATGGGGAGGTCCCCCTGAAGCAACTCCGCCTCCCACTCTCCTCGGGAGGAGGGCTCACAGGGGACACAGCTCAGCAGACACATACCAGTGATCTTCTGAACTCAAGCCTCCAACATGGCGCCGGCGTCTTCCTGCCTGAGCACACAGGTATCTACACAGATGCCCTCACAGCCCCCACATGCCCCAACCCCAACAAGCAGCACCTGGTAACAACTGAATGCCACTCAATCAGAAGCTCTCAGGCTAAAGGGAAAAAAAAGATGAGATTTCCAGTCACAACTTACCAACCAGCCAGCGACCAACCAAATTGACCTGTCTAACAGTATGCGTTAAAAACAGGGGTTTAGTTGCACGCATTTGCAAATACATGCATAAGCTGCAGGCCCCAGCAAGGCACCCTGTTATCTTCAGTCCCTAACTCTACAATTTAAAGAGTCTCCACAATGGGAGCACATGCATTCTGATGAGATAGATGGAGGACAGGTGACTGGAGGGAGCCCACCCCTCCTTAAAGGCACAGGGTCACACTGAACACCCAGCACATCGCACAATGGAGGCAAAGGAGTCAGTGCGTTGCCTAGCTCAATATAAATATCAACGATAATACAAAAAGTGGCCACCACCTCCACCTATAACTGGTCTTAATGGTAAGAAGCACTGGAAGGGCGGACGCAGGACTTGCACCTTTTTATTATAAGTTTCTTTTAGGCAGCAGCTTTTATTCATTTTATTATTGTTTTATTATATGTTTATCCTAAGCGCTGGGTGATTGGGAATCATTTGAATAATTTTTTCTCAGTCCCATTTTGATATGTGTACTATACTTGTTATGGTCCAACCCTTGTTTCTTGTGCAAATAGATTGTCTTTTGTTTGAGGTAATGTATATAATCCTGCTTGCTGCAATTTCAATGACACATATATTGTCATGCTTATGCTCTGCAAGAGATGTTTCTAAAATTCTAGGTGGCCTGCCGGCTAAAAGGCCACATGGATGGGATAGATGGCTTCTAGACCTATTCTTAATTTCAGTTCATACCCCTAGTTCTCATTTAAGATTTAGTTCTAGCTGGTGTTCTATCCTAACTCCAAAAAATTAAGTTGTGTCTGTTTTATTTACACACTATTACACTCTCTACCACTACTGTACTGAGCCGTGCATTGGCTGTAGCTAGCTACTTTAAATGTGTTATATTATTAATATACTGAGGGTTCGAACAAGGGATATTGGCCCATTTTGCCACACACATGGCTCCTCAAAAGCAGTGGTCCTCAACTCCGGTCCTCGAGCCCACTAACAGGCCAGATTTTAAGTATGCAGTCTGGAATACTGGAATCACTGAGCAGCAAATGAGATCACCTGTGATGTAATTTAGTTATCTTGCAAACTTGGCCTGTTAGTGGGCCCCGAGGACCACTGCTCTAAAGTTTCTCAAGGGCAACCTCTATGCTGTTGTCACAAAGTATGCTCTGATTTCTACATGCTGTGGGTGTTTCTCTCGTAGTTCCCTAACAATTATACTGAAGAGGCCTGCATGGTTAGGAATGAGGGCTTCTATTTCTACATATTTTCCAGTCATGCAATATCCCTAGTTCCTACCTTATGTCAGCTGGCATACCCTGCTAACTTAAGATGGTAGAACTGCTCCTGTATTTTTATGCTCACTGCTAAACTCTTTTGTTTTTTTCTCTATCAATGCTGTTCAAATCACATACCAGACATTTTGAATTGATCTCTGTTAGGTTTTCAGCCCACACTACCTTTTTGGTTCTTGGGGCCCCAATGCTGATCTCACTGCCTTTACAGTTGTGAGGGCCACTCAATCAATCAAAGATGACTCACACAACTTTATAGATCCCCACTTATTCTCAACCCATCTCCCCCTGCACCTTGACTAGACTGTTTTCTATTTACATGGACTTATTCTTATATTATGCTGCCCCCCTCAAGGCTCTAGCTATACCCCATACCCTCTCCCATGAAATTTCCATGGATACATAGCTGCTGGTCCTCAAACAGTGATATATCTTTTCTTTACTGCTGTGGGCTATGGCACTTATTTCTTATTTGTGCAGTTGGGAAAATACCTAGCTGCTCTGATAAATTAAAGTTTATTGTGAGTTTTCCCCTCTGTGCCCCACTGTTCCTCTTAGGAAGCTTTGTCTTCTGTACACAATTAAAAGTTAGGCTTAAAGCATCATAAATCACCCATTTTTTTGCTATGT
The DNA here is from genome assembly GCF_965119305.1 of Pelophylax lessonae. NCBI lineage: Eukaryota > Metazoa > Chordata > Amphibia > Anura > Ranidae > Pelophylax > Pelophylax lessonae. The sequence continues at coordinate 186,352,881 of NC_138772.1, read as the reverse complement.
TCCTTTTCAATCCTGTAAAATATATACTACATTACTCATGCTATGTTGTTTTTTTGTTACTTTTCTGTAATACCCAAACAAATTCTTGAAACGCGTATAAAAGGGCAGAAGAGAGGGTGGGGGATAGTATGGCACTGTGATACTGTGTGAAGGGAGTAAATAGAGGTGAGCAGGAAGAAGGGAGAAAATAGGGTAAGAGGTGAAGGTGAGAAAGAGAAAAAGTGGAGGGGACAGGTACAAAATGAATGTTTACGCCCCACCTTCTACTCTTAGTCCTTACTCATCTGAAAAAATTACAGGTCCTAACTGACTGGCACCTTCCTCCCAGCTAACCCCCTCCCCCAAAGTTCTCCCTTCCTCTTAGGTTGACAACCAAGTTAATCTGTCTGAAGGCTAAAATTTTGCACATATTTACAATGAGAAGGCTCATCAAGAGCAGGCATATTGGGGCTCTGTTATTTACTGATGCTTTTTTTTTTTTTTTTCAAAATATGTCTTTAACCGCCTTAGCGGTAATCCCGAGCGTGACTCGGGGTTGATTTTTCATTGCAGGAACGGTAACCCCGAGTCACGCTCGGGGTGGATTGCAGAGAGCGCAGCGGAGCTTCTCTTACCTTATCCTGGCGATCCAGCGATGATCTCTCATTGCTGCGACCGCCAGCCGAGAGTCCCGCCGCTCCTCCGTCCCTCCGTCGGTACGATCACTTCCTAGTTCCGTTCCCTGCAGCAGCAATGCTGCATGGGAGCGGAACTAGGGAGGGAAATTCAAAAAAAAAAAAAAAAACGTTACACAAAACACACTTTATATTATATTATATATATATATGCATATATATATATATATATATATATATATATATATATATATATATATATATATATATATGCATATATATATATATATATATATATATATATATATATATATATATATACATGCATGCATATATATATATATGCATATATATATATATATATATATATATATATATATATATATATATGCACACACACACACACACACATATATATATATATATATATATATATATATATATATAAAATTATATTATTGATTCAATTATAATTCATGCGTTATATATTATATATATATATGTGTGTGTATATATATATATATATATATACACACACACATATCTGTATATAATATATAATGCATGAATTATAATCTAATCAATAATATAATTTTATTATATATATTATATATTAAATAATAAAATAATATTATTGATTTGATTATAATTCATGCGTTTGTGTTTCAAATTTATCACATCTGGGATGTCTACTAGAGTCTTGTTTTGGTCAGGTTTAAGTCAGTAATTACTAAGAATTGTAGGCCTATAATACATAACGCCAAATTTCCATGAAAAGAATTGTACCGCTTTTGGTATGTAATTCCAGACATAATCATACCGCCAGGGAGGTTAATAAATTTAAAGATAACATACAATTAACTGTTATAATCACAGTGTTCAATAGTTGTACCGTCTAGAGGATGGAACATTTAATAAACATCATCTTAGCAATGAGACAGAGGATATGAAAAGGAGTGAAATATTGCTGGTATTACCGTTACTTAAATCAAAAGTGAGATCTAGACGGGTGGGGTGAAAGAGGGAGGGTAGGGGAGGTAAAGAGGGGGGTGGGGGGAAGGAAAAGAGAGGAGAAAGAAAGAAGAGAACCAACATCAGCAATGTACTGATGCTTTTAATAACCAATGCTCCAATCTGTCCAAATCATTTGGTCATTGGTCCCATAATCTTTTAGCAGATTTGGCTTATGAAACCCGGGGCAGGTATTTATTCAGACAGTAAAAAATACAAAGGTTATGCAGTGCAGCAAAACGTTTACAGGGTTGATTGGTAGTCTTTTTATACTTGTCAAGCAGTTTACATCTACCATATTAAAGAGTAATTGAACTACGGAGGCTGTTCCCAAAAAGAGTGAGACAAAAGGCAAAGGACTAGTCACAAAGATTTTTTTTAGGAGGAATTCAAGACAAAAGTTAGCCTTTTTCAGGTACTTTTTAAGCATACAGTATTTCTATTTCTAGAGATATAGATGAGTTGTGGTTCACTTCGCATTTTTTTTTTCGAGCATTTGGCTGTACTTCTCCTATGAATCACAGGAGTGAAATTAATTTTGCACTCCTGTGACCCTTTTTAAGTAGAGAGCGGGCTAAAGTCCGCTTTCTGCTGACATCACAGAAGTCAGTCCAGGCACCGTGTCATCACAACAATGGAAGTTGGGATCCGCCAGGTGCCTGGACTGACACCCTGCTCAGCCTATCAGGGAGCTGGTGAGACCCTGAGCCAGCCACTCCCCGCCCCTCCACAGCCCAGCACTCAGCAAGGAAGAGGCAGAGCAGATAGCTGATGACTGGAAGTTCTGCTCTGGGAGCTGTCAGAGCCGAACGACCGGCGGTGTTCGATGGCTCAGTTCTCAGTGCAGAGGCACTGGGGGACAGATGCAGCATCGCACCGATGCTGAATCCACCTAGGAAAGTATGCATATGAAAAAAGCCATGCATCTCTTTTAACACTGGGTTCATACTGATGCAAATTGAATGCTGATTTCCCCGCATTTAATTGCCATGACAGGAGAGTGTGACCGGCTCTCAATGGAGTCGATTCACACAGCTCCCGGGAGGCCACGTAGCACATGACAAAAGGGTTCTGTGCATCTTTGGCTCTGTTTCAGGCCCGAATACAGGCAAAGATTTGGACCTGATTCGCACCTGAAACGGTGAACAGGCATGCACCGGACCCAGGGCACAAACCTGTGGTCGCAACAGTGTGAACCCAGCCTATAGCACAATTCCACTTTCAGTAATGTGACAAAGCACAACAAAAGTACAACTTAAAAAAAAAATGAAATCCAGGATATATAGAATTCAAACAAAGACTCAATAACAACTAGCAATGGGCTAAGGCCCTCATCACTGCCATGTTCATGCAATATTAGCGGTCTAGGAGGAGCATGTTTCAATAAAATCCAATTGAGGTGTGACACAACTGTTTCCACTGATAAGACCTCACACAGGCCTTGTGACCCATACAGCATGAATCAAACATTTGAATTATATGACTGGAGTCACTAGGAGTTGATTGCCCTCTGTGTAACTCTAAAAGGGTGTAGTGGCTGTACAAACAGAGCTGTTTGTTCTATGTTAAAAAGTGTGCGGGGGCATGCATCTCCAAGCAGCTATAGCTGCATAAAGAAAAGGTGATTTAGACTGTATGGGTGCCAGCAGCAATGTAAATAAAGCATAAGAATTAGGTATATAATGTATACATAAAGTCTTGCGATCAAGTCAAATCCTGTAGAATCTACTGGAGAAGACTTCAAAGCCTTCAGTTTCAATGTCAATCTCACCAGATGATGTTCAACTTGCATTAGAAGGACTATGACTGGGACTGATAAATCTCAGGTTGTAGTTTTGCTGCACTCTTATGTAAGTGTAAAATATACTTTTAATGATTCTAAGAGCCTCCATTAATGAGTTTATGCACTTCAAGTTTATTTTACTATCTTGAAAACATTATTAGGACAATACTAGCTACAGTATGTTGCCATATATATTGATGATACACATTACTTGGAAAGTGCACTGGCACGTGTCAGTCACATATTTAATTGTTGGTGGTGTTCTGTGGACAGCAGTTATTAGATCAATAGATCTATATTATGTGATATTTGTCCGGAGATTGTTGTGTGGCATTAGCCTCAAGGGTTTACATTTATAGATTTTGAAATGGAAAGCAAATTATGTTTCCTTTCATCTTGGTCTTTTCTACTTTATCAACAGAATTCTAGTTATGTGCTGTTTAGTAAGTTTTTGTGCCTTCCTGCCTGATTACTCATTGCACCTATAGTACCATGCTGAGACTAATAAAACATGAGACAAACCTGTTTCCTTTCATTTCTCCAGGGATTGATTTCTTAATGAAGATCTTTCTAGGTATATTTACAATTTGTTAGCTGTTCCATGGAGTCTAGATGTTAACCTTCTTGATCAGTCATTAATGACGCTGCTGTTGCCCTGCAGAGAGAGATTTACATGAATAATGTCAAGGCAAACTAAGTCATTTGTTCCATTAACTCTGCCACCAAGGTTATACCAGGTGATATATGCATACACTAGCTATAGACTTAGAGTGACTGTCTCTGTTCATGCCACTAAAACTTCTTCATGGGACACATTAGATCTTGAGGTCAATTTGTAATTTTTATTGCAAGTCTTTTAATTACCATATGTTATTTTCTCATTTGAACTTTAAACAATTATGAAAAACAAGAGCACTGCCATCCAGGTGCTAAAGATTTCAGCTCTAACATATAACTGAAAACTCTTTTTATACATCAATCACTTTAAATGGTTTTGTTCATGGATTTGCAGCTCCTTTCAGATCCATAAATCCTCGATTAACCCTATAATCACTAAAAGAGAGCGTGCATAAGGTTTGAGCCACACCTTTGAGAATAAAATCCAAATAAAACACTCATGAAAGTATTAAAATACAAGCATGTACCAATCTATCATAGCCCATGAACAAGACCTTGTCTCATCTCCATCATCTAAATAATCAACTGAAGGACCCCTTTAGCAATTTTCTATTGATACAAGTTAGCATTTTGATGGACAAGCCCTCTTCCTTAGAGTTAATCTACCTGTACCCATGCTTGCTATTAAATAATCTTGGCTCAGTGAGGGGCAATTTTTCATTTGAATGGGCTATCTTGTCACATCCTAACTCGTGTAAATATATGCTATTATACCAGATTGCTCTTGAATGAAAAGTTCTAAATGGGCCTTTAAAGAGAACAGAAATCAGAGCTACAGTATCTGACAAAAGTGAGTACGCCCCTCACATTTTTGTAAATATTTTATTATATCTTTTCATGTGACAACACTGAAGAAATTACACTTTGCTACAATATAAAGTAGTGAGTGTACAGCTTGTATAACAGTGTAAATTTGCTGCCCCCTCAAAATAACTCAAAACACAGCTATTAATGTCTAAACCGCTGGCAATAAAAGTAAATGCACCCATAAGGGAAAATGTCCAAATTTGGGCACAATTAGCTGTTTTCCCTCCCCGGTGTCATGTGACTCGTTAGTGTTACAAGGTCTCAGGTATGAATAGGGAGCAGGTGTGTTAAATTTGGTGTGACCACTCTCACTCTCTCATACTAGTCACTAGAAGTTCAGCATGGCACCTCATGGCAAAGAACTCTCTGAGGATCTGAAAAAAAATAATTGTTGCTCTACATAAAGATGGCGAAGGCTGTAAGAAGATTGCCAAAACCCTGAAACTGAGCTGCAGCACAGTGGCCAAGACCATACAGTGGTTTACCAGGATAGGTTCCACTCAGAATAGGCCTCGCCATGGTCAACAAAAGAAAATGAGTGCTCATGCTCAGCGTCATATCCAGAGGTTGTCTTTGGGAAATAGACATATGAGTGCTGCCAGCATTGCTGCAGAGGTTGAAGGGGTGGGGGGACAGCACTTTCAGTGCTTAGACCATACGCCACACTGCATTAAATTGGTCTTCATGGCTGTCGTCCCAGAAGAAAGCCTCTTCTAATGATGATGCGCAAGAAAGCCTGCAAACAGTTTGTTGAAGACAAGCAGACTTGTCAGAACATGGATTACTGGAACCATGTCCTGTAGTCTGATGAGACCAAGGTAAACTTATTTGGTTCAGATGGTGTCAAGCGTGTGTGACGGCAAGCAGGTGAGGAGTACAAAGACAAGTGTGCCTTGCCTACTAGCAAGCATGGTGGTGGGAGTGTCATGGTCTGGGGCTGCATGAGTGCTGCCGGCACTGGGGAGCTAAAGTTCATTGAGGGAACCATGAATGCCAAGATGTACTGTAACATATTGAAGCAGAGCATGATCCCCTCCCTTCAGAGACTGGGCCACAGGGCAATATTCCAACATGATAACGACCCCAAACACACCTCCAATATGACCGCTGCCTTGCTATGAAAGCTGAGGGTAAAGGTGATGGACTGGCCAAGCATGTCTTCAGACCTAAACCATTATTGAGAATCTGTGGGACATCCTCAAACGGAAGGTGGAGGAAGGCAAGTTCTCTAACATCCACCAGCTCTGTGATTTCGTCATGGAGGAGTGGAAGAAGACTCCAGTGGCAACCTGTGAAGCTCTGGTGAACTCCATGCTCAAGAGGGTTAAGGCAGTGCTGGAAAATAATGGTGGCCACACAAAATATTGACACTTTGGGCCCAATTTGGACATTTTCACTTAGGGGTGTACTCATTTTTGTTGCCAGCGGTATAGACATGAATGGCTGTGTGTTGGCATTAGGGTAAAAAATGTTTTCCTTTCAGAACCGCTTTTAATAACACATTCAGATTAGAAAAAAGACCCCCTGATTTTGATTCTACTTTTTTCCGATTGTAATTTAAATTCTGCAAATAAATACCAATAACATGTTCTCACTCTTTCATAATAACATTTTAAAATTCTGCTACCATAGATATTGATTGGGGAAAAGGTAGGTTAAAATAAATAAACCACATTGCCAATGTCAATGAGGATGTGTTTGGAAAATATGAAAATGAGAATGTAAATTAATGCTAGTTTTTTCTGCAATTGCATTTTGTGTTCTGAGAGACTGCCAGGCACCGAGGCATATAGAGAGATTTCCCGAGACTGTGCTACATATAGTGCCAGAGAAACTGTCAGAGATTTTGCCATACAGAGAGACAGCAAGAAATAGTTGTTATAGAGGCAGACTGTGATGCATATATAGTTACATAGTTAGTTAGGTTGAAAAAAAAAGACACAAGTCCATCTAGTTCAAACAATAAAATGAAAAAAAGAAAAAAGATAAAGAACAACCATACTATGCCATATACACACAATCCTATACCTACAGTTGATCCAGAGGAAGGTGAAAAACCCCAGCAAAGCATGATCCAATTTGCAATCGGATATTCCCTGGATCAACTTTACCTATACCCAGTATAGTATAGTTACCCAGTTATATTACGTTTATTTAAGAAAATATCCAGATCTTTTTAAAAGCAATCTACTGAGCTGGCCAGAACCACCTCTGGAGAGAGTCTATTCCACATGTTCACAGCTCTTACTGTGAAGAAACTTTTCTGTATTTGGAGATGAAATCTATTTTCCTGTAGACGTAAAGAGTGCCCCCTTGCCCTCTGTGATGACCTTAAAGTGAATAACTCAATGCCAAGTTCCCTATATGGACCTCTAATGTATTTGTACATGTTCATCATACCCCCCCCTTAATCTCCTCTTCTCAAGAGAGAATAAATACAGTTCCTCTAATCTATCCTCATAGCTGAGCTTCTCAATGCCTCCTATATGTTTGGTTGCCCTTCTCTGCACTTTTTCCAGTTCCCCTATATCAACGTATGTCTGAATTGTTACCTGATGCTGGGAATATGGATCTCATAATAGATAGAGCTCACCGCCTTTTTACCTGATACAGTTCCAAGAGACGGCCTGGCCAGGATTCACTTTTTTTCATATTAAAGAAAGAGTGATAAAAGCAGCGAGAGCTAACCCGGCACTATCTAAAAAAATTTACAGAATTACTTTATACACAGATTTGTCTGCAGCCATCATTTGCACCAGAAAGCAATTCCTTTACGCTGAAGAAGGCACTCCGCAACCACAGTATACCCTATCAGTGGGGTCGCCCTACCAAACTGCTGATTATGAAAGAACACAATACTTTTGCAGTTCACCAGTGCACTCTCTTGAGAAAGGCTTCAAGCTGCTGAAAGATTAGAAGATACTACCCCTGGATGCTACAATCCCAGACAAATCCCCACCACCCAAACTAGCATTGGACTGGTCCTGAACACTTCCGGGAACCTGTCTGGGTCATTTTCACAAGAAGCTACGGTAATGACTATTTGTGGTCAATTTCCTAGGCCTGCTGACACCAGTCAATTTTTTTGTGTTCCTTTGCTTTCTTCCTACCATCTCTCCCCCACTGCATTGCAACAATTAAGTTGCACATGTTTTCTGGACTTTTTTCCAGAATATTTTTACAGTTTTTTCTATGTTTTTTCTCTGGTTCTTCAGAACTTTAATCTCTGGTTTAATGCAACACATGTAAATCTGACACCCCCACCACAGAAGCGATTCCCTACAGCTGCAAAGTGACTTATCGTTTGAAATCCCTATCAAAGGACACTTCCAAGGTGACATCATGGTACCACACATATTTTATACGAGACGCGACAACACAAATAGCTTTTTGCTATTTTCTCATAGTTCTTAAATATATCTCACCCAAAGTAGATGGCCTTAATAGTCCCTTTTAAACGTAAGGCTCTAAATAGTGGGGTGTGGTCTCTTCATGGAGACATCCTATTCGTGCAAGAGACTCATTTTGCCAAAAATAAAGAGCCGCAGCTTTACTTGAAAAACTTCACACACATCTTCACCGCAAACTCTGAAAAGAAAAAAGCTGGGGTCCTCATTGCCATTACTGCTTCTCTGAATTTTCAACTCATCTCTTCACCGAAAGAAAAAAAAAAATGTTTATGCCCCAAATGTCAGACAGGTTGCCTTTCTAAAAAAAGTACTGAAGAAGGTCTCCTCTTGCCGACAAGGCTTTTTAATACATGGTGGAGACTTTAATGCGGTAGGCGATCCAGCAATTGACTCATCCACCAAGCCCAAACATAAGCCATGGTCCTTAAATACATCCTTCTATAAGAATAACCTGTTTGACATTTGGAGGTGTCATCAAATACTGAAAGAGACTATACCTAATTCTCTACGGTCCGCAATACATTTTTCTTGACTGACCAATGGGCCCACCCACACGTCACATCTTCCATGATCAAGTCAATTTCTTGGTTGGATCATGCCCCTATCACGATAACCTTCTCTGATTCAGCCAAACTCAGACCTGCCTCCCCTTGGAGAATGAATACTTACCTGCTCTCACCCAGAAACGCAGAAATCTATTGACGAGGCACACAATTTATTCTTCTCCACTAATGATATACTCTAGATTTCACTGATCGATTTGTATTATG